>NC_064828.1:31541753-31842753 GCF_024166365.1 Elephas maximus indicus | reverse complement strand
TATTATTAACCTGCCACCTGCCCCAACCAATTATCACAGATAATTGGAATCAACCTATCATAAAAAAAAAAAAATTTTTTTTTTTTTTTACAACACAGTAAATATTAACTGATTCAGATCAAATTCAATACACATCCCCATTTTTTTTCCTGAGTAACCAATTCATTCTTTAAGGGTTCCTCAAGGTATCTCTTGACCCAGAAAAGGTCCCACTAATATCATGGCTTTTGTTTTAATGAAGATATTATTAAACAAAGTTATTTCCAGCCAGTAGTTGCCCAATCTAAATCACATTGGCAAACAGAAAAAAAGCTTCCTAGAAGATTTAAAAAAAAAAAAAAAGGCATACACCTTAACTTCTACATTTTCCTCCCAAGGTCCTTACTATCTTACACGGTACTATGAAAACTCGATACCTGTCTGGGATGTAAGTTGAGAATACATACAGAGCATAGGAATGGGCAGTTCTTGATGGCAAAGACTAAAACTGTCCCCCAAAACAGGTAACTTCAGGCTTATGACTGAAAGCTGAGTTCAGGTTCACGTGAGCGTTTTTCAGGGAAGAGGGTACAAAGACTTTTGCCAAATCCTCAAGCAAACAAACAAGAATTACAGGAACAGACAAACAAATCAAGGGACACATTTATTATACTAGATTGATAACTGTATAATGGGGCTTTCTATTTTTTAAAAAATGGATTGCTTTAGCAAAGCAAAAGATGCCTATCCTTCTTTGCTTACCACAACAAATAAAAAAGCAACTCTGCTGAGATATGAAAAATGATACTGTTTGTTAATGAGAGCTAAAAAAAAAAAAAAATAGAAATTCATATCTAAAACAAGAGATCACTGTTCTAGAGAGGATGACCACCCCTCATAAACCATCTGGAGTGCTCACGTGGAATACAGGAAAAACCAGACATGCAGAGATTCTACTCTATCAGTTCAATAAGAAATTCCTTCTATGCACCTTCTCTACCATCTCCTGGGATGTGGCAACAGCTTTGTTATTCAGTATCTGTGATTTTTTGGATTTTGTTTGTTTCTTCTTCTAAGTATGAATAGAAAAGAACAGCAATTAAGAATACAGAAAAGTAAACTATATGCTATAATAAACACAGTCACTCTAAATTTCTTTTACCACTAAATTATCTGTAAGATTATGGGTAAAATCCAATAATGAATACCTTTATCCTAGTGGATCTATTATGTGACTAGATCATAGTCTAAACTGTTAAATATAAAGCTAAAACTATAGCAAATAATAAAGTGGTTTTGGCACAGAGGAAACCCTGGTGGCGTAGTGGTTAAGTGCTATGGCTGCTAACCAAAAGGTTGGCAGTTCAAATCCACCAGGTTTTCCTTAGAAACTCTATGGGGCAGTTCTATCCTGTCCTGTACACACAGTCGCTATGAGTTGGAATCAACAGCAACGGGTTTGGCTTTTTTTTTTGTGTGACACAGAGGACGTAAACAGGAATATGATGCAGAGACCTTCTCACTCAGGTTCCCTTTCCTTCTCTATTAAATTCCTGGGCCTTTTTGTCTTTGGCGGGGGAGGGGGGCAGTTTGGGACTTACAGTTTATAAGCAAAAATGCTTAGATATTGAGAGAATCAAAAAGTAAAAAATACCACTTCCCTCCATTTCCCCATTCCCCAATACTCAAATACACAGTACAGTATCTCTTTAAACAGTTTCTTATGTAGACTACTCACTGTAGAAAAATTCATTTCAATCTAACACGTATTTATTGAACGGTACACTGGTACTATGGGTCATTAAAAAAAAGATGTCCTTAAAAAATGCAATATGGTAGTGAAAATTTTACCTATAAAGCCTGAAATCATTAAGTGATTCTAATATGATAAGTATGGCCCTGGGTGCTGCAAACAGTTAACATGCTCAGCTGCTAGCTGAAAGGTTGGAGGTTCAAGTCCACCTAGATAGAGGTGCTGTGGAAAAAAGGCCTGGCAATCTAATTTCAAAACATCAGCCACACTGAAAACCCTAGGGAACACAGTTCTACTCTGACATACAAGGGGTTGCCATAAGAATCTACTCAACAGCAACTGGTTTTGTTGGAATTTTTTAGTGTTATAAGTACTTGTCCTAATCAAAGACAGGCGTCTTCGTGTCTTATTTTCCCAAAGTGCTCAAAGCACAATATCATTATACAAAAGCCAATCTGAATGAGAGACACAGAAAGATTAAATTCCCTCCAGATCACAGAGATTTCTATGCCAAGAAATGCTATAACAAATGCTAAGCCTTCCTCTCTGGACACCTACTATTTTAAAATTATTATTATTATTCCTTATTTTGTTGGGATATAACTTTTAAGTGTATAGCTCAATGAATTTCTATATTTGTAAACACCTGAGTAACCACCACCCAGATCAAAGATAGAAAACATTTCCATCACCCTTGTTGGTGGAATAGGTGCCCTCATGCCCCTTCCTGGTCAATACGTATTCCTCCTCACAGCACGTACCACTATTCTGATTTTTACCTCCCTAGTTTAGTTTTGCCCATAGAATTCTTCAATGTTGCAACTCCAGGCTTGAATTTTTTTCTTCAGTCCTTTCAGCTTGAGAAATACCAAGTGTGTTCTTTCCATTTTGGTTTTCTAACTCCAGGTCTCTGCACATTTCGTTATATTACTTTACCACGTCTTCTTCAGCCACCCTTTGAAATCTTCTGCTCAGCTCTTTGACTTCATCATTTCTTACATTTGCTTTAGCTACTCCACATTCAAGAGCACTGACGGAATACCAAGTGTGAGATGTTTAAACAAATGGATGCAATGCTGGAAGCACTCACTCGTCTACATCAAGGAATTTGGAAGACAGCTATCTGGCCAACCAACCAGAAGAGATTCATGTTCCATTCCAAAGAAAGGTGATTCAACAGAATGCAGAAATTTTCGAATATCATTAATATCACATGCAAGTAAAATTTTGATGAAGATAATTCAAAAATGGCTGCAGCCGTACAACAGGGAACTGCCAGAAATTCAAGCCAGATTCAGAAGAGGAATGAGGGATATCATTGTTGATATCAGATGGATCTTGGCTGAAAGCAGAGAATATCAGATGTTTACCTGTGTTTTACTGATTACACAAAGGCATTTGACTGTGTAGATCTTAACAAATTACAGATAACATTACAGAGGATGGGAATTCCAAAACACTTAATTGTGCTCATGCAGAACCTGTACATAGACCAAGAAACAGTCTTGTTCAAACAGAATGAGTGGATACTGCATTGTTTAAAATCAGGGAAGGTGTGTGTCAGGGCTATATCCTTTCACTATACTTACTCAATCGATATGCTGAGCAAATAATCCGAGAAGCTGGACTATATGAAGAACATGGCAAGAGGATCAGACAAAGACTCATTAACAACCCCCGTTATGCAGATGACACAACCTTGTTTGCTGAAAGCAAAGAGAACTTGAAGAACTTACTGATGAAGATCAAAGACTACAGCCTTCAACACCTCAACATAAAGAAAACAAAAACACTCACAACTGGACCATTAAATAACTTCATAATAGATGGAGAAAATATTGAAGTTATCGACTTCATTCTACTTAGATCCACCATCAAAGCCCATGAGAACAGCAATCAAGAAATCAAACGACATATTGCATTGGGTAAATCCACTGCAAAAGACCTCTTTAAAGTTAAAAAGCAAAGATGTCACTTTGAGGACTAAGGTGTGCCCAACCCAAGCCATGATATTTTCAATTGTCTTATATGCAAAAGCTGGACAATGAATAAGGAAGACTGAAGAAGAATTGATGCTTTTGAATTATGGTGCTGGCAAAAAATATTAAATATACCATGGACCGCCAGAACAAACAAGTTTATCCTGGAAGAAGTACAGCCAGAATGCTCATTAGACGCGAGGATGGTGAGGCTTCGTTTCACGTACTTTGGACATGTTAGCAGGAGGGACTAGTCCCTGGAGAAAGACATCATGCTTTGTAGAGGATCAGCAAAAAAGAGGAAGACCCTCAACGAACGGGAGTGACACAGTGGCGGCAACAATTGGTTCAAACATAGCAACCACTGTGAGGGCAGTGCAGGACCAGGTAGTGTTTCATTCTGTTGTACACAGGGTCGATGTATCAGAACTGACTCAACAGCACCTAATGAAAAGTTTAATTTTTGCCTATCCTTACCTTCACAAAAAAAATGAACTCATACAGTGTATACTCTTGTATCTGCCTTCTTTCAGTCAAAAATATATTTTTGAGATCATCCAAGTTATTGTAGTATTTATTAGTAGTTCATTCTTTCTTTATTGTTATGTAGTATTCCTTTCACAAATGTGCCACAGTTTACTTATCCGTTCTTCAGTTGATACCTGGGTTGGTTCCAATGTTTAGCTATTATGAGTAAAGTTGCTGTGAACATTCTTACATATGTTTAGTGAACATATGCACTCATTTCTCTTGAGTATGTATCAACGAGTGGAACTGATGGGTCACAGTGTAGGCATAAGCTTATCTTTAGTATATGCTGCCAGTTTTCCTAAGTGGTTGAATCAATTTATACTCTCAGCAGCAATGAATGAGGTTATCTACATCCTTGCAAACTCTTGGGAATTGTCAGTCTTTTTAATTTTAACCTTCTAGCAGGTTTTTTTTTTTTTTTTAGCAGGTAGGCAATAGTTTCTAATTATGATTTTAATTTGCATTTCCCTGATAAGTGATGATGACACTTTTTTATATGCCTAATAGCAACATGGATATCATCTTTTGTGAAGTACCTGCTCAAATTTTTTGCCTATTTCTAAATTCAGTTCTTTTACTCTGCAGAATTACTTGATGTACTCTGAATATTAATCAGATATATATGTATTGTAAACATCTTCTCCCAATCTATGGAGTTCCTATTTACTTTCTTAATGATGTCTTTTAACAAAAAAAGTTCCTTATTTCAATGAAGTCCAATTTCTCTGTGTTTTCTTTTATGGTTAATGCCCTTTGTAGATGTCTATCCTTTTCTTATAAGAAAACTCTAAAAAAAATTTTTTTAAAAATTACCTTTGCTTATCTCTAAACTATATTTGGGGTGGCTCACAGTAAGATCAGATACAACAAAAGCCACAAACCCATTAAAAGTTAGCAATGACAGAAGTCCTAGGCTACAGGAAGCTACTGAACTTGAGTCTAAAATTTAGTTATGAGTTTCTTGACAAAAATGTTCTATTTTTTTCTTAAAGTCATCAAAAAAGATCAGCCTTAAACCTGAAGAGTTTCTTGAAGTTATAAAAAGGCGCCACTTCTTATGTAGTTACAAGTTCATAAAAGGGGCAAAGGATTAAGAATCATGGGTAAATTTGAAAGCTACTTATATTTAGTTTTGAAATGTACTTTCACGTGGATGAGGCTAATGTGAAATTTATAACATTCCAAAAACTGAAATTCAATGGTGGAGTAATAAATGATAATACCAATAAAGAAGTTAAAAAAAAAAAAAAAGACTAGCAACTGCTCCTTGTCAACCTTATTCTCATCCATGAGAATTTTAGGATTTATTGTAGGATAAGCCCGTTCAACAGCAATTGAGAATCCTTGGTACAAAAACAGATGCAAATTGTTCACTCTACTCATGGAAAAAATAATACTCAAAAGACAGTAGAAAGATGAAGACTTCACACTTTCTCAAAGACTGAAAAATGTATTTTGTATGTTCCACCTTTCTGTTTTGCCTTGTCTAAACAAGTGATACAAATCTGTATTCTGACAATATTCCACAAATACTAAAGGACCTTACCATAACAATTACTTCTACTTCACAACATCATAAACTATTATTATAGCCACGTGATAGCTAGGGAAACTGTGACATACAAAGAGGAAGCAACCTGCCGAAACTCTGAGTCACTGGCAAGCAAGAAGACATGTTCTACTCAACTCTCTTCATGTTCTCTGGCAACTATTTCTTTTCCTCTTGTCATTAGCAAAACATGCTGGCACCATGTATGTAAACATACCTACTAATTTTTTAACTTTTTACATTTCCTGAGTAGGAAATGTAAATGGAAAAAGATCCCTTAAACAGTGTTCCTTTCAAGAATGAGCACATATCCACACTTAACCCCTGCTAGGTAAGCTCCTCCCCTCATCCCAATTTCTTTAGCTAAAAATTTTCAAGCCCAACAAAATGAGACAGTTCCTCGCAGTCTTCCAATCCAGAATCAATCTTCTCCTTAAACAGATAATCTCTTTCCAACGTTCTGCTTTTCTAATGACAGCAGTTGCCCGGACCCACCCCACACAGTCCTCACAGGCTCCAGAAGCAGCTGCCACTTTTCTCTAAACACCAATCGCGGCCCCGGTTCCCAGCCCCCGGCCCCCGGCTTCCGCGCTCCCCGCCCCACCAACCTACCCCCACCCCCGCCCGCTGCCTCAGGCCCTCCCCCCGCAGCGTCGGCAGCTCTTGCTCACCTCGGCCCCTGACAGGAAGGGGTGCGAGGGCCCTGTGATCGTCAGGTAATTGTCATTTCCTCCGGGAAACTGGAAACCAAAAGAAAGCCGCGGGGATAAGTTAGCGGGAGCAGGGAGGAGCTTGGAGCGACGTATTCTGACCCCGACCTTCTGACAACACTCCCCAAACCCGGCTGTCTCTCTCCTCCCCCGTCAGCCGCCTCTCCGCCCGGCCTCTCGCCTCTGCTTCAACCCCGTCGGCCGCGTTCTCTCGCCAGCCTTCTTAGCGCTCGGGTTCCTACCTCCATCTTCACACAACAGCTACCACCGCCTTACTCCCCTCATTGCTCCCACCGCCCCTACTGGACTCGGAACTTACGTCACTTCCGTAAGGATGTGCGTCACTCTTTGCGGCAGCCAGTCAGGCCTAGCAAGGCCGAGCGTACGGAGAGGCTAACGCTCGCCCCCTGGAGCTAGGTGGAGTAATGGCATGTGGAGGTGCTAGAGGCGTCTTTGGAGGCGGCGTTGGAGTGTTTCCGCCGCTCCGGATCGAGAGAGGTTTTCTGAAGAGAACAGGAATCAGGCCACTTTTGGAAAACTGAAAGTGATTTAATATGGCTGGAGCATGGAGTTCGAAGCGTGGCAAGAAGTAAAGCTAGAGAAAAAATTAGGTACCAAGTTTTAAAACACCGGAAGGCCCGTTGCTGTCGAGTCCATTCCGACTCAGCGACCCTATAGGACAGAGTAGGACTGCCCATAGCGTTTCAAGGAGCGGGATCGTGGATTCGAACTGCCGACCTTTATGCTTAGCACTTAACCACTCTGCCAGCAAGGCTCACCTGAAGGAAATGTTGAGCAAATGACAAGTTTTAAAACCGAGAAGTGTAGTGATCAATCAAGTTTTCCCCAGAGTCCGACAGAGGACATGTTTCTTTCAGAATTCTGTTCTCTGTACCAAGAGAATACGACAGCTGGATAGAAAATATGACAGTTGGATAGAAAATCTATACAAATTGTAGAGTCTTTGAGTGCATAACTAGAGGAAACTGCATAAAGGGAGACAAAAGCTTTATTTTCAATTCTAACCTGTTGAAATTCTATTCCTACTCTAGGGGGAAAAAAGATTTAGCAACTTTTTTTCAGTAGCTACCACTCGATACTTCATGAAGCAATCTAGAATAGTACGAAGTGATTCTTGTATCTTCCTTAACTGCAGCACCTTAGAGTTGAGATATTTTGGATATCTCTGCGTACCTATGTGAGACACTGAACAAGTGTATATCAACCCTTTAGCATAAGCCGTATTAGTGCACTTTCTTGCAAATCAGAATTCCTCATGCTATGTGCAAAGTACTGTATGAAGATAGAAAGTAGGCCAAGTTGTCTGACTGTGGCCAAGAATTTTTCATGTAACTGACCTTCAGTTTTTAATTCTTGAGACAAGGTGAATGCCAGGTAAACCAAAAGACTTATTCAGACTGCCAATTTCCATACTCCTATTTTTTATTCAAGAGACTACTTTCCAATGAACTATGGGAGTTATTAAACATCCGAAGTATATCACTCTTGACAACCTAATTCTCAGATAGGCTTCTTTCTCAAACAAAAAGTTCTAGAGGTGCAAAATATATAGTTTCATGTAGGAGGACTAGAGAGTAACTCTAAAAACACATCAAGAAATATTTTCAAAATTTTTAGGTATTTTTTTGAAAAAGTTACAAAATTAACCAATGGAACAGAATTGAGAACCCAGATGTAAATCCATCCATCCATGGACAGCTGATCTTTAACAAAAGGCCAAAGTTCAGGAAATGGAGAAAAGATAGTCTCTTTAACAAATGGTATTGGCAAAACTGGATGTCCATTTGTAAAAAAAAAAAAAAAAAACATGAAGCAGGACCCATACCTCACACCACACAAAAACTCACTCAAAATGGATCAAAGAGTCAATTGGCAAAATAATTCTATTATGAAAACATTCTGCATCCCACTTTGAAATGTGGCTTCTGGGGTCTTAAAAGCTAACAAGCGGCCATCTAAGATGCATCAATTGGTCTCAACCCACCTGGAGTAAAGGAGAATGAAGAACACCAAGGTCACACGACAACTAAGAGCCCAAGAGACAGAAAGGGCCACATGAACCAGAGACCTACATTATCCTGAGACCGGAAGAACCAGTTGGTGCCCGGCCACAATCGATGACTGCCCTGACAGGGAGCACAATAGAGAACCCCTGAGGGAGCAGGAGATCAGTGGGATGCAGACCCCAAATTCTCATAAAAAGACCATACTTAATGGTCTGGATGTGACTAGAGGAATCCCGGCGGTCATGGTCCCCAAACCTTCTGTTGGCACAGAACGGGAACCATCCCCGAAGACAATTCATCAGACATGAAAGGGACTGGACAGTGGGTGGGAGAGAGATGCTGATGAAGAGTGAGCTAATTATATCAGGTGGACAGTTGGGACTGTGTTGGCATCTCCTGTCTGGAGGGGGGATCGGAGGATAGAGAGAGTTGGAGGCTGCCAAAGTTTTCACGAAAGGAGAGACTGGAAGGGCTGACTCATTAGGGGGAGAGCAAGTGGGAGTAAGGAGTAAGATGTATATTAACTTATATGTGACAGACTGACTTGATTTGTAAATGTTCACTTGAAGCTCAATAAAAGTTAATTTAAAAAAATGGATCAAAGATCTAAATATAAAACCTAAAACTATAAAGATCACGGAAGAAAAAATAGGGACAACACTAGGGGCCCTAATGTATGGCATTAATAGAATACCAAACATAACTAAAAATGCACAAGCAACAGAAGATGTGCTAGATAAATGGGACCTCCTAAAAATGAAACACTTATGCTTATCAAAAGACTTCTCCAAAAGAGTAAAAAGAGAACCTACAGATCAGGGAAAAAATTTTGGCTATGACATATCCGACAAGAGTCTAATCTCTAAAATTTATTTTAAAAAACTTCAACACCTTAACATCAAAAGGACAAACCAATTTAAAAAATGGGCAAAGGATATGAACAGATACTTCACCGAAGAACACATTCAGATGGCTAACAAACACATGAAGAAATGCTCTCCATCATTAGCCATTAGAGAGATGCAAATCAAAACTACAGCGAGATACCATCCCACCTCAACATTACCAGCACTAATCAAAAAAACAAAATAACAAATGTTGGAGAGGTTGTAGGAAGATTGGAAGTCTTATACACTGCTGGTGGGAATGTAAAATGGTACAACCACCATGCAAAATGATATGGCACTTCCTTAAAAAGCTAGAAATAAATAAAAAGTTCCAGATGTGCAAAAATATATATTGTTTCATGTAGGGGGACTACAGAGTGACTCCAAGAAGACATCAAAATTTTTAGATATTTTATGAAAAACTTAACAAAATTAACCAATGGAACAGAATTGACAACCCAGATTTAAATCCATCCACCTATGGACAGCTGATCTTTAACAAAAGGCCAAAGTTCATTAAACGGAGAAAAGATAGCCTCTTTAACAAATGGTGCTGGCAAAACTGTATGTCCATTTGTAAAAAAAAAAATTAAACAGGACCCATACATCACACCACAGAAAAACTGACCGGCAATCCCACTCTTAGGTATACACCCTAAAGAAATAACAGTCGTGACACAAATAGACATATGCACGCTTATATTCATTACAATATTATTCATAGTAGCAAAACGATGGAAACAACCTAAGTGCCCATCAACAGATGAATGAATTAACAAACTGTGGTACATCCATGCAGTAGAATACTATGCAACAATAAAGAATAATGACAAATCTGTGAAACATCTCACAACATAAATGAATTTGGAGGACATTATGCTGAGTGAGGCAACCCTGCTGGTGTAGTGGTTAAGAGCTACGGCTATTGGGCAAGGGGTCGGCAGTTCGAATCCACCAGGCAGCCTTGGAAACCCTGTGGGGCGGTCCTACTCTGTCCTATAGGGTCGCTGTCAGTCGGAATCCACCCAATGGCAAAAGGTTTGTTTTTTGGTTTTTATGCTCAGTGAAATAAGTCAATCACAAAAGGACAAATGTTGTATGAGATCACTATTATAAAGAAACAAGAAAGGTTTACACACGGGAAAAAAAATTCTCTGGTGGTTACCAGGAATGGGTGGGAAAGGGAGGGAAAATTACCAAAGAGATGGAAGACATGTCTTAATATTTGTGAAGGGAAAGGCAATACACAATATGGGGGAAGTCAGCAAAACATGACCAAGGCGTGGGAGGACACTGAGAGGAACAAAGGGCAACAACAGTGATTACTGTAGCATAGAAAATCCTGTTAAAATAGCATTAACAAACACTAATTTACAAATGGATACATAGGTAGATAGGTATGACAAGAGGTGTGGGAGGGCATAAGGGAACACATCCACCTGCAGAGATAGGTTTGGTGGTAGATATTTCTACATACATAACTGTAGATGCTGCTTATATAGACAGTAGAGCACACAAGGGCCACAGTCAGGGCAACTTCTTAGACATAACCAAACACCTCATGGGATGAAGCTCCTGGGTTCGAAGGCAAAGGATCATAGACTTAGGGGACATCTACACCAACTGGCACAACATAGTTAATAAAGACAAAGTTCTACATCCTACTTTGGTGCATAGCATCTGGGGTCTTAAAAGCTTGTGAGTGGCCATTTGACATACAGCTATTGGTCTCTTAATATCTGGAGCAAAGGAGAGTGACTAAAACCGAAGACTCAAGGGAGTAATTAAGCCAAAGGACTAATAGACCACATTAACCACAGACTACACGACCCTGAGATCAGAAGAACTAGATGGTGCCCAGCTACCATTTACCTACCACTCTACTGGTATCACAACAGAGGGTTCCACACAGAGCAGGAGAAAAATTGTAGAACAAAAAATCAAACTCACAAAATAAGACTAGACTTACTGGTCTGTCAGACACTGGAAGAATCCCTGAGACTACGGCCCTAAGTTACCCTTCTGAAACAGAACTGAAGACAATCATGGAGACCACCTTTCAGCCAAACCATAGACAGGCCCAAAGAATAAACAATAACACTTGAGAGGAATGTGTTCCCTAGAACAATCTATTATATTAGATTAAAAAGGCAACGTTTGCCCAAAAGCAAAGATAAGGAGGCATGAAGCAACAGCAATTCAAGAAGAAAGGAAACAAGAACCTAGGAGGGAAATGGGGAGAGTGCTGACACATTATGGAGAATTAAATCAATGTCACGCAACACTTGACATTGCACAA
Source organism: Elephas maximus indicus (assembly GCF_024166365.1). NCBI lineage: Eukaryota > Metazoa > Chordata > Mammalia > Proboscidea > Elephantidae > Elephas > Elephas maximus. The sequence goes on along the minus strand of NC_064828.1, from coordinate 31,831,039 downwards.
TAAAAAATTGAAAAAAAAAATTACAAAATTAAATACTGCCTAATCAAATTTCGTTCTGTTGTACATAGGGACCCTATGAACCGACTCAACAGCACCTAACAACAATAACATTGATAGAAACTTATTCACCTTTACTTGACGTTTTAATTTATCTTATTCCCATGTCTGCTTTTTAGTTGCAATCCCGAGGTCATTATCACTTAGAAACCGCCCCCCCCATTTTTTTTAAAGAAAAATGAAGAAACTTCAAGGAACACAAATTATTTGGAGCAAACAGGCAACACTGCCGAGCTTATTAGCACTGAGTGCACATTAAGGATGAGCACCTCACTCAACACGGCTGTTGTTAACGAGAACCACATTCTTTCTCTTGGTCTTCACTGACAGGTGTAGAGTTTGGGGTCCTATGGACAGCACTGATGAAAAACAAACCAAACTGCAAATCTGGGAAACGGTGAGAGAGGACAAAGTAATTGAGGCCCTCACTAAGATCTGAACAGAACAGTGAAGGATGAGGCAGGGGAAAGGGCCGGGCTATGAGGGCGGGGCTCATTGTGGAGCTGAGAGCGGCAAAGTGCAAAATCAAGGAGATAGAGAACCTTTCGTTTTCATCTCTTACAGTTAAAATTAAGAATGCTGTATCTTCTGACCTTTATTTTAAAATACCGAATTAATATATGAGTTTCTTCCCGTACAAATAAAATTAAAAAATAGAAGTTTATGGAGTAAAAAGTGAATGTCTCCTTCCCACGCATAAACCCCTTTCTCTCTTCCAGTCTTGGCTACTTGCTCTACCGGAGGAAATCGTTTTTAAGGATTCAGTGCACATGTGTTCAGACTTTTTCTCTGCATTTAAATGTACAGAAATATATGGTAGTGGTTTTGTTTTAGTTTTTACATGTATAGAAACATGGCAAAATAGACCCCTAGCGGTGTGACTTAGATTTTTTTTTTTTTTTAATTAACAATCTCTATGTTTTGGAGATCTTTCCATATCAATACATATAGATCTACCTCATTCCTTTGACCACCGCCTAGTGTTATGGACCGTCTACACCATAATTTATTTAACCATCCTCCCATTGATGGACATTTGGGTTGTTTCCAATTTTTCAGCATTACAAAGCTTTATTGACTGTTCTCGTCTTTATGAAAACGTTTGAGAATTTCTGTGGAATTGTCTGCCCCAGATGAAAATCTTGGGTCAAATGTTATGCATACTATAAAACCTGATAAGCATCCAAATCTGTTACCCTCAAGTCGATTCCGACTCACAGCGACCTATAGAACAGAGTAGAACTGCCCCACAGGGTTTCCAAAAAGTGGCTGGCGGATTTGAACTGCTGGCTTTTTGGTTAGCAGCTGAGCGCTGAACTGCACCACCACGGCTCCTTGATAAGCATTAAAAAAAAAAAAAAAAGCATAGTACTGCTAAAATTTAGCCTGGCTCAGTGTAGTTTTGCTTCATCCAGATAAATTGATTTCATGTGCACTATCTCATTGGATTTGTACTTTTTTTTTTTTTTTTACCCCTAAGGAAAATAATACTCTAGTCTCACTCTCTTTTATTTTACTTTATTTTTTTTTCCGTTCAGAAGGGTGTTTAGGACCATAGTCTTGGGAGTTATTCCTGTCTCTGTCAGACCAGTAAGTCTGGTCTTTTTTGTCAACTTAATTTTTTTGTTTTTAAACAATTTTTCTCCCTCTCAGTCCAAGCCCCTCTGTTGTGATTCCAGTCAGAGTGGTCAGTCATGGTAGCCAGGCACTTCACCTTTTTAGCTAAGAGGAACTAGGGAATAGTTCCTGATAGCCAAAATCTCTTCCTGTTTTTGTTTACTTCTTATGATTTGATTTAATTTCTTCTTGGAACAGAAGACATTGTGCTTACAAACAATGCTCAAGGGATAGCTCCTCTTTCTCTTTTCTCCCTTTCCCCTTCTTCTCCCACCTCACCACCAACACATATTTCTCAAAAGCAGTCATTTGTTGCTCTAGAGCCAGAAGTCTTTTTTGCAGAGTCCTTTCCTGGTGGTTTTTCAAGGTTGTTACCACTTTTGCACTCACTGATTAATCACTCACTCTTAACTGGGCTAATAGTCTCCTAGATTTGTTGATTGTATTTCCAATCATTTTAATAAACTTTTGCCCTTCCATTTAGATTTTTCTTCTCACCATATTGAGGTGTCCTAGTTATAGCAACACAAATCACTTCATGTCTCTAATAGTGCTACCAATAGCTGGATACCTCTAAAACTTCCAAATTTGCCCCATTTAGCCTTTTTTGTCCTCCAAATAAAGCCTAAGTGATATCATTCTATGTCCGTTGCTAGAGTTAAGTTCATATATTTTTTAGACAGCTGCCAATTTTTCCCTTCTCCTCCCATAATTTGGGCACAGGGGCTCTTTGTCACTATTAACCTTTTTGCTCAACCCAAGGAGATATTCAACCCTCCTTTTATTATTCCCTCATTTTTATATTTCCCACTTAAGGAGATTTGCCCCCCTAAAGAGGCCACAGGACAAATTCTGAGTTGGTGAGAAAGAGTGAAGCCTGTAGGTGTCAAAACTGGTGTAAGCTAAATTTTTCCTCTTTACCGTAAACCTCTGCTATTTCCAAAAATGGATTTTCTTTTCAATTGCACTTTAGAAGAAAGTTTACAGAATAAATTAATTTCTAATTAAACAATTAATACACACATTGTTTTGTGACATTGGCTGCCAACCCTGCAACGTATCAATAATCTCCCCTTCTTGGCCTTGGGTCGTTCATTTCCATTTGTCCAGTTTCCTGTCCCCTCCTGCCTTCTTGTCCTTGCCCCTGGGCTTGGTGTGCCCATTTAGTTTGGTATACATGGTTGAGCTATGTGTATTATTTTTTTTTTTATGAGCCTGTATAATCTTTGGCTGAAGGGTGAACATCAGGAGTGACTTCAGTACTGAGTTAAAAGGGAGTCTGAGGGCCATACTCTCAGGGCAAAAATGAATGTTTTGATTCCAGAAGAAAAACCCAGTGGGTGCCAGTAAGTGGTATGGTCAGTCGTGAGAGTGTTTAAGTGCTGGATTGCTGGATTTTTCTTTTTTTCCTTGAGTTGTAATATGAGACATGGTTGGATCATGAAGTACGAAAATTGAGAGCCACTGCTCTGCTGACAGGATCCTTGAGAACCACATGACAGTCACTTGTGGTCCAACTGGCCTTCTTGGCTTTTGCTTTCTGACTGCTTCCCATAAAAAGATTTGCGTTCAAACTTTTCTTTTCCCCTTTAATATTTGTTTGTTTTGATCTTTGTTGAATCATAAAAAAGATCAGGTTTCAGAATAGTGTGGTTTTCTATTTATTTTGAAATTGTTAAGAGATTCATACCTATAATTTGCCTGCCACTCTCTGGGTAAAGCTGATCATTTCTCCCTTGTTGTCAGCCATGATGTCTTGCCCGTTCTTTACCCACCTTGGCTCCCCACTTTGTCGATCCATTTCTTCACTTAGTCCCAAAGCCATTCTATATGAAAATGTTTAGGGATTTCCATGATGGGTATTTTTAAAGAGGTCAAATTATCAAAAGTTGTTTCTTATTGTCATTGCTGTCCTAATTATTGGTAAGGATTTAGAGAGTCATATTACTTTTCATCTTTCTTCATTCAATATATATGGTTGCTTAAACAACTGTGCCAGTGAAGAGGCATTATACTGTCACTAAGATAAAATATTGATCAAATAATCCCAAATTCATTTGTGTTTTACTTTGGAAAGCATTTTGATTCTCAGGAAATGGGTGTATCTGACTTTGTAGGAATTCATTCTTCAGACTGTAACTTGAAACTGTAATATCATGCTTCCACTTGGGAGAAATAGGAAAGCTATCAATTTTCTTTATCAAACCTCCCTGGGGTTGGACGAGGATACCTCAAACTGATACAGACCAGTCCAAGTTGAACCACCTACTCTTTCTAGCTCACTGGCTCATAAACTTTCATTCATGAACTGGACTCAGCTAAACAGTGGAGAGATTTGATTTTAAAAGGCATTTTCTAGTTTCCCACTGGAGGCATTTTCAGCTGATAAAGTTAATTGCTGCCATGTGATTCAACTATTACTTGGACATCCCAGCATCCTTCAAACTTACCCTTTCAGTTCCTGATAAGCCCCAGAGATAGAAGAGTGGGGAGGCCAGGGGTAGGGATTGGAAAGAGCTTGCAAAGATAGCAGAAGAGGAGAAAAAGTCAGAAAGAGATAAAAGCATAGCATAGCAGGACTCAAATCATGTAAGATATAAAACCATTAGGGAATAAATATAAAATTTTAAGAGAACTCTTGAAGGAAAAAGGAATTCTTTTTTTTAAATCTTCAAGGACTGTGGTTATTATTGACAAAGGACTTTAGAATTATTTTTATTTTGGAATTCTGATGTTCTAACAGGTGTGTAATCCACAAGACCGTTTGTTTGATTGTTGCAGAAAGAGACCCATGTGCTGTTAGAAAAATAACCTTGAAGCTAGTGCATTGGAACTCTCTTCCCACCCACAAACCCTGATTTAAATTGTATGACATGATGGCTAAGAAAACAAACTTTTATGCTAGGACATCCTAAAATCCTAAATTTAAATTATGGCTCTGATGTTTGTAGGCTTTGTTATGGATTCAATTGTGTCCCCCCCCCAAAAAAAAATGTGTGTCAATTTGGCTAGTCCATGATTTCCAGTGTTGTGTGATTGTCCACCATTCTGTCATCTGATGTGATTTCCCTACTTGTTGTAAATCCTACCTCTATGATGTTAATGAGGTGGGATTAGTGGCAGTTATGTTAACGAGGCAGGACTCAATCTACAAGATTAGGTTTTGTCTTAAGTCAATCTCTTTTGAGATATAAAAGAGAGAAGCAAGCAGAGAGACATGGGACCTCATACCACCAAGAAACAAGAGCCAGGAGAATAACGTGTCCTTTGGACCCAGGGTCCCTGCACTGAGAAGCTCCTCGACCAGAGAAGACTGATGACAAGGACCTTCTAGAGCCAACAGAGTGAGAAAGCCTTCCCCTGGAGCTAGCACCCTGAATTCAGACTTCTAGCCTACCAGACTGTGAGAAAATAAATTTCTCTTTGTTAAAGCCATCCACTTGTGGTATTTCTGTTATAACAATGCTAGATGACTAAAACAGGCTTTATGATTTTTGGCCAGTTACTGAACTTGCCTCTTTGAGCTTCATTTTCCCCATTGTGTAGGAATAATAGTACCTGCCCCATGGCTGCTAAGAAAATTAAATAATATATGTAATTGTCTCTTATAGTTCCTGACACATCATGTATGCCAAAAAATAATATTATCGAAGCATTGTTATTATCATCACTATTATTATTACACTATGAGAAAGTTATTTATCTTCCCATGTTCACATCTTAGTCTTCCATCTATAAAATATAAACAATAGTCTTCCTTCCCAACCTTTATGTAGGGACATGAGGATAAATGGTTTCAAGAATGTGAAAACTTTCCTAACAGGATAGAGTAGATGCACAGATTATTGATACTGTTATTTAAAAGACACTGTTGCTTTCCCTAAAGAAAAAAACTATCCCATCAAGAATACAAAAGGATTGCTCTGCTATAAATAAAATTTAATACCTTGGCCCCTGTTAGAGGTGAGATTAGAGTGTGAAAAGTTATATTTTTTAAGAAAACTCCATCCTGCCCCTGGGCTTCTTTCCTTGTTTCTTATTCCTATTTGTTATGATAGGATCCCAGCAAGGGACATCCAGATTTTATTAGTGGAACACTAATGGTGAATTACTAGCATATGCCCAGTTTAAATGCTTTATATCTGACTAATTTTCTGTATCAGCCTGTTGGCATGAAACTTCTAAGGTAATTTTCCTTTTTATTGATAAGGGAACATGAACAGAAAGATTAATATGATGTGTTTAACATCATGTTTGGGATTGAAAAGTTCAACATACCCAAGTTTCTAGTTCTATTTCCAGTTGTTGTCTCCTAGGGGATACTGGGAAATATATGAGAATGCCATTGATTGTCACACTGACTGTGGGGTGCTACTGGCATTGAGTGACTAGAAACCAGAGATGCTAAACTTCACACTTTGATGGACAATCTCATAGGAAGAAGTGGCCCACCAAAAATATCAATAATGCTTCTGTTGAAAAACATTGATTTCCCATCTGGGCCTTTCCCTGGGCAGCCATGTTTCCTTTCCCTACTTTAAGTTCTTTTTTAAGTTGTTAGTGTTAGGATGGCATGTGATCAAGTCAATTCTCTGGGAATAACCTCATTATGTTGGGAATGTTTGTTACCACGTTGGTGGGAAAGGCTAGACAAGAGTCCTCCTGTCCTATCACCCATTCCTACTATAGAGGAACAGCTGGAGCACTGCTGGTGTACCACATTACGAGGTGAGTCAGATCTGTGGGTGGGAGGGAGGCTCTTCCCTATGTTCTCTAATTCTTTCTTATTCTACCTACTGATTCTGTTGAGAATGTTAACTAGGAATGGCATCTCTGCTATTTTTCTTTATACACTTAAATTTCCCTCCTTTTCTCATACATTTGAAGCTGTGTTGGCCTTTTGAAATGGGCCTCTGATCCACTCTTTTGCTGTAGGCGTGAAACCTTCAACCTCCCGACCTCATGGTTAGAGGATGCCTAGCAGTACTCCAGCTCCAACAAGGTTATCATGCTGTTTGGGAATAAGAGGTAAAATTTTATTTGTATGAATATAGGTGCCAGGGGTCATTTAGGTACTCTATGGATACCAAATCTCTTGGTCCCCAAACTTTCTTCATTTATAGTGTGCTCTTAGTATCTCAATAATTTTTTCTTGGCACCCATTGGCTAAAAGAAATACCTAACAATTTTGTTATTAAGTAGTTAGGTCTCAGTAACAAGAAGAGTTTTTGTCCTATCAATTTTGCAACTGTTTGAAAAATGAAAAACATGAAAGAAAAATTAATATTTTTATTTCATTGTTGAATAATCACAATTACTTACTAGTGAGCTGTGTGTGCCTATTGGGCACTGTGATCATTAAGGTTGTATGTCAACTTGGCTGGGTCATGATTCTCAGGGTTTGGCATTTATGGTGTAGTTTGGTAGCTGTAGAGTGGTATTACCTCTATGATGAGATCTGATACAATGTGATCATTGTAAGGGAGTTTCCTTGAGGGTGTATCCTGCATTCAATATAGGTGGACTTTCTGGCAAGGCTCGTGGGCTTTTGCTTGCTGTGGATCCTGCAGCTGGCTCCTGTTTATCTGACACCCAGTTCCTGGGATTTGAGCTAGCAGCTTACTTGCTGATCTTGGGATTTGTCAGTCGTCCCAGACTGTGAGCCATAGGCCTGTTGTCTGACCTGCCAATCTTGGGTCTGCCAGCCCCTGTGGCTGTGTGAGTCAGAGAAATCCTGAAGCCTGACCCATAGACTTGGGACTTTCCAGCCTCTACAACCTCTTGAGCCATTTCCTTGACATAAACCGCTCTCTCTGTGTGTGTATATGTACTTATACAGATAGATAGATGCTTCACTGGTTTGCTTCTCTAGAGAACCCAGCCTAAGACAGGCACTGCCCAGCTCCTCAAACCAATCAAGATTTGGTATTCTGATAGCTGGGGCCTGCCTAACCTCTTATAAGCCTTTCTCTCCGTAATAGTAGTAAGATATTATTCTCAACCATGCAGCAGCTGTCCTGAATCTGAAGAGTATTTTCAGGAGGCTACAGGAATCAGTAAACCTGTACAAGAGAATGTCTATGTTTGTTTCTATCACATTCATAACTGGTTAACTGGCGATTGAAACCATTATGGGATTCACTTAGAACTAGAGTTTCCTCTTTCATTTGAATCTGTTTTTTAGTTTTCTCCCCAATTAATCTTACAATGACCTAAAGTCCTACAGAGATGTGAAGTGAGAAGAAGGAGAGGCCTTTGTTCAACAGCAAGGACGTCGGACAAAACAGCTGGCAATGTTGAAGAGATACTCTTTGGGAAAAAAAAAGTGAGGAAAGGTCTTCAGAGATTACAGCATTATCTTTGCCCTTTTATTCAGAATTCCCTTCTAATACATGAGTAAGGAAAGGATCTTCTGGGGTCCTAGTGGCCAGATATCTGCTGTTAAGGGACTAGCTCCATTTCCTTTAACCCTGATTCCTAAGTTTTACTTTTGCTTTGAGTACCGTTAATTGGCAAGTGAGGATTTGACACCTCTGTTAATTGTTAAGCAGCTTAGTTGGAGGGTCTAATGGGTTCTTCTGTAGCGTTCCTAGGCCTGGTGTTGACTATATCTTCATCAGTAACTAATGATCAAGACAGCATGTTTGTTTCATCTGCAGGGAATGTCAATCTAGGAACCCTAGGGTCAGCACCAGAATACCATATGATTCCTTTTTTAAAAATACTATCAAGGGCTTTTATAGGGACATTTGAGGGGCTTTCTGTCTTTTTACCCCCTTCTCTTCCTTATTCACTTCAGACATTCAAATATGAATAGTGTTTGTATTCTCTTTTCCTCGTTTCGCTACAGAAACTTGAGCCTGAAAATATGACCTACGCTTCCTTTAGGCCTTCATTAACACAGCCAAAGAAGTATACAGGGAGATCCAGCAAGGTTTATTTGATGTCCACAGTGAGGTAAGAAATAAAAATGAGGCAGTTAATTTCTGTGTTCTCAACAAAGCTGAAAGTTCCCTAGAGTGTAAATATTCCCTATCTAACATCATATTATTTGAAGCTATGGCAATTCGAACTTTTTTTTTTTTTTAATGTAGGTACACAGAAGCTTGTAGACGCTTTCTGGTTTTTCTCAAGTCTGAGACTCAGAACGCTTAAAGAGATATTAATTGGTAATCTAAAAGTCTTATACAATATTGGGGGGGTTCTTCTTTAGTTTCTTGCTTTTCTAGAGCATGGGCATGGTGTAATTCTTAATTGCTCAGCAGGGCCATTTCTATAAAGCAAATTCTGGGTCAAAACTAAAAAGAACCACATGTGACTATGCTGCTTCTACTCTTTTGCCTCCTCCTGCTCTTACCTAAAAAAAAAAAAAACCGTTGCCGTGGAGTCAGTTCCAACTCAGAGTGACCTTATAGGACAGAGGAGAACTGCCCCGTAGCGCTTCCAAGGAGTGCCTGGTGGATTCGAACTGCCAACCTTTTGGTTAGGAGCCATGGCACTTAACCACTACGCCACCAGGATTTCCAATTCTTACCTAATCACTCCCTAATTCTGCACATAGCTATGGAACTTAATTATAACAGTGTATCTTAAAAAGCCACTTCTAACATGGACGAACCCTGAAAACATTATGCTAAGTTAAATAAGTCAATCATAAAAGGACAAATATGGCATAATCCCACTTATACGAAATATCTAGAATGGGCAAGTATATAGAGATGAAAGTGTATTAGTAGTTTCCAGGGGCAGTTGACAGAGAGGGGGAAAGGAAGACACGATGCTTAGGAGACACTGAGCTTCTGCTAAATGTCATGGACAAATTCGAGAATGGTGATGGATGAACAATGTGATGAACCTATTTTTTTTAAATAATTTTTATTGTACTTTAAGTGAAAGTTTACACATCAAGTCAGTCTCTCACACAAAAACCCATATACACCTTGCTACACACTCCCAGTTACTCTCCCCCTAATGAGACAGCCCACTTTCTCCCTCCACTCTCTCTTTTTGTGTCCTTTTAGCCAGCTTCTAACTGCCTCTACCCTCTCATCTCCCCTCCAGGCAGGAGATGCCAACACAGTCTCAAGTGTCCATCTGATCCAAGAAGCTCACTCCTTACCAGCATCCCTCTCCAACCCATTGTCCAGTCCAATCTATGTCTGAAGAGTTGGCTTCAGGAATGGTTCCTGTCCTGGGCCAACAGAAGGTCTGGGGGCCTTGACCACCGGGGTCCTTCCAGTCTCAGTCAGACCATTAAGTCTGGTCTTATGAGAATTTGGGGTCTGCACCCCACTGCTCTCCTGCTCCCTCAGGGGTTCTCTGTTGTGTTTCCTGCCAGGGCAGTCATCAGTTGTAGTTGGCCACCATCTAGTTCTGCTGATCTCAGGATGATGTAGTCTCTGGTTCATGTGGCACTTTCTGTCTCTTGGGCTCGTAATCGCCTTGTGTCCTTGGTGTTCTTCATTCTCCTTTGATCCTGGTGGGTTGAGACCCATTGATGCATCTTAGATAGCTGCTTGCTGGCGTTTAAAACCCCAGATGCCACTCTTCAAAGGGGGATGCAGAATGTTTTCTTAATAGATTTTATTATGCCAGTTGACTTAGATGTCCCCTGAAACCATGGTCCCCAGACCCCTGCCCCTGCTACGCTGGCCTTCGAAGCATTCAGTTTATTCAGGAAATTTCTCGTGCTGAACATATTTAATGTCACTGAAATGCATATATGAAGATTGCTGAAATTGCAAATGTTTAGTTACATACATATTTACTACAATTAAAAAAGTAAACAAACAAGAAAGCCACTCCTAGTCAACCATGAAACTTATATGATAGCCAATCATTTTGTCCTTAGGATCACAGAGTATTGTTCCACACCCTTCTGATTAGGGTACACGGTTACCTGCTAAGTTCATGTCTGCTTTTAGAAAATGTAATTAATTATTACTCCTTTTATCCTCATCTTTTCTCCCATTCACTTTAGCGCTGAGGTGGAACTATTGCTTCTTTTCTCTCATTGGTAAAGGGTGTCAAGATTGGACCCCAGCAGCCTCATTCGGCATCAGTGGGACCCTGCGCCTCTCAGCAGAACGCTCTAGCATGAGAATACAACTCTGACTATTTCTAAACATCTGGCCTAAACTCTTTTTTTCTTCCTGGAACAGCTTCAGATCAACAGGCTTAAAGGAAGAGGTCTTGCTTGCTTTGGCTGAGAGAATACTCTCTGTAAGGTGTGATGTTTTGCCTTTTCCCTTAAGGACCAGAGAAGGATTTGGGCCCTTAAAACTGACCTATAATTCTTCAGGGATGTAAGCATTCCCTATAGCTTAGGGCTTTTCTCGTCCCCCTATTTTAATTTCTAAAACGTTAAGATCAAAGCTGATAGTCACTGTAGTCCACAAATAAATTATTTTATAAGCATACCCATTCTGCTCCCCAACAAGAATTAGTAACAAGGGTCAAGGATGTTCTGCTTCATCGCTTGAGAATACTGGGATTTAGTGAGCTGTGGGTGTTAGATCCCCTGCCTAGAAATTTCATTGATTTTTTAACTTACTTGCCTTTGGGGGTCCAATTGCCACTTCCTGAGGGATCTTCCAGAAGGCAGTTCCTTCTACCTGAACTGCTGAAAGATGCTCAGTACTTTTCTAGACCATCCCATTTCTAGTTTCTGTCCCTTAGAGTGACTAAAAAACTTTTGAGAGCAGTGAGATGGTCCTGGACCTATGACCACTTATCATTAACTAAAAAAAATATTCTTTCACTGCTTGTTTTGTTTCAGGGACCAGACCTAACATCGTAGTGTCTTTCACCAAACAGACTGCTACTATTGCATCATACTCACTTCTTACTAGACAATTTAAACCTCCTAATCCAACCGAACTAATCTGCTTACTGGACATGATATATTTACTCCCACTTCCATGCCCTGGCTCGCACCCTACTTTCTGCTAAAATTATACCCAAAGTCTAAAACTTTTTCCTTCAGGAAGACTTCTGTGACTGACTTAGGGACTTCTAAGCAATTATTGACATGGTATCCCTTTTAGGCTCCACCTTTCTTATACTGTTTATATTTATTTGTATTAATGTTGTTTTACAAATATGTTTTACAGTTGTTTTATGTATAGGATCTGTCTCCCCATGTAGTTCGTAAGCTCCTGTCATTCCTTCAATTTTGTAAAATCTCCACGCCCACCACCATTCCTTCACAGAGCCCACTGCTACATTCATTACATGATCATTGAATTTGACTGACTGACTTAAAGAGTTAGAACAGGTTTATTTTAGACTTCAGAGTAAACAAAAGGCCTTAGAGTCATCCCTTTGATAACTTTGTTTCAATCTCTTCTATCTGCTTACCCTAGGTCCCATATTGCTCTTTTCCTTCTCTCTTCCACTCTTCCTAGGACCTCTGCCTCCATTCCATGCAGCATACAGTAAGGCTGCCTGTTTTCAAGCTGTCAGCATAAGTGGATACTTACCAACCATTCTCCTTTTCAAAAGCATATAATACTATCCTAGCAAAATTTGCTTTTGCTTCATTCCGCACAAGGCCTTCTAGGTCACTTGCTATATCTTCTTGCCTTGATTTCCCACTCTGTTCCACAACACTGAGGTCTCATGAATTTTTCTAACATTTTTGTTGTTGATCAATTGTATCATTACTGTGTGTATGCATGTATCCAAGCTGCTCATATGTACATGTCATTTCTTATTGTATCCCAAACATAAGTAAATAATCTCCTCCTAAGGAATTTTATCAAAGTTATTGATAAAGCTTCCTTCTAACTCCCATATTCAGTTTTATTATCCAAGCCAACTTATAACCTCTGTACTTGGGCATTTCACCAATTGTAAGGGAAACACGAGAAACAGAAGCAATTTCACAGCCTGTGCTGATCATTGCTGATGTTAAGTGAAGTGACATTGAAGAAATATCGTAGAAGGTGGATCTCCCACCCCATGTGAAGAATGGTAATTATGAGATAATCTGAGTATTGATTTTTGAAGGCCAGCACCATTGGAAATCAAACTAACCCCCCCAAAACCAAACCCACTGCCATTGAGTCCCTTCTGACTCATAGCGACCCCATAGGGCTTCCAAGGCTGTAAATCTCTATGGAAGCAGACTGCCACATCTTGATCCCGCAAGTGACTGGTGATTTCAAATTGTTGACCTTTCAGTTAGCAGTCAATCACTTTAACCATTGAGCCACCAGGAGATCATACCAGTTACAGGAAAAGATCATTGCAAGTAGCTGAAATTATTGGACCAGGCACATTCCCTATCTATAATACCTGTAACTAGTTCTCTGATGATGGGTCCATTTTGTACCAAATAACATTAGAAGGATAATAGACTCTCATTCTAGAGACTACTAATAAATAAGATCATATCTATATATTCATTGCAAACACATTGCTATGGTAAATCCTAACACCAAACTCAAATTTGGTATAACGACAGCAGTAGCCAGGGGAGAATTTGGCCAACAAACTTTGTTCAATATACAGGAGAACTTATTTGGTCAACTCTTATCACCTCTCTGATAAAAGATTGAGTCATATGACTCTAAGGTTTCTAAGCTCCTACCACGGATGACCATGAGACTGTGTTATTCTTTGAGAGAATTCTTTTAGTGACCTGGAGGGACTCCTTTTGCTCACCAAAAAAAAAAAAAAATCAAACCCATTGCCATGGAGTGATTTCGACTCATAGCGACCCTATAGGATAGAGTAGTAGAACTGCCCCATAGAACTTCCAAGGAGCGCCTGGTGGATTTGAGCTGCCGGCCTCTCGATAGCAGCCATAGCACTTAACTGCTGTACCACCAGGGTTTCCCCTTCACTTACAGGCTTAAAAAAAATAAATAAATAAAGACTTTTTGTAGTGAGTTGTAATAAGATTTAGACTGAGAAATACTGGAAAACCAGTGTCACTCAGTGCAAGAAAATTTCACTAACAATGAAATCATTTCCTCTCCGATTTAAAAGCAGCCAGTAGAAAATTACTTCCTCCAGCCAGTGCTTCTATGGCCGGGCTGCCCCCTATGGTTACTCCATACTTTGGACTCAGAATGGAGGTTAGGGCTTTAGTTTTTTTTTCCCCCCTTCTCCTTTAAGGCTTCTAGTGCAAGAAAATTTCACTAACAATGAAATCATTTCCTCTCTGATTTAAAAGCGGCCAGTAGAAAATTACCTCCTCCAGCCAATGCTTCTATGGCCGGGCTGCCCCCTATGGTTACTCCATACTTTGGACTCAGAATGGAGGTTAGGGCTTTAGGTCCCCCCCACTTCTCCTTACACATAGTTTCCCGTTTAAGGCTTCTAGTGCAAGAAAATTTCACTAACAATGAAATCATTTCCTCTCCGATTTAAGAGCTAAAAAAAACTACCGCCGTCGAGTCGATAGCAGCCAGTAGAAAATTACTTCCTCCAACCAATGTTTCTACGGCTGAGCTGCCCCCTAAAGGACCGTCTTGTCCCTACACAGAGTTTTTCGTGTAAGGCTTCTGTCTTTTCCATTGTATGCATGCACAAGTAGTTGTGGTTCATTGATGAATTTGAGGCCATTTTTCTTTTTTTTTTTTAATTGAAAATTTTTCCAGCTCTTTATTTCCAACTGATTCACAACCCTCTGTGCTGTCAAAGTCCGAACACTGGAACTGTCAAGTCAGAACACTGGAAATTTTGCAAGAGCAGCATAAGATTTAGAAGCATCTAGAATAGTTTTTTTTTTTTTTAGAATAGATACATAACCTATGTTGGTTATGTGCTGATGCTCTGAGGAGTGAGGTGTCTATAAAGGATTATTCCAGGAACTGGGAGCACCCAGTCTCATCTGAAGAATTGGTTTTTGCTTTCAATGGTAAAATTGCTTCACTTGTGCAGTTAAGTGGGAGGGTGATACGGTTGCTTCTAACCATATTCGGCATTACAGAGTCTCTCCCCTATAATGATTGAGGTTACATCCTGATTATATAAAGGTGAGAATGTTGGGGCTGGTCCCGAGTAGTCGGGTAAAACGTGGAAAATGACTTCATATTGCTCAAACACTCCTTCCCTCTCCCCGCCCCCAAGGCACCAGCCTGAGCCAAGATGGCTTCCTAGACACAGGTAACTAAATGTTTTAGTTTAGAGCGCCCCCAACGGCCGGGGTCTAAAAAAAAAAAAAAAAAAGATGCCGAAAGGCCTGAGCGCCTGTGAACTGAGCCATCAGAGACGAGCTGCCGCCAGATTTTTATTTTCAATCAGGCATATCTGTGGTTGCCTACGTACCCTTCCCAGCCTTTTAGGACCTCCCACTCACAGGAGACTTCCTGGATGGCGCTCACACTACCATGCTGGAAGAGGCCGGGCTTCAGCCTTGCCATTGGTGGGTGGGAGGGCAGGTGGGCGGAGCCGAGGGAGAATGGACTACTAGCAAGCTCGGTTGAGACGAGAGCTGGCCATGCTCCGCCGGAAAGCGCCTTGTTCTCCGAAAGGGTGAGTTGAAACGGGGCTGGAAAAGAAGCACCAGGACTTGTTCAGGTAGGCTTCCCGCTCACATGGACTTCTCAGTGCTGCTCCACGAGTCCTAGCAAAAGCTAAAGCTCTTAGAATTAATTTCATTAACTCATTATCCTCCTTCCGCTCCCGCCCCCCGCCTGTCCCCCACTTGTGAGGAATCAGGTGTTGGGTGATGCTCTGGACTGAACCATTCTTCTTTGTGAGAGGCCAGGGGAAGAGGGTGCCTGCGGGCCCGCGGGGCCCGAGTCCGGCCAACCCGTGAGGGGCCTGCCCGGGCCGCTGTTGCTTTTTTAAGGCTTGTCATTGCATTACTGGGCGTGGTATAGATTTGAGGCAGCTCCTTGTTCTCCTTTCTCCTTCAGGGGAGGGTAAACTCCCCGACTCTGTTTGGTTACTCCATACTTTGGACTCAGAAGTGGGAGGTTAGGTTTCTTTTTCTCCCCCCCCGCCCCTTTTTTTTAAATAATAGAGGTGAGTAAGAAAGCATAGGGTGAGCGTGCGCAGGTTGCTGTACATTCTTAGGTACAATTTCTGTGGGTCTTCTGGGAGAAAAGGGCAAGCTGTTGGAGTGTGTTTAGACATGGTGGGAAGAGAGGAGCGCAAGCCTTGCATCTCCTTTGACACATATGCAGAGTTCAGTGGGTTTATGGTGCATTATGTAAACTCTCCCCAGGCAGAAGACCCCTCTTCTTGCCTCGGGGCAAATGCAGTTTCTTTATTTACCTGTGTGTAGTGTCGCAGGGAATTTCTCCGCCCAGTGCAGCGGCTGTGCAAATGCAGCAGCCTCTGCCTTTTTTGGAGCAGGCCTGAAGTGATTAAGGTCTTCGAAGAAGACGTACACACACACGTATATTTAGTGATCCAGTCTCATTTCAGTGATTGGGCACGGTGAGCCAGCCAGTAGTCAAAGACTTGGAATTCAATGTCTTTTTTTAAAGAGCAGATATAGGGGAGCACACCAAGTACACAGCCAGAGGCGTTGCATGATCAGTGTCTGCTGCAGGCCTTCATCACACCAGCATGGGCGGATCGTTTAATCTCCTTGTTGCTCTGAGCCTGTGAACTCAGTCAGAGACTCACTGACTGTTTGGGTTATCCTTAGCAGCAACTGAGGTCCTATCTGGTGCAAGGCACTTTAGATACTAGAAGGTGAGTTTGTGATTTGGGTAATGTCCTCTGCTAGTTGTTTAGATGATGACTTCTACTTATGCATTTCTTCTGCCTTGGTCACCAGCTAGATTTCAGAATAAATTGCAGTCAGCCTCGAAGGGCCTGAGTATGGGAAGCTCCCCATTCCTAATATTTTGGAATGATCCCACCCCTTGAGAGGGGAAAAAGTTATGATAAGAAAAACGATAGTTGCCATTTAAGAAGATCTATGTTGCAAGAGTGGCATGTCATGATGAAGAACAGTGGCCAAAAAGAGATAGGCACAGGCTTGGAGGAAGGTTTAAAACTGAAATAGCAAAGGAGTAATGGATTGGGATAAGGCATTTGATGGAGCAATATATGGGTACTTGTACAGTTCACACCTTCTCCATGCTTTAATCTAACCTGTGCATATGGCCTTTGGTTTTATCACTTCTCAAATTAACAAAATCCATTTAAATACTAGATAGAAAATGAATCTGCCGAGCTGATCGTGACTTACCAGGAAACACAGATCTTGTGTTTCCCAGGGCAGCCTTCTCTGCAGCATTGCTGGGTGATGGGGTGGAGAAATCTTGGCATTATCGTAACCACCACTGCAGAGCTTTAGTTGAAATAGGAAAAAATTGACATTTTATGTGAAGGGTTGAATTTCTGAGAGGTAATGTAGGATGGTGAGGGGGAGCATTCTTTAAAATAAGCCACTGTACACATCTCCCACCATTTAATATTAATTTGAGAGTCCCAAGAACTGTGCTTGTTTGAAAGAATGAGGTTTGATATTCTCATCTGCAAGAGGATTGTAACATTTTCAGAGGTGAACGCTAAGTGCTTTGGAGATACTGTTTGTCCACAGGCCTGGAAGAGTTACGCTATCTTCTAACCTTACATTGAGCCTAATTAATACTTAGGGGATTAACAGAAGACACATTTTTCTGGACCCTCAACCTCCACCTCTAGAAGTCATTTCACTTGTGGACTTGCATTTGAGTAAGATTTGAGTAAGTCCTTAATCTGCAGGTCACTGCTGTAACTGACCTAGTATTTACTATTTTACCTTTAACATTTGATTCATTGACAGACTATCATGTTTCATATCTTACTCAGTTTAATTTCTTATATTTCCTCTTTAATTTTTTATTCTTTTTCCCCACAAAGTTGGTGGTCCTCCTTTCACTCTACTGTTAAATGTTCCTGTTCACTTTGCTTTTTGTGTTAATTCACTGACATTGCACTTCTTTGCCTCTGTTTTGCTGAGGCCTTTCAGAGAATGTAAAGAGACCCTAATTTCCAAGATGTTTTTCTTTGATACCGAGTATTTGCATTTCTATATGAGCAAGCTGTTCTATGAGCCACTTTCTTTTGCTTAAAAGCTTACTTACCATTAACTGAACACTAAGTTTTTTCCTGAATAACCTTTTTTCTCTCTTAACCTCTAACTTTTGTTTTGTGTGCTATAATTTAATTCTTTTTTTGTGTTTTCTAACTATTTCGTATTGCCTTTAAACTTTCCATTATATTTTTATTGACAAAATAAGTTTACCTCTTTGTAGTTATGGAGTATTTTAGATTTAAATTACAAAGTATGTTAGTCCCTGAGATTTCTCATTAGATTGTTTTGTAAGTAACTTACTTCTTTAGTCCTTTTATTGCCCATTACTTTCTGTCCTTCGCTATAGGCTCTTGGTTAATGCCTGATGAAACAAAATGGTCAACTTTAAAAGATCTTAGTTCTTGTTTTCAGATTACATCAGGAGACTTTAAAAAATAACACAATTTCTACCCATTAATGTATGTTACATAAAACCAAAAATACCCATTGCCATCGAGTTGATTCTGACTCATAGCAACTCTATAAGACAGAGTAGAACTGCCCCATAGAGTTTCCAAGGAGCGCCTGGTGGATTTGAACTGCCGACCTTTTGGTTAGCAGTTGTAGCACTTAACCACTATGCCACCAGGGTTTCCGTATGTTTCATGATAATCAAAAATCCAGGAGGCATAGATAGAACTCAGCCTGGCATAGATAGTTGGTTTACACTCATCTTCAACACGGTGGGGTCCAGGAGTATATTCAAAGCAGCGGAGCAGAGGAGGGAACCTAGACAACGTTCTAGCTTCTTCAAATTCAGGCTGTCCTGTATGTTCTCAGTAGTTTGTTTGAAAAGAGTTCCCAGACCAGTAGATTCATTCATGTTCACGTAAAAGTACAAAAAAGATTTCAAAGGTAAACTAAGGATTTAAAAATAATTATTTACTGTTATTCATAATTATTAGGAAAGGATTGACTGTCACTCTGAGGAGTAAGCTTTTCTTTGAAATGGTGATTGAATAAGTGAAACATTCCCGATTCATTTCCTCCAAACATTTCCAGAGATATTTATTGTACGTGGCTTCATTTCAGTCGGCATTTTCAGACTTTATTTCCTTTTTAGAAGATAATGAAATGACATGCTACTGAAGTTAGTAGGTGATAATTTCCAGTACTGTGTTTCTTTTCTCCCCTGTATGTCAACACTTTAAATGTGATAGTCCTAATTCTTTCGGTAATATCCCGGTATTCCAGTAATTCGTAATTCCATAATAACACCTATTTGTTTTGAGAGTCTGTAATTCTCCTGTATGTCAGTAACTTTCTGAGACAAACCAAAAAAAAAAAAAAAACACCCATTGCTGTTGAGTTGATTCCGACTCATAGCGACCTCATAGGGTTTCCAGGTAGAACTGCCCTATAGGCTATCCAGGGAGCGGCTGGTGGATTCAAACTGCTGACCTTTTGGTTAGCAACTGAGCTCTTAACTGCTGCACCACCTGGGCTCCTTTCTGAGACAGAATATATTAAGTGAATTATTAATTTCATTTCAGAGGAAGGATATTCAAGAGCTGTAAAGTCTGTCAGGTTTCGCAAATTGTGTCTAGTTGTCGCTATAAAAAGCTTTGGTCTCTCCTGTTTGCTTTCTTTTCTTTTGTCTTTGGGGATTATTCCTCTGGAATATGAGTATCTAGAGGTGCATTGTCCCATTAGCAATATGGGAAGTTTTTTAGGTTGGTTCCAGAAGTAACCAGTGATTTCTGTAGGTTGGCTGCCTATTTAGAACCCAAATTATAATAGAATTTTGTGTACAGGTTGTGATTTTATCAGATTTTATGCATTTACCTAAGTAAACTTTGTGAAGGGGAAGATTTTCTGGGTTTTTTAATGGGGTTACCAAGTTGCATGAAGGAGCCCTGGTGGCGCAGTGGTTTAGAACTCAGCTGCTAACCAAAAGTTCTGCAGTTTGAATCCACCAGCCGCTCCTTGGAAACGTATGGGGCAGTTTTGCTCTGTCCTAACAACAAAAAAAAAAAACAAACCCAGTGCCGTCGAGTCGATTCCGACTCATAGTGACCTTATAGGACAGAGTAGAACTCTGCCCCATAGAGTTTCCAAGGAGCGCCTGGCGGATTCGAACTGCTGACCCTTTGGTTAGCAGTCATAGCACTTAACCACTGTGCCAGTCCTATAGGGGTGTTATGAGTTGGAATCCACTGGACGGCAACGGAGTTTTTGGTTTAAGTTGCATGAACACTGAACTTTCACTCAGTGTTTTATTCTTCACTGTATCTACTCAGTACTCAGTCATTCTTCTTTTTTGGGGGGAGTGAGGCACATTTTGGAAACCCTGGTGGTGTAGTGTAGTGGCTAAGAGTTTGGCCGCTAACCAAAAGGTCGGCAGTTCGAATCCACCAAGTGCTCCTTAGAAACCATATCAAAAAAAAAAAACAAAAGCCAAACCCTTAGCCGTCCAGTTGATTCCAACTCTGTATGTAGAACAGAGTAGAACTGTCCCATAGGGTTTCCATGGCTGTAATCTTTAGGGAAGCAGGTTGCCACATCTTTCTCCCAAGGAGCGGCTGGTGGGTTCGAACCACTAACCTTTCGATTAGCAGCTGAGCGCTTAACCACTGCGCCACCAGGGTTCCAGATTACATATCAAGACCCTGTAAAAAGTAGAGCTTTTGCTGTTTTTCGGTATGCATTGTGTTGGGGACCTTTTTCATGAGGTTTTAAATACATAACTTGCATTCACTTCTGTCTTGGAAGTCATGGGCATCAAAAGCTGGATCTGGGCATGTGAACTACCCAGACACAGCCTAGTCATTTGGAGAACTATGTTACCACAAGCAGATATTGTAAATAGAGTACTTGGGAAACACACTGCCATCATTCCTACAACCATAAAAGTGATTAGTTGAATTATCTGGGATGTTGCCCTAGACACCAGTGCTGGTTGAAGTCTGTGTTCCATGGCTGTGAGGTTAAAGGGTTGTGCTGCTTTCTCAGTGTGGTAGTACCAGAGCCCTTTCATCCTCCCCAGCAGTCTTGCTATTCTAATTGTGAAACTTATACATCTATTTGAACATCCCACTATTCTGCTTAGCAGATCAGCTCTGCCAACACTGAGGAGTAAGCTTTTCTTTGCAATGGTAATGTTGAAATGAGCTATGAGGATAAGTAAGAATTAAATAAATTTTGTTTTGAGACAAGCCTTTAATGGTACTGTTTTAAAGTATTGGACAGGTAATCAGGAGCACCTTTTTATTTGCCTACTTCATGCCAAGCATTGTACATTATCTTTTAATCTTCAGAATAACCCCGAAATGTGTGCAATGTTAGATTCATTTTACAGAAGAGAAGAAAGGCTTAGCGGGGCTAGGTAACTTAACCAGGAGCTGGACGCTGGTCTGTCTCACTTCAAAGCCCCGTTCACTCTCCAGCATTCCTCCATCTAAAAAGTTCAGTGTTGAACCCTGGGAGAACAAGACTGGACAGTACTGACTTTGACCAAAACACTGGACAGGTAGGCGTTTGGTAGTCTCTGTATTTAGCAGCTGTAGAACCTTGAGAATGTAAAATTTCTCTTTGTCTTTGTATCTTTGTCTGTTAAAAGGAAAAAAAAAAAGAACATTAGTTTGTTTCTTTTATTTAACTTAGTTATTTTGAAGATAAGATTATGTGAAATACTTTGAGCACTACAGAGGAAAATTACTTGGTCAGTCTTGCAAATAACTCCATTTTTTTTGGCCAGTACAAGTTAAATTAACCCACTAAGTTTTCATCAGTCCTTGTTAATAGGGTCAATTTTTGTGCCTGTAGGCATGGTTCTTATGAGTGCTTTATACTGTCTCTCCTCTCTCTCCTCTGCTTTTTTTTTTTTTTTAACATAAGTGTTGCAATAAACATAGCCTCTAATTGAACTAAGTAAATATTTATATTTTATGGTTAGGGTGAACTAATGTATGTGTATTTGGCCCAGTTAAAACAGTACAGGCAAGGGCTGTGCGGGGAGCATAAAGAGGACTAGGACGCTGCTGACTAAAATATGTGTATTGCTACTCAAGCTGGATGCTCAAAAGTGGTGCAATACCAGGTGATACCGCTTGGGGATACAAGTTAGATATTCCTCATCTGGGGCCCAGAATATTACTTTTCACTTTGGTGACCATGAGCCAGTGAAGACAAACTTCTCCAGATTCAGTCTAACTTGACCTAAAGCCAATGATCCTTAAAGATTAGGTTCTTATTTTCTGTCGTCACAGTTAAGCCAAAACACCAGGGTCTGATTGGAAAAAAAATCTACAGTGAGGCTGACTTACAAATGAGTCTGTGCTGGATTTTTGAATCATAAAGGTGTAACATAATCCACTCATTTCTTGCTACAGATTTAGATTGGTCACCAGTGAGGCTTTGTGGTCCCAAGCCTAAAGGGGATAACTAACGTTTTATTACTTCCAAAACAATATTTTACGTGTATTGCATACTGCCCACTTCTGTAGTATGTAAAGGCTGTGTCTGCTGGAGGTCCTAAAAAGTGAAGATACTTAGGATTTTATGATGCGTTTGAGTGTTTCTGGTTAGAAAATGCAGCCGCTATAGGCTGACTGAGGGAAGCCCTTTTTCCTTTGCTTAGAAACGTCCCCATTACCCTACCGCAGACCCACCACTGCACTAGAAATGCATGTTTTTTCCACAAAAGTACATTAAATGTCCATTACCTCCTGAGAAGGAAAGGCAATGCTGTAGAGAACAAGACACACATTGCCATTGCCCTTGAGAAATTTACATTTTAATGGGGGGTGGGAAATGGACATCAAACAATTATGTAACCAGTTACCCCATCTCTACTACAGTGGAGAAGTACTGGATATTATGAAAATGTATAATAGGAGCAAGTAACCTGGAGTGCAATATAGTAGGATGATAGTGATAGCAGAAAGACTCCTCGTAGTCTAGTGGTTAAGCGCTTGTCTACTAACTGAAAGGTCTGTGGTTGGAACCAGCCCAGTGGTGGGAGAAAAGACCGGGCGATCTGCTCCCGTAAAGATTACAGCCTAGGAAACCTAATGGGGCAGTTGTACTCTGTCATACAGGGTTGTTTGGCACGATGACACACAACAACGATAATGAAGCCACACTGTTGTTAGCTGCCGTTGAGTTGGCCCCCAAGTCAAGGCGACCACATGTGTTACAGAGTAGAATTGCTCCATAGAGTTTTCTTGGCTGTAATCTTTATGGAAGAAGTTTGCCAAGCCTTTCTTCCATAGAGCCGTTTGGTAGGTTTAAATAACCAACCCCGAGGGTAGCACCGGATCGCAAACCACTTGTGCCACACAGGCTCCTGAAGCCACACTACCTAAATTCACATCTGGTACCACTCTTGGCTGGTTGTGGAATCTCGGGGAAGTTTCTCATCTCTGTGTACCTCAGTTTCCTCATCTGTAAAATAATAAGGATGGTTGCCTTAGGCTTGTTAAGAAGATTAAATATGTTAATACACTTGCATTGCTTCTAGGAGCACCTGACATGTAGTCTACGTTCAATAAATTTAACTGTTTACCAGTCTAGGAGGCCAGGCAAAGCTTTTCTTTGAAATGGTTATGTTGAAATGAGCTAAGAAGGATAAGTAAGAATTAAACAGGCAGAATCATGAGAAATCACTTCGAAGGTACTTGCAATAGTCCAAGAGAGTGAGAATGTAAATTGAGCCAGAATGGCAATTGAGGCAGAAGTGGGTGGATTTGAGGAGTATTTAAGAGGTAAAGATAGGATTTAAAAATACTGGATATGGGTGGTAAGAAAAAAGGTTTCTGGTCTCTGCAGCCATGGTTAAATAGGAAATGCTGGAGCATGATTACACAGCTTCTTTGTGCATGTACACAAGTGGTGGTAGGGAACTGGAAAGACTACCAAAAAGAGCTATTGAGCAAGCAGGTAGATGGTGGATATACAGGTCTTGAGTCCAGAAGTGACGTTTTGCCCAAACATATAAATGAGAGGTGTAAGCATATAGTTTGTTGAAGAAATAAATGAGTAATATTTGAGGTCATGAATGTGAATAAGACATCATTGAAAATAAAATATAGAAGGAGAAGGAAAGAAGGCCTAGGACCAGATCTTGATGAACTTCAGCGGTTTTTAGAGGAAAAGAATAGCAAAAGAGAGGTGGCCAGAGTTAGTAGGAAAAGCAGAAAAATGTGGTGTCCTTGGAAGCCATGGGGAAAGTGTTTAAAGATGGAGTGGTTTTTCTGAACTCTTTATAACCCTTCCTTGGATTCCTGGGAGTCTTAATTTAGGTCTCATACCACTCAAATTTGGGTACTAGTAACTTAGTACATCTATAGTAAGTAGGTTTAGGTTGACTGAAGCCAGTTAATTGAACATGATCGTCAGACTCCAGAATCAAGAATGTTGTTATTCCTTTTCACCTTAAATTGGGTTCAGTGTAGAGAGAGCTAGAGTGCATACTCAAGATCATAGGTTTTAGCCTACTGAAATTAATTCTTTTGCACATTAATCTGGGTGGTGATCCCCTCTAAGGCTGATTGGTTAGCATCCTCCTAGGTAGACAGTGACACTGACGCCCAAAAAAAAAAAAAAAAAATCCAGTTATCTATCCAGCAACATTTGTTGAGCACTTCCTAGGATATAGCCCTTATGATAGGGTCGCTATGAGTCAGAATCGACTCGACGGCCCTGGGGTTGGGCCAAGTACTATCCTAGGTACTTCATTAATCTTCATTAATGGCCTTTAGCTGGGTATTATTATAGCTTTTATGCAGAAGAATGAACTGGACTTGGAAAGGTTAATTCCTCAAGGTTATGTAAATATTAATTGGTGGAACAGAGATTTGAACCCAGATCCCTCTGACTTCAAAGTTCATTCATTATACCTCCATGTACAAATATAACTAAAATACGAAGCAGAAGATGCTATGAAAACTCCTGTGGGACAAATTACTTCTGGTTTGACAATGAAAATTAGGAATCAGAAATGCTTTTAATTCCTAATTCTAGTGGACACTTTAAAGTTCTTATGTTACTGGACCTTTTTCCTTTGTTCAGTACAATCGATCACTTCTTCCCCTTGCACATCTCTCCTCTCTGCATCTGACATTGCATTCTCCTACTTCTCTGGCTGTCCCTTCTCTGCCTGCTTAGTAAACTCAAAACCAAACCTGTTGCTGTTGAATCGATTTTGACTCATAGCAACCCTGTGAGACAGAGTAGAACTGCCCTATAAGGGTTTTCAAGGAGCAGCTGGTGGATTCAAACTGCCAACCTTTTGATTAGCAGCTGAATTCCTAACCACTGTGCCACGGTAGGCATATTATTTTGGTTCTTAAATCCTGATGTTTTCCAGAGTTCCTCCTTTGCTTTTCTCAGTCTACACCAAAAATCTCATAACAGTTTTGAATCCAAAAGTAGGTCTGGAGCTAAGTGTTTTGTCCAGTCCGTATAGTGTTTAAAAATATTTCAATTTAGTTGTCTACAATTAAAATCCTCAAAGTTTTACATAAATCTTTATTTTTTACTTTTGAAAAAATCTGAAGTTCTTGCTCTACCCTGTTTCCATGCAGCACCACTTAATTAGAGCTGAATAGCAGCTCTTCTTTTTGGAATGGACATGGGTTCCCCAGTTCTTCACAGACCCCAATATTCTATATTGTCTTCCCAACAGTACTTGTGCAGTTTTTCTTATACTTGCCCTGCTCTTCACACACCCTGAGTAACCTCCATTCTTCCAGCTACCACTTAAACCCAAAACCCATAGCTCTCATGTCGATTTTGACTCATAGCAACCCTATAGGTCAGAGCAGAACTGCCCCACAGGGTTTTCAAGGAGTGGCTGGTGGATTCAAACTGCTGACCTTTTGGTTAGCAGCCATAGCTCTTAACCACTGTGCCACCAGGGCTTCAACTACCACTTAAAAAACAAAAACCCATAGATGCTAATAACTAAATTTAGACTTTTAGACTCATACAACGAATTCTCTGTTGAATGTTGTAACATACTGAAGGCAACTCATATTCAACTTGGCTGAATTCATCATTCCCTCTACTGATTTTTATCCCCTAGGTATTTCACTGCTGTGTCCCTTCCCATCGTTACCTTTTGAACTGTATTGCTCTAGCAATATAGTTGCCCTGAGCATCTTGTTGGGGGAGCCCTGATGGCACAATGGTTAAGCATTTGGCTGCTAACCAAAAGGTTGGCCGTTCAAATCCACCAGCTACTCCTTGGAAACCCTATGGAGCAGTTTTGCTCCGTGCTATAGGGTTGCTATGAGTTGGAATTGACTCAACAGCAACTTTTTTTTTTTTCTTCTTCTTTAAAGGCATCTTGTTAGGGTTCTTAGTTGGAAACAACAGAAATTATATGACTAACTTAGGCAGAAAGGGAATGTATTGAAGGATATTGGGTGGCTTACAAAATCAACATGAACGCTAGAGAACCTGGTTTAGAAAATGGTCTGAAACCAAGGAGGCTAGGCCACAGAGAGCACAGCCAGCATCACACCACAGAAAAACTCTGTTTAGAATGCTGCTGTTTAACTCTAGAGTCTGCCACTGTTGACTGTTGTCTGCCTGGTTGGTCCTGGGTCTTTGCATCACCCTTCCAGAACAGAGTCAAAGTCCTCCAGCAAGAGTGTCCACTTAAACTAGCCTAGGCCATGTGTCTACTTCCTATCTGCTAGAAAAAGGGAGGGGGAGCTCCCTCTGGCTCTATTCAGGGAGGTGAGACCCAGCTTCCCACTGAAGATGCTTATGTTAGTCCCGCAATATAGGAAGGGGACTTTTGGTTGCTGAGCAGATGAAAAAAACAAAACAAATACCTGTAATACAGCTCTCCTGGATTACTACAGCAGCCTCCTAACTTCTGCAGCCTCTGTTTGCTTACCCCTAAATCTATATCCAGTAGCCAGAGTTCACTAACTAAAATGTAATTCTCACCATGTCATTCCATGTTTCAGTGGTTCCACATTGCCCATGAGAGAAAGCTTTGCTGTGACATTGAAGATCGTCCACGATTTGGCCTTTACCTGTCCCTTCAACCTCATTTCCCTCCAGTTTCTTCTTTGTAATTTACACTTTACTCAGACTGAACTGCAGAACTGCTTAGTTTCCTCTATATGCCTTATGCTGTTTCTCTGTGCTTTTACTGTCTTTCCTCTTATTGACCCTGCTGCCTGGAATACCCTTTACTTTTAGCCTACCCTCCCTTCCAACCTGATTAACTTCTCATCCTTTAAGAAGCTACTTCCTTGATACCTTTTCCTCCTAAGTTATTAAGTACCTTTCCACTGAGTTCTTGTAGTACCCCCCTGCTGATTTCATTGCATATTCACATTGTATTATAATTGTTTCCTTTTGTCACTGTTGTCATAGGCCTTACTGGTCACCTTCCCCCACATATGCACACAAATACTTACCTACTGTGAGATCTTTGAGGGAGAGATTATATCTTAGTCACATTTGAATCCTTGATACTAGCATATTACTTGGTATAGCATGTGTACAATAAATGTTGAGATAATGAATGAAGAGGCATTGAATGTAGAATAAGTAGGATTTTGATGATAAGACAAAGATATGAAGTAAAAAATGCATGTAATTTGAAGGCAACAGCATTAGCTAGGCCCAGATTGAACACAGTATATGGCAAAAGTAAGTTGTCATTTTTGGCTGGTATGTAAGCGTATATGTAGAAGAATAGTGAGAAATAAGATTGGAAAGGCAAGATGTGGCCTTGATTATTAAAAAAAAGGAAACTGGACTTTATAGCTTAAGTAACAGGAAACCTTTGAAAGTTTTTAAGCAGGAGACTGATATGGCCATACTGTGTTTTAGGAGGATTGGCCTGATAGCAGGATGGATTACTTGGGGGAGAGATTAGTTATGAGGAGGCTTCTTTCTCTTGGAGAAGCAACTCATGAATAAGGGAGGTAGCAGCAAAAATAGAAGAGAGGAATCAGATGTATGCATCCTGACTTTGCCACTTAATTTTGTAGTTGAATCACTTAGCTCTCTAGCCTCAGTGTTCTCTGTACTACAAGAGGATTGGCTTGATATGATTGCCAGAGTTTGCCAGCTCCAATATCCTGTGTCTGTGATATATTGCAGGAGAGTCAGTGGGACTTGGCAAATCATTGGATGGTGGCTACAGAAGGTTTCAGAGACCTATCTTTCAAGCTTTGAGCCTGAGTGAATGGGAAAGCAGTAATGCCTTTTACAGGAGTAGGCAATTAGTTGTACCTAGCAACAGTGGAAAGAGCCCTGGTGGAGCAGTGGTTAAGTGCTCGGCTGCTAACCAAAAGGTCAGTGGTTCAAACCCACCAGGCAGTGCGTGGGAGAAAGATGTGGCAGTCTGCTTCCCTAAAGATTACAGCCTTGGAAACCCTATGGGGCAGTTCTGCTCTGTCCTGTAGGGTCAGTATGAGTTGGAATTGATTCAATGGCAATGAAACTAGGTTCTTTAGAAACAGGAGGCCTAAGGTGTTCCTTGGAAACTCTATGGGGCAGTTCTACTCTGTCCTGTAGGATAGCTGTGAGTCAGAATTGACTTGATGGCAATGGATTAATGGGAAGGCCTAGTTGATCATCTTCGTAGTTTTTGTCCCAGAGAACAGAAGATAGGATTCCAGTGTTGAGGGTGGTTATTTTCAGGGAAACTAGTGGTCGGGAGGTAAGCAACTGTTTCTTAATAACTGTTTGCTTTGAGAGATTTAAGCTTGTATACTATCATTCTGAGGCTGACTAGTTTCATTGGGAATTAGAATGGTCTCAAGTGGCATTGTCAAGTGGACACTGGCCAATATGTCAAACGGGCTAAGTTTCATGAGAAGCGAGGTGGGGGTGGGAGACCAGGATTGGGGATGAGGAGTGGGTGTGTGCGGGGAGGGGGCGGTGGAGGCAGAAATTGTTAGGGGGCACCCAGAAAGGATTGCCTCTTGGAGAGCCATACTGCCAAAGGGTTGGAGGATCAAGAATTCAAGCCAGCATTATTATGGGTTGAGTGATTAAGCACTCGGCTGCTAACCAAAAAGGTCAGTGGTTGGAACTAAGTAGCTGCTCCGCTGGAGAAAGATATGCAGTCAGCTCCCATAAGGATTACAGCCTTGGAAACACTATGGGGTTGTTCTACTCTGTCCAGCAGGGTCGCTACGAGTCGGAATTGACTGGACAGCAGTGGGTTTTTTTACTATGAATTGTGGCAGACAGAGTCCTTTATCTTTTAAGAGTAAAAGGCTTGGTATTGCAGCAACTGGGCTGACTCCCATGATAAAAGGAAGATTTGGCCCCTTTAATTGGGCAGTAGGGTAAGGTATAGTCGCTACTGGAGAGGGGTTGACAGGGCTGCTGGAAGGCAGGGAATCCACAGGGAGGCGGAGCTGGTCTAGTGCGGAACCCTCCCACCTGAGTTTACGCTCTTTGGTGTGCAGAATACAGTGTAGGTGGTAGGGAATTTAATCCCCAAGACTGGTTTTCCTCAGCATGAGACCGTTCCTCTGGCCAGGCCCCCTTCTTTCAAGCAAGCTGCAGGCTTCGCCTTGGCCCTGGAAACCGGATAGGCCTCTCCGTGCGCTCTCAACCTAACCACTGCTGGGGGGGGGGGAGCGCTTTTTCTAGTCCCGCCCTGTGCGCTGTCTTGCGTCTTTGCGCCTTTGTTGAGTGGCAATGGACCTTAGCCAATGGGGATGCGGGGCGGGCGGGAGCAGCAAGTTAGGTTGCGCAGGAGGAGGGGGAACTGGTGCTGGAGAGACAGCGAAAGGGGTGAACCGGCCCCCCACGGCCGCTGCAGGTAAAGCCGCTTCTCTTCCCCATTGGGGTGAGGCACGGTTCCTTTACCCCTATCAGCCCTTGTCGGGCCTCTCAGCCTGCAGCTTCCGCTCTAACATTGCTCTCACCCTGGGCATCCACCCCCCAACCCCCCCCCCCGCATCTTCCCTCCTTGGCCATCCCCACCCTGGAGGGCACCCCCGCTGGATCCCTCCTTCAAGTGCATGTACCTCATCTCCATTTTTGGGGCGCCAGTTGCCAGAAATCTTCCGCCTCTGTCGTATGGGCCTTACTGGCACCAACCCCGGCTGTTTGAGCAGGTAATGTTCCCGGGTTCCCCTCCACCACCAGCCGCATTTTCCTCTCCATCAGCCCCTCACTTCCTTACCTCGCCCCTGCCCTTCCCCCATATGAGTACATAATTTTTGTAATTTCTTCTTTACCCTGTGAACATATGTACATGCTTTTAGTTTTCATAGTTGTCTATTTTGCTTTTCCTGTTTATTCAGAAGTGCTTACTTTACCAGCCATGTTTATCCTAAAGTGTGCATCCTGATTGTGTTTTCACCCTCAGTAATTGGGAAAACAAAAACAGAGTGGCCACACGTTTGGCAGTGAGAATGGAGATAGAGAAAATAACCAGGAGCTCGGTATTATTGAGAAAATCTCCTGAGTGTCTCTAACTTAAAAGCTCCATTTCTTACAGTCTGTGTCCTTTCACCCTGATCCCTTGGTGGCCCTAAATTGTAATTACATTTACCTTCGATGTTTATCTCTCTTTTCTTTACAAGATTTTAGGCCCTTTGAGTCCCACAAATGTCTCCATGGTGTAATTTTTAAATGCTTCCCTTTTAAAATTATGTTGGTGATTTTTATTTTAGACTTTCTGATTATCTTCAAGGGAGTTATTTAAATTAAGTTGTATCTATCTATCTTGCATTTTAGTAGCATGTGTTTATATCTGCAGCTGGTCTCCTTGAAAGGATACAGTTTCCACCTCCAAAATTTATACTTTGAAGTGAAATAATTTATTCTTTTCTCAATCTATGAGCAGTGAGAGGTTAAGTGGGCATGGGTGTTACTTTCTAAAAGTGAATATTACAAAAGAGGGTTAGTATTCAGAAACATGGCATTCAGTGTTCATTATCTTCTAAGAGGATGGGCGATACAGAGATATCCGTAAATGGAGAATGGATGTCTGTAGTTCAGTTTATATGATTTTATCTGTTCGACAACTGGACTGATGTATTGCAGTAGAACTCATTCATCATAAACAATAAACCATGACAAACTCCTCTTTGAGAGACTGTGAGAATCCGCAGCCACAGAGATATATCAATATCACACCCACCAAGCCAGGCATGCCCCTGCCCCCCCAGTGTTATTTTATACAGATCCTCACTGGTTAAGAAGGTATTGTCAAATTTTACTGAATATGAATAGCCTAAACAATGAAATGGGTTTTTTTTTTCCCATTTGATGAATGTAAAATTATGATACCGAATACACTTTTTTCTTTCCAGACTACACATTTATCTCCATCTTTAATTTGCATAAGCCCTTCTAAAGGGACAGACTTTCCGTCCCTTAGTTGAGAATCACTGCTTTGTTGAAAAGTATGGAGAGAATGAGATGGAAAAGTATAGAGTAGCATTTCAAAAATGCCTTTTTGGTGGGAAAGAGTGAGGAGAAATGTAAAATAAAGACAGGAGAGTTGGGACTCTAGATCTCCCCAAAAAAACAGAATATCAGTTTATACTTAACTTTGAGGGGCTCACTTTCTATAGGATTAGCAGTAGTTTCTCCTTTAATAAGGAGATGGGATGAAGCATGATTACTGCCTTATATAAAAGATTTCTCTAGAGGTAGCTGGCTTGTTATTTGGTGATTATAGATAGGTGGTTTTGAGAATTTAACCTTAACTGATTAGTTTATTAAATTTCTCTCCCACTCTCACCACTCAAGATTGTTGTTATTAGTCTGGTCATTAGTTTGGAGGTGTGAAAAGTAACTACGTAGATACAGCTACTAAAATCTTATCTTTCCTTTTGAACGTGTGTGTTTCTCTTATGGACAGTGGTAGGCCAAGACTGGCTTTTTATTCCCAATATGGTAAAAGTCTGGTAGGACATCTTCATTTACGCAGATGGTTCTCTTAGTAATATCTGAATGCTTCATATATTTGAAACCTGCTTAACATCCATTAATTTTTACTACTAGAGTTTGAACCATGGAAGAAAATTAATGAGATAGATGAGATTGATAAAATAGGCCAGATGTGTATACAGCCAGGATGAACCACAAGTAGAAATAGAGGAGGGGTGAAGAAAGCTAGAGGTATGTTGGGGGAAGGTTTAATCTTAGGCAAATCAGTGACAGCTTAAAGATGGGAGCTAAAAAGAAGTAGGAGACTAGGATAAAAAGTATGGATGAGATGAATTGGGTCAGTAGGGGTGAGTTGATGGGATGGACTTGAGAAGTAATGATACTCGGTTGTTATTGTTAGGTGCCATCGAGTCTGTTTTGACTCATCGTGACCCTATAGGACAGAGCAGAACTGCCCTATAGGGTTTCCAAGGAGCGGCTGGTGGATTTGAACCGCAGACCTCTTTGATTAGCAGCCAAGCTCTTTACCACTACGTCACCATGGCTTAATGATACTTGGTAGTGTGGCGTTAAATCAGTGGAGAGGTTTTTAAATTATTGGGCCTAGACTAATCCAGGAGAAGCAGAGGTTCAGCCCAAAAATTGGGAAAGGGGAGGTAAATGGTAATGCACCACTGTTTTTTAAAAGCTTATATTTGAGTCATAGGGGATAAGGAAATATTTCAGAAACTGTTAGCTTTGTTTCTTCAATTAAAAAGCTGAGATAGCTCTCTGAGGTTGGGCCATTGTAGATGGAAGGATGAGCCTTAGAAAGAATACATAAATGACATGAAATGGTGGAAAGGACAAAATAACCCGTGGAAGAAATGGCAGGTTAAAAACTATTATTGGCGTAAACTTCTAGTTAATGGGAACTGTTGCTGTGGTTTTTGTATGACACCTAGCTGTTAGATATTTAGTGTAATTTCTCTGACCATGAACAAGAGATGAAAGGTAATAGATGGTAAAGTAGGGCATAACTAGAAAAAACTGATGGAAATGTTGACTTGAGGCAATTTATAAAATTATTGATAGGTTTTCATGAAATTAAGATAGACCCATAACTTTTCTGATTGCCAGTTTGGGTAACTTTGAGGTAGATTTTAGGTAAGAGAGACTGGAATGAGCTGGCGGGAAAGTTTAACCAGGAGTGGGAAGTGAAATGGACCCTGGTTGAGCTGTGCAGGGTGTATGATTCGCACAGCAGGGAAGATCTAGTTTAGCATGGGTGGACGTGTGATGTGTACTTCGTAACTTTGATTGATGTGCCAACTACTGATAGATCTGTTTCTTCATGTCAGAGTTTATGGAATATTAATCTACATCATATTGTTTCATAAGAATAACTGAGGTGAATTGGGAAAGGGAAAAAAAATAGTTTGGGGGTTATGTGGAAAAGTCTCCTTTAGTCAGGTCTATACTGTATCGCTGACAAATGTCTTATCTGATGTCTTCCAGGAGTTAGGACAAATGGTCTTATCAAGCAGAGCCTTCCTGGATTGTCAAACATTGTTATTATACATAAAGAACAGATACTACTTTTTCATTTATATTAGTTATGTGGTGATGTACTTACAATTTCTTGTTTTAGATAATTTTCTTTTTTCAGTGTCTTCATGAACTTAAAATTCCAGATATGGATTTAGTAAATATACTTTCAGTCATTTGTAGTTCAGTTTTTAAAGATAGGAAGCTTTCTCCTGTCTCATCTTAGAGTGAAAAAATACCATTTAGTTTTGTGAGGACTGAATGGTTCAGTCCAGATACTGCAGGCAAATACATTAATTCATTAAGTATTTTCTGAGTTGCTACTGTGTTTGTGATACCCTACTGGTTCCTCAGGGATCCATAGACAAATAAGACATGGTCCCCATCATCCAGGAGCTTTCTATCTCTTAGGGAAAGAGCAGCTGAGCCATCATGCAGGGTTGTGCAGGGTGTGCATTGCACACATCCAGGATCATCAATTTATATATTTAGTATGACAATTTTCCAGCAGATGGCAGAAAAGCATCGTGAGGAGCAGGCAGCTTTTTATAATTTGCACAAAGGAACCATTTGGGCCTTCAGGGGACATGGACAAGAGACTCATCATTTTGGTAAAATATTAAATATAAGTGCCTTAAGTAAGGTGGAAACAATGCTGTGGGTACTCAAAGGAGGTGGAGGGATCAAATCACCACAGACTGCTTATATGTTAAGGGGGCAGAGGATGAGGGCCGACTTTATGGAGTAGAAGGAGGCGTGTGAGGGTGGGTAAGATTTCAGCTGGGAGGCATGTTGGGAGTGGTAAGGATGTCTCAGTCGAAGCTACAGCATAGCAGGCAAAGTCACAGAGGTAGGAATCATGTTCAGGGAACCATGTATTCTCTATTGGACTGGAATGTAGGGCATAGTGAGATGGTGAGAGATACAGGAAATGGTGAGAGACAAAGTTGGGAATATAAATTGGAACCAGAATGGAGAAAGCCTTGACTCCCTTGCAGAGGAAGTGTTTTACCATCACTATGAAAAAGATCTTTTGAAATGCTAGGTATAGATTAATTGATATGTTAATTAGACTAAAGTTCGGGGAAAACTCCCTGGTAGAATTGTACTATAAGCTTGGTGAGCTTGTACTATGAGCTTGGTTAAAGGTTGTTATTTTTGCCAGTAAGAAGCAAAGATATCCAGAATACAAAGAAAATTTATAAAATAGAATGTATCCAGAAACCTTCATCTGTATTCACTGAAATGCTGGTGGTATATTTTTAAGTTCTGCCAATTTAGGACTAAAAATAGAAGATGAACGATTGTTAAATTTTCTTATCTCTACCTGAAAATGATAATTGTAAAAGGAAATGGACAGAGATAGCTGACTGAATACTACTGACAAAAAAGGAACTTAAAAGTGTGTAGGTGTAAGAGCCCAAAAAGGGGGTTGGTTTGATTTGTTTCTTTTTTCCATCTTTAGTTTTAATTTTGAAGCAGAAATGTGGGTGTTCTTTCTGCTGTGTCTCTATCCTCAAATTTCTTCACATTTCCCTCTTCTCTTATTTTATTATTTTCATGATATTATGGGTAGTTCCTAAGAAAGAGAAATTTTCTCTGAGGTCACCAACTTTGCTTATCTTTCATTTGTATTCCCACAACAGGTATTCCACCATCTTCCTCTGAAGACCTAGCCATCTTGCTCCATGAAGGTCAGGACAATCTGACATGCACTTGTTTCTTGCCTCTTTACCTGAAGAGTAGTCTTCTTCCATTGTGTACATTTTTTTCTTAATAGGGAAGGGGAGGGGAGAGCCAATACCCCCCCTCCCCTTCCCTCCCTAGGCTTTGGGGAATAACTTCCATTACTTTACCAAGATGGCAGACCCCATCATGGATCTGTTTGATGACCCAAATTTATTTGGCCTGGACTCTCTGACTGATGACAGCTTCAACCAGGTCACGCAAGACCCCATTGTGGAAGCCCTTGGACTGCCAAGCTCTCTGGACCCCTTGGATCAAATGAACCAGGATGGTGGAGGTGGTGATGTGGGGAATTCATCAACAAGTGACCTGGTCCCCCCACCAGAGGAAACAGCCCCTACAGAAATTCCCAAAGAATCTGCAGTTCCAGCTCCAGAATCTTTAACCTTGCATGATTATACCACTCAGCCCGCCAGCCAGGAGCAGCCAGCCCAACCTATCTTACAGACAACGATGCCAACATCGGGACTTTTGCAGGTCTCCAAGAGCCAGGAGATCCTGAGCCAAGGGAATCCTTTCATGGGTGTCTCTGCCACAGCTGTCTCCAGTAGTACTGGAGGGCAGCCACCTCAGTCAGCCCCTAAGATTGTTATCCTTAAGGCCCCACCAAGCTCCTCAGTTACTGGTGCTCATGTGGCACAAATTCAGGCCCAAGGTATCACCAGCACAGCTCAGCCCCTGGTGGCTGGCACAGCCAATGGTGGAAAAGTCACTTTTACCAAAGTGCTAACCGGCACCCCCCTTCGACCAGGTGTTTCCATTGTCTCTGGTAATACAGTGTTGGCCGCCAAGGTCCCTGGGAACCAGGCTACTGTTCAGCGCATTGTCCAGCCCAGCCGACCAGTAAAACAGCTGGTCCTACAGCCAGTTAAGGGTTCAGCTCCTGCTGGAAACCCTGGGGCCACAGGGCCCCCACTGAAGCCTGCAGTTACACTGACCTCTACACCTACCCAGGTGACTTGAGTGAAAGGGGGAGGTAAATTTTGGTTTAGTAGAGGGCCAGGCAACTATGTGAGAGAGAGCATATGAGAGCCATCTCTGGGAAAGCCTAATTAAATTCCATGCTTGTTTTTTATCTAAGCGTTGATAGCCACATGCTTATTACTTGCTAGGTTAAGGCAGTTAGCGTTGGCGTACTTTTGAGCTCTTACTACCTGTTTACACTGTGCCTAGCTGGTGCTGAGCAAGACAGTCCCTGTCCTCACAGAGCTCACAGTCTGCCGAGGAAGACCAGACATTACACAGAAATTCACAATAATGTGTGATATGAAGTTTTATGATATGAGAAATACAGGATACTATGGAAATAAAGGATCATTGTTGAAAAATATGTTTATGTTGTAAGACTTATGAAAGCTATGTTTATCTTCCCCTGTTCTTATTGCTAAGACTTTCCTTCTCCTACTCTGTTCATCTTGTAAGAAAGTACATGTTCTAACCTCTAAATAAAGAGCTTAAGAGTTTGGGGTCGGGAGGGGAGCATTAAGATAAATAGGACTAGTGGGAAGAAGCAACGAAGAGGCAGGGTTCAGTGTGGCATAAGGAATTTTGTTCTCATAGATTTCTAAACATGAAGGGGCTGCCTTAGAAAATAGTTTTCCCATCAGGAGTTTTTCAAAAATAGGCTTGATTACCACGGGGCAGAGGTAGAAAAGATTCTATCAGGATCAGAAAGGAGGATGAATAAGATGAATTGTATTGTGTCTTCTGATCCTCAATTCACCTTTTACAATTCTAGGACGAGGAAAACTGGTATAAATATTTAAGGGGATACTGTTCCTTCTAATGTTGTACCTCTCTTGCAATTTCTTTTCTTCACTGTAGGGTGAATCGAAACGCATCACCCTGGTCCTCCAGCAACCACAGTCGGGAGGTCCCCAAGGACACCGGCACGTCGTACTAGGAAGTTTACCAGGCAAGATAGTGTTACAGGGCAACCAGCTGGCAGCCCTGACTCAAGCCAAGAATGCCCAGGGACAGCCTGCCAAAGTAGTAACTATCCAGCTGCAGGTGCAGCAGCCACAGCAAAAAATTCAGATCGTGCCGCAGCCTCCATCATCTCAGCCACAGCCCCAGCAGCCACCCTCAACCCAGCCAGTGACTCTCTCATCTGTGCAGCAGGCTCAGATAATGGGACCAGGACAAAGTCCAGGACAAAGACTTTCAGTACCTCTCAAGGTGGTGCTGCAGCCACAGGTGAGCCTTGCATGGTTAGGAAGAAAAGGAAGGAAAACAAACCTCTTACTACCTTGTCACTGCCCTCAAGCAAACACTTAACAGATGTGAGGCCAGTCAAGATTTATACCTCTGATCTGAGAAGCAGACTTTTCTTTTAATTAATTTTTGTTGTGCTTTAAGTAAAAGTTTACAAATAAGTCTGTCATACAAAAATTTATGCACACATTGCTGTACACTCCTAATTGCTCTCCCCCTAATGAGACAGTACACACCTTCCCTCCACTCTCTTCCTGTCCATTCAGGCAGCTTCTGGCTCCCTCTGCCCTCTCATCTCCCCTCCAGACAGGAGATGCCAACACAGTCTCATGTGACTACCTGATCCAAGAAGCCCATTCTTCACCAGTGACATTTTTCATCCCATATTCCAGTCCAATCCCTGTCTGAAAAGTTTGCCCTGGGAATGGTTCCTGTCCTGGGCTAACAGAAAGTCTGGGGACCATGACCTCCGGGGCACTTCTAGTCCCAGTCTGACCATTAAGTCTGGTCTTTTTATGAGAATTTGGGGTCTGCCTCCTACTGCTCTCCTGCTCCCTCAGGGGTTCTCTGTCAGGGCATTCATCGGTTGTGGCAGGGCACCATCTAGTTCTTCTGGTCTCAGGCTGATGTAGTCTCTGGTTTATGTGGTCCTGTCTGTCTCTTAGGCTCATAGTTACCTTGTGTCTTTGGTGTTCTTTATTCTTCCTTGCTCCAGGTGGGTTGAGACCAATTGATGCATCTTAGATGGCCACTTGCTAGTGTATTAAGACCCCAGATGCCACTCTCCAAAGTGTGATGCAGAATGTTTTCTTAATAGATTTTATTATGCCAGTTGACTTAGATGTCCCCTGAAACCATGGTCCCCAAACCCCCACTCCTGCTTCGCTGGCCTTTGAAGCATTCAGTTTATTCAGGAAATTTCTTTGCTTTTTGTTTAGTCCAGTTGTGTAGACCTTTTCTGTATTGTGTGTTGTCTTTCTTTTCACCTAAAATAAAACTTATCTACTATCTAATTACTGAAAACCCCCTCCCTCCCTCCACCCCACCCCCCATAACCATTAAAGAATATTTTCTTCTCTGTTTAAACTGTTTCTCCAGTTCTTATAATAGTGGTCTTATACAGTATTTGTCCATTTGCAACTGACTAATTTCACTCAGCATAATATCTTCCAGATTTCTCCATGTTATGAAATGTTTCATGGATTGAGCAGCAGAATTTTATTCCTTTCATCCTTGTGTTACTTTTATGGTAAAAAGATTAGATTGTTGGATTTGGAGACAGGTGATTTATATAGTGTTTGTCTTTGAACTGTTTCATTTATAATCTTTTTCTAATATTCTTGTGAAATGAAAAGGATTTGAAATATCCTTTGATTTGAAGGATAAGAAAATAGCCTCAAAGAGGTGAGGTGATTATCACTCTGCCCACCCTGCAGAGAGATAAAGGTAGGTCAAGAGTGGAATTTGAATTATTATTATTATTTTTTAGTTTTAGCCCAGAGACCAATATTGACGCTAGTAATTGTAATTTTTCTAGAATACTGGAGATAAATATTGATATTAGGAGCATAGCTAAAGGATATTAAAGTTCGATTTAGCATAATTTTTGCCTTTGCTTACCCTCTTCCCACCAAAAAAAAAAAAAATAGAAATAATTTTTTAAATTTGTCTAAGTTCAGTAAGACTTAATCTGAGCCTGGTTCTTGAGAAACTAGAGAACCAAAGTTTCTGAAGAACCAAAACTATCTGCTTTAGAGCTGAA
This sequence comes from Elephas maximus indicus, assembly GCF_024166365.1. Taxonomy (NCBI): domain Eukaryota; kingdom Metazoa; phylum Chordata; class Mammalia; order Proboscidea; family Elephantidae; genus Elephas; species Elephas maximus. Next base: position 31,792,253 of record NC_064828.1, on the reverse strand, counting down.
TTGCATTTAGGCTGTTTAGCTACAAGGATGTTGAGATTTTGGTGTCTTTATTTCTGTAGGCCGGCTCTTCCCAAGGTGCCTCTTCAGGGCTCTCCGTAGTTAAAGTTCTAAGTGCCAGTGAAGTGGCAGCATTGTCATCACCAGCAAGCTCTGCTCCTCATACTGGGGCCAAGACAGGAATGGAGGAAAACCGCAGGCTGGAGCACCAGAAGAAGCAAGAGAAAGCAAATCGGATTGTAGCAGAGGCCATTGCTAGGGCCCGTGCCCGGGGTGAGCAGAATATACCTCGTGTCCTGAATGAGGATGAATTGCCCAGTGTTCGGCCGGAGGAGGAAGGTGAAAAGAAACGCAGGAAGAAGGGCAGTGGGGAGAGGCTCAAGGAGGAAAAGCCAAAGAAGAACAAAACTTCTGGTACCTCCAAAACTAAGGGCAAAAGTAAGCTGAAGTGAGTACCCCTTGCTATTTTAATGGGACATTTGAGGGCAGTGCACTCATTTTTAAACAGTGTTTAAAGGAATTACCTGTATTTAGCAGCTATGTAGTTCAAGGTGATCTATCATAGAAGATAATAAGGCTTTCTTTTCTCTGTCCTAATGCTTACATGACTTGTTAAACAGAAATTTGCGAATTAGCACATTTTAAAAGGGAAACAGTAAGGCACAGGAAAGATAGCCAGTCACTGTGTTGGAGGTTACATTTAAAAGCTGGGGCTCTCTTTTTTCTTCCTGATTTAGTATCACTGTAGTGTGAAAGAAATTTCACACTGCCCCTAACCACTCACACCAGTAAAAGAGTGCTGCTGGGCACAGCTGCTCTGTTCTTGCATCTCATCTGAATTGGAGTAGATTTCAGCAACCTCTGTCAACCTCAAACAGTGTTGATAGAATCATGACTTGCTGCATATTCTTGTCAGTTGAGTGTCCTTTCTTTCCCTTCCATAACTTGTAGCTTTGCTCCTTTCTCCCTAGCTTCTGCTTCCTGGGATTCATATTTAGGCTTTGTGGCATAATAATAATGCTTTATTTTTGTACAGGATTTTGCAGCTTTTAAAAAACAAGTTTCGTATTAATTATTTGATTCTCAACATCTGTCAGGACAGGTATTATCAATAATGTTTCAAATAAGGAAATCAATGCCCAGCTAGTGACAGAACTGAGATGAGAAATGAAACCTCCTAATTCTTAGTCCAGTATTTATTCTGCTATATTACGCTCCCTTCCTTCGAGTATTTGTGAATGCAGTGGTAGCTAGGATTTGTCAAAGCCAGTATAAGGGTGAGCCAGCAATTTACAAACCCCATTATCTTCTTTTTTCAGACATTCTACTGAATAGCCAAGTTCCAAAGACTGAATATTTTATATGTGATGGTTTGGATTACTTATGTTTTCTTACCCCTAAGTTTTCTTTGTCCTCACTGAAAATGAGTTTGGTTTTTCCTTTTTAGCACCATTACTCCTGTGGTGGGTAAGAAGAGAAAGCGTAATACCTCATCTGATAATTCAGATGTGGAAGTCATGCCTGCACAATCGCCCCGGGAAGATGAAGAAAGTAGCATTCAGGTAAAAGGATCCCTGAAGAACTTAAGAAAGTCATGTTCAACTATAGCGGGCAAACCAGGAATAGAGACTGTAAGTCTGTGCACGTTTCTATAGTTGTAAACCAGAGATAGGACTAAAAGGTAAAAAGACCTGGCCAACATCTTTTAAATTTTTGTCTTTTAGGCAAAAAGCATATTACTATAAAAATAACAATATTTATTTTCCGAAATCCCAGTGCTTCAGAAACTGAACAAACATCAAACAAACGTGTCATTGCTGTTATGGTTATGTCTGTACCCTTTCTCCACTTCAGGGTTCTGGCTCTGTGAACTGGGGTGTTTAGACACAAAGTTTTTTCTACCTTGTGAAGATGTGAGATATTGGAAGAGAACAAAAGAATACAGACCAGAAGAATTTTAGTCCCCTATCTCTGATTTGTCGCCTTACGGTACCATTTTTGACTGAACTTTCAAACATAGAAAGATCCTGGTATTAAGATTCAGGAGACCCATGGTACTGCTTAAGTAGCTCTGTGGGCCTGGCAAATTCACTTAACTTTGCTGGGCCTGAACTCCTCATCTGTAAGTGGGAGTTTGGATTAAATGAACCTTAAGTGTCTCTCTGGAGCCCTGATGGCGTAGCGGTTAAGAGCCATGGCTGCTAACCAAAAGGTTTCCAGTTTGAATCTACCGGCCACTCCTTGGAAACCGTATGAGACAGTTCTCCATCCTTTAGGGTGGCTATGAGTCGGAATCAACTTGACAGCAGTGGGTTTTGTTTGCTTGTTTTTCAGTGTCTCTCTACTTATTCATGTTTACAGGTGCCTCCCCTCTTTCTTCATATACATTCAGTACACTGACAAAATAATACTTGGGTTATTCTTGGGGAAATTAACATGGAAGAATAGTTAAGAAGTTTTTGAAAAGCAAAATGAGGCAAAAATCAGACTTAAAAAAGAGTATGTTATGAATCAATAATTACTAAAAGTTTAGAACTGAAGAAGAAATATCAGATTAGTAAAAGAGAATAGCGTCTAGAAATACACTAGTCATGATTAAAATTGTATCTCAGATCAGTGGACAGAAGGGGGATTATCCAATAAATTATGTTAGGACAACTGGCAATCTCATTAACGAAAATGAAAAAACTGGATTTCTTGCCTCACTTCTTAAACAGAAACAAATTTCAGTTTAATTGAAGGGCTAAATGTAAAAAATGAAATTATAAACTTTCTGTAAAACATGGATAAATTCTTTTATAATCATCAAGTGAATGGATCTTTCTAAGGAGGATATTAAAATTCAAAACGATAAAGGGAAAGAGATGGATAGAATTGACTATAAAAATTATACATTCAATGGTGTAACAAAAAGATTTCATAAACAGCATAATGGTTAAGAGCATAAACTCTGGAGCCAGTTGACAGGGTTCTGTCTTACCTCTGCCACTCACTGGCATTGTCACTTTGGGCAAGTTACTTAACCCCTTAGCGACTCAGTTTTCTCATCTCTAAAATGCAGATAATCTACCAAATAGGGCTGTTATGAGGTTTAAATGTAAACATTTGTGAAGCACATATAACAGTGCTTAGCTCATGGTAAGAGTGCATAGTAAGAGTTATATATATCTTAAATAAATAAAATAGAGCTAAACAAACTATTTGTTAAAGAAAAAACAAACTGAAGGCAATTTTTAGAATATAAGAAATATATAGAGATGGGTAAAATTTCATTGCCAGTGTTGACAATGAAGTTAAGGCCCCTCACACATAGTTGGTGAGTGTTAATTGGGACAGTCTTTTTGACAAGTCAGTGTTTCAATATCGAGCAAATTTCTGTGCTAATGCTTTTTGACCCAGTGATTCTGCACCAAGGAAATTGCCTTATGGATACATTCTAAAAGTATGAAGTGATGTATTGCAACAATGTTTGCAGTAGCAAAAACTGCAAAATAACTTAAATGTCCATTGGTGGAGAAATGATTAAATTAATTGTGAAAGTCCATGCAGTGAAATACTACATGGCGATTAAAAACAATGAAGTAGATTGGAGTGTGACGATATGGAAAGTTCTCCCTATTAAAAGAAAAAAGTAAGATACAGAATAGTGTATATATCTCTTTATAGCTCTTAAAGTGTGTGTGTGGTATGTGTTTATGCATCAGTTTTTTGTTTTCATGTTTCTGAAAGGATACATGAGGAATTGTTAAGAATGTGTACCTTAGAGGAAAGAAGTTGAAGGATGGGTGGGTGGGTCATGATAATTGTACTTTGAATTTTTATCCTTTGGAACTCTGTGAAACTTTTGAAAACCCTTTTACCATTTACCGTTTTATTTTTTAGTAAAAAAAAAATTACAACAGTGCAAAAAAATTGCAAAAGTCTCCCATCCTAGACCCCAACCTCACACACCTCTAATTCTCTTCCCCAGAAGTAATGTCTGTTGCCATTTTTTTGTGTATCCTTCCAGAAATATTCGTTACATATATGAGCCCTCTGTTTCTACTTTCACTAAACATTAGCATTGTATACCTACTCTTCTGTGCTGTGGTGTTTTTCGTCCCTGATGATACATCTTAGTGATTGTTCTTTACCAGAAAAAGGCATATTCTAGCCTACTCTTTTCTCCCTTCTTTTTTATCGTGAAAATTTTCAAACGTAGACAAAAGTAGAGATTATTTAATGAAGTCCCATGTTCTCCTTACTCCACTCTAATATTTGCCAACAAATAGCCATTCATCCCTGATTCCACTCCAGTCCTTCATCCCTCTGGATTATTTTAAAGTAAATCAAAACAATTTTTTTAGTGTTTCTTAAATTTTTAAAATATATTTTATAACAATACTATATGCTGGACGTAATAAAACTCAAATAATACAGAAATACATAAAGTAAAAGGTAGGAAATCTCTCCTAATCCCTCTCTAGAAGAAATTATCAGTAGTTTATGTATCCTCCCAGACTTAAATGAGATAAAATATACTGGTTGTCTTAGTCATCTAGTGCTGCTGTAACAAATGGCTTTAACAAAGAGAAGTTTATTCTCTCACAGTCCAGTGGGTTAGAAGTCTGAATTCAGGCATCAGCTCTAGGGGAAGGCTTTTTCTCTCTCTTGGCTCTGGAGGAAGGCCCTTGTCATCAGTCTCCCCTCGGTCTGGGAGCATCTCAGCACAGGAACTTCAGGTCCAAAGGATGTGCTCTGCTCCCGGCACTGCTTTCTTGATGGTATGAGGTTCGTATAACTGCCGTTAATCCATCTTATTACATCATAGTGGTAGGATTTATAACATATAGGGAAATCACCTCAGGAAGATAAAATGGTAGACAATCATATAAGGGAATCATGACCTAGCTAAGATGACCGGTATTTTTAGGGACACAATTCAATCTATGACACTGGTGAAATATACACAGATCTTATTTGTATAATTTGATGAGATTTGACTGTTATATACATCCATGTAACCACCATCCCATTCAAGATACAGAACATTTCCTTTACCCCAGGAAGTTCTCTTCTACCCTCTTCCAGTCAGTCAACCCCCTCACCACATAGGCAACCACTGTTCTGATTTCTGTAACCATAGGTTAACTTTGCCTGTTCTTAAACTTCAGGTAAATGGAATCATACAGTATGTACTCTTCAGTCGCACTTTTTTCAGCCTAATGGTTTTAAGATTCATGCATGTTGAATGTATTAGTCATTCTTTTTTTTCTTGAGTAATAGTTTATTTTATGGATATACAATAATTTGTTTGTTCTCCTGTTAATGAACATTTGAGTTGTTTCCAGTTTGGGGTTATTATGAACAAGGTCACTTTGAACATCCTTAGTACAGATCTTTTGTGGACCTATGTTTTCATTTCTTATGGCTAAAGTCCCAGGAGTACAATTGATAGATTTTAGGGTCTCTGGAGAAGGACATCACGCTTGATAAGGTAGAGGGTTATTGAAAAAGAGGAATACCTGCAATGAGATGGATTGACACAGTGGCTGCAACAAAGAACTTAGACATAGCAACAATTGTGAGGATAGCTCAGGATTGGGCAGTATTTCATTCTGTTGCACATAGGGTCCCTGTGAGTAGGAACTGACTTAGTGGCACCTAACAACAGCAAGATGGTGGTTATGTTTTTAACTTTGTAAGAATCTGCCAGTTCTCCAAAGTGAATGTATCATTTTACACTCCTACCAGTAACATATAGGGTTGCTATGAGTCAGAATCGGCTTGACAGCACTGGGTGTTTTTCATTTTTTACCAGTAACGTGGGAGTTCCAGTTGTTCCCCATCTTCCCCAACATTTACTGGTGTCAGTCTACCCCATTCTGTTTAAATAGTTCTATAATATTTCATTGTTAGGCTAACCATAATTTGTTTAATCAATCCCCTATTGATGGGCATGCAGATTTTCTTTAGTCTTCTACCACAGCAGTGCTATAGGGATTTGTGCACATGTGCAAGCTTACTTACAGGATAATGTTTTTGAAGTGGAATTGCTGGGTCATTAAAGGGTAGTATCAAATTTTCCTCTGTGGAAGTTGTGCTCATATGTACTCTCACCAACAATATATGAATTCATCTTTCAAAAATTTGACTAGTTGTAATTATTTTATTATGAGTAAGTGTGAGCAACTTTTTACATTTAAAAGATATTTGTGTTTTTTTTTTTTTGTGGACTGTATTCATGTCATTTGCCCATGTTTCTGTTGGAGTCTTAATCTTAGTTTCTTAATTATTCAAAAGAACTCTTCACAGTTAGGAAATGTATTGTGACTTTTTCTCTCAGTTTAGTTTTTTTCTTACCTTTGCCTATGATGGATTTTATTATGCATTTAAATTTTTTTACATAGTCAAATTGGTCAGTCAGTTTTAAGGTTTCTGGGATTTTACATCTTGCTTAGAAAGACCTTCCCTCATCCAGGATTATAAAAAATTCTTCCATATTTTCTTCTAGAAATTTTATGGTGACTTTTTCTTACATTTAAATCTTTGATCCTTTAAAAAAAAATTTTTTTTCTTTTTTATTCCCTGGATGGGTAGCTAGTTGTTTCCAATCCCACTTATAGAATAGTCCACCTTTTCCTCACTGATTAGAGGTGCTATTTTTATCATGTTCTAAATCCACATAAGTATTTTAGCCTATATTTGGACACTATTTCATTGACCTGTGTATTTCTTAGTGAGGTACCAAGCTGTGTTAATTTGTATAGCTTTAAATTGTTCTTCATATCTGGTAAGGCCCAGTGTACTTTTTTCAGATTTTTCCTGATTATTCTTAGATGTTTATTTCTCTGTTTGAATTTTAGAATCAGCGTATCTTTTTTTTAAAAAAAAAAAAAAATGTTGTTTTATCAAATCTATGTAATTAGAGAGAATCAAGTCTTACTATTCCAGAACAGTGTGTTTTACCATTTATTCATCTTTGTGTCTTCCTGTAGTGTTGCAAAGTGGTGGTTCAGTGGTAGATTTCTCACCTTCCATGCAGGAGGCCTGGGTTTGCTTCCTAGCCAATGCTCCTTGTGTGCAGCCACCATCCATCTGTGAGTGGAGGCCTGTGTGTTGCTTTGATACTGAACAGATTTCAGCAGAGCTTCCAGACTAAGAGAGACTAGGAAAAAAGGACTGGCCATCTACTTCCAAAAATCCGCCAGTGAAAACCCTATGGATCAAAACGGTCAGATAGTGGGGAATACCTCAGGACCAGGCAGCATTTGGTTCCTTGTCCATAAGGTTGTCATGAATTGAGGGCTGACTCGATGACAACCAACCACATAGTATTTTAAGTAGATTTTAGATATTTCTTATTAAATTTAATCCCTTAGATAATTGTTTCTTCATAAATTGTATCTTTCATTATATTTTCTGGCTGACTGGATAGGAATGGTATCGATTTTCAAAAATTAATTTTATACCAAACAATTTTACCTTATTTCAATAGTTCCTTTAATAACACTCATTGGATTCTTTTGGGTTTTCCATGGATACAGTTATGATTGAAAAATAATTTTAGCTCTCCTGCCTTCCCAGTTTTTATCATGAGCTGCAAGAGTTACTTAGTTAAAAAATGTTCTACTCAACCACTTAAAAGAATCAGGTGGCTCTCTAATATCCTGATATGGAAAACTTCCTATGAGAAATAGTGTTAATTAAAAAAAAGTAAGCTGCAAAACAATACATATAGTACGTGTCCATTTATTAAAACAAAACACTGTAGAACTAAAAAAAAAAAATAAACACAAAAACAAAATTAGAAACAAAGTATCCTTGCACCTTTGCACTTGAGGTTTTCTCCTGATGGTCAGTGTGTTGCACTCTGCAGGCTGAGAACCCTGTTTCAATTTCCCAGAGCTTTGTGCCTCTAGTTCAGTTTTCTGTCAGGTACATTCCTCACCTTTGATAAAGCACTTAAGCAAATTAGTATGTGTTCAGTAGTAGAGTAACTTACTTGGTTTGGCAAATATGTTTAATAAGCTCGTTGTTTGATTTTTTTTTTTTTTTCCCATGGGACTTTTGGAGTAAAATCTAAGTATTTGACTATAGGCAAATAGTTTTAATAATAGAGATATATATAGTAATAATGTGCCTGAATTTTTGCATAATTTTATATATATAATTAATGCATTCTTATTAGAAAAATTTGGAAGTATAGAGAAGACAAAGTGCCCATATTAGTTCTGTAACCCATTATTAAGATTTTGATATAGTTCCTTCCAGGATTTTTTCCTGTGTGTGCATGCGTGTATGTGGCTTTGCCTGTGTGCTTTTTCTTTTTACATCATTAAGACCATGTCCCATGTTTCTGAGTACTTCTCTTAAAGAATAGAAAGCATTTTCCTAATTTTATTCAAAATGCTGTGAATTTTTAAAATTATGTATTTTACTATTTCTGAGCCATAATTTAATTCTTCTGTTGTTATTTATTTAGCTAGATTCTAGTTTTGCCTCTATTATAAATAACGTTGGCATTAACCCCATTGTGCGTCAATCTTTGTAGAGGTAATATTACTAAATCAAAGGTGATGAACGTTTTTTAAAGGTTGTCATTTCGTTTAGACACATCATTGTATAAGATATAGGGCTCAGCAGTTCTTTGCAAGATGGGGAGAAAATAAACGATTTGCTTGGAAACGCTTACCAAGTTTTCTCTTTGGGAGACCTAAGCAGTTATTTTAACCTTTTTTTGCCCCTACAGAAGAGACGCTCCAATCGCCAAGTAAAGCGAAAAAAATATACAGAGGATCTGGATATAAAGATCACAGATGATGAAGAAGAAGAAGAGGTGGATGTAACTGGTCCAATAAAACCTGAGCCTATCCTCCCAGAACCAGTGCAGGAACCGGATGGCGAGACTCTGCCTTCCATGCAGTTCTTTGTAGTAAGTGGGGATGTAAGCAGTTGGAGAGGTATGTCCTGATGCTCACAACCATCTGTTGATTGACTGTATCTTTTCCTGTAGGAGAATCCCAGTGAAGAAGATGCAGCCATTGTAGACAAAGTGCTTTCTATGAGGGTTGTGAAGAAGGAGGTGAGGCCTCTATCTTTGATATATATTAGCCTATAATGCTACATTTCAAGGCCTTATTTAATGAGTACCTTTGGATGTTAGGATTTATTGCTAGGGTGTCACTATAAGAGATGGTGAAGGAAAGTTAGCTAGAAAATAGAAACATTCATATTGCCTCTTCTCTCATCATCTATCTGTTTAGACTGGATAAAGGTTTATTTTCACTATCAGATCCCCTAGTACTAAACTACCAGATGAGTTCTTTAACTCCTCAGGAAATAATATCTTCAGGGAATACTAGATATGAAATTCAGCCTTGTGTGATTAAAATTGAAGGTTCTGTTTTTGACAAATAAGGGATTAGTGACTGTGATTTGTTTCTTTCTTCTCAGCTTCCTTCAGGACAGTATACTGAAGCAGAAGAATTCTTTGTCAAGTACAAGAACTAGTATGTGATCTGTGCAAAAAGCTTTTCACCCCAGACTCCATTGGGTGGGAAGGTGTCCCTTTTTTATTTAATATCTTAGCCCAAACTGCTGTTTTTAGTGGGGAAATTGGCTGTTCAGGAATTGACATGACTTATACGATTACCCTGCAGGAAGGTGGGGTGAGTGTGGTTCCTGATGAAATCCTTTGTGAACTCTGTTCCTTACTCTAGCTTTAAGACTTTCCTATTCATAGTGTAGTCTTTGGACCAGCACAAACAGCATCATTTGTATGCTTGTTAGAGATTGAACTCTTAATTAGGCCCACCCCAGACCAGGTAATCTGTGTGCAAATTAAAATTTAAGAAGCACTGGCGGCTGGACTAAGCACTGTCTGCTTCTGGCTAATCCCAAAATCTCAAACACTAGCCTGCCATTTCCCCCTTTCTCACTTCATAACTGGCTATTTCCATCCCCTTCAGCTCCTACCTACACTGTGAATGGGCTACTATCTCCCAGCTAGAGAAGGATAAGAGGATCCATCAAAAACTAAAGCGCTTCAAAACCAAAATGGCTCAGATGAGACACTTCTTCCATGAGGTAATTAGGAATAGGTATTACCTATTATTTCTTTCATAGAAGCAAAAATCACTGAGGTTGTCAGCTTTGATTCTTCAAAACACATAGTTTATTTTTATATATGGGTACAAGGCTTTGATTTTGATGATTGGACTTCACTTATTTATTTGTCCCATGCTTTTCCCAGGTTTAAATGTGGTTCTTTTATAAATTACAGGGCATTTTGAAATTGACTTGCTCAATATGCATGAATTATTTTCAAAACGGATGATGAACCAACCTCTAGTTGAATTGAGGCATTCGCCTCCCTCCATTGTCGATCTTTAGCTGTTGATGGTGTCCAGAGACAAATAACCATGCCAATAAGTGAATGTTTATTTTCTCAAAATTTCTAATCCATTATCACTAGAAATAGTGATAATGAAGTTTAATTTCCCATATCCAATGTTACCCGTTGCTGTTGAGTCGATTCTGACTCATAGTGACCCACAACTACCCCATAGGGTTTCCAAGGCTGTAATCTTTAGAAAGCAGACTGCCATGTCTTTCTTCCACAGAGTGACTAGTAGGTTCAAACAGCTGACCTTTCAGTTAACTGAGAGCTTAACCACTGTGACTGGTGCTCCTATATCCAGTGTTAACTACTGGTTAAACAATGAGCATGTGTAAGGGTCTCTTGAGCCTTATTTTAGTTTCTCATTTTACTTTGAAGGTTTTGTGCACATATCACTTTGGCAAACTCTGGGATTGCTCATCTTTGTTCTATATATCATATAAAGTATTTTGTCTAAGTTATCTAATGCCGCTATAAGAGAAATACCACAAGTGGATGGCTTTAACAAACAAATTTATTTTCTCACAGTTTAGTAGGCTAGAAGTCCAAATTCAGGACGCCGGCTTGTGAGGAAGGCTTTCTGTCTCTTTTGGCTCTGGAGGAAGGTCCTTTTCTCTTCAGCTTCTGCTTCCTGGTTCCTTGGAGATCTCCATGTGTCTTGGCACCCATCTTACCCCATCTCTCTTCTCTGCTTGCTTCTTTAATCTCTTTTATATCTCAAACGGGATTGACTCAAGATGCATCCAACACTAATCCTGCCTCATTAACATTACAAAGACAACCCATTCTCAAATGAGATTGTAACCACAGACATAGAGGTTACGATTTACAACAAATATTTTGGGGGGGATACAATTCAATCTATAACATTCTACCCTTTGGCCCCCAAAATTTGTGTCTTTCCCCACATGCAAAACACATTTACCCTATCACATCATCCCAGAAGTCTTAAATCAACTCCAAGTCCAAAATCTTCTGAATCATCTAAATTCAAGTACGGGTGAGACTTCAGGTGTATTCCATCCTCGGGTGAAATTCCTCTTCACCTGTGAACCTCTGAAATCTAGACTACAAGTTATCTGTTTCCAGAGTACAGTGGTGGAACAGGCACAACAGTAGACATTTCCATTACAAATGGGAGAAATTGGAGTGAAAGAAGGGATAAGGGGCACCAAGCAATTCCAAAACCCAGCAGAACAATTTACATTAGCTCTCGAAGCTTGAAAGTAATCCTCCATCCTTTGGAACCACCTGGGCAACGGCTCTGCCCTCTAGACTCTGGGTATTGGCCATGCCCTCTGGATTCCAAGTAAAGACCCCTCAGCCCTGGGCTTCAGCTCCACCTTCCAGGCCCACTGTGGTAGCAACTCTGCCCCCTTGGCTTTAGGTAGCTCCATTCTCCTAGTCCATCTGCCCCAGCAGGTCCCTGTTCTGCCCCTTGGGCACGGCAGTCCTGCCCCTTCAGCTTTGGGCAGCAGTACCATCCCCCTGGCACTGGTGAATGGCAGCCCCACACTCCAAAACTGAGTTGGTGAAGATCTATGTCTTTGAAACCTGGGAGGCCATGGTCTCACCCTTTGAAACCCAGCAGGCAGTGGTTCCACCCTTTAAAATCAAGGCAGCCCTTCTTCACATGCTCTTTCCAACAGTTCTGCTGATCTCAGAGCTGCTCCAGGGATGGTTTTTTTTCTTTTCTTAGAAGACAATAGCTACAGCCCTTTTGGCTTGTTTTCAGCCTGTAGAATTCCAAGAGGCAGACAGCGTTCTTTCGTTCTTTCTCTGCTTCCTTCAGTCTAAGCTGGTGGGTTTTCTGCTGTGGTAGTTGGTTAGATCCATCAGTCACAGGCTTAATCTCTTTAACAAAAGCCCATGCAGCCATGTCCTTGGTGAACATTATAGGACACAAGTCCTTGGTTTCCACAACATAATTTTGCAAATTTTTAAGTTTTGTTTTCAATTCACACAGTTCATTTTTAAGTACCTCTCACATTTTACTATAAAAACTAGTAAGGAGAAATCACATGGCCCCTTTAAGATCTTGCTTAGAAATCTCCTTAGCCAGATATCCAAGTTCATCACTTACAAGTTCTACCTTCCACCACACATTTGAACATAATTGAGACAAGTTCTTACGCTACAGTATAAAAAAGCATTGCCCTTCCTCCATTGTCCAGTTACGTACATGTTCATCATTTTCTTGTAAAGCCTCACCAGAAGCACATTTCTAGCGGTGCCGTATATATTCTCTAAGATGATACTTTCTCTGTAGCTCACCTCACTTCCTTCTGAGCTCTGAGCGGAAATGCCTTTGACATCCATACTACCAACATTCTTTTCAGGGCAGTCTAGGATCTTACTATTGTTGTTGTTAAGTGTTGTCAAGTTGGTTCCGACTGAGTGACAACAGAACGAAACACTGCCCCGCCCTACGACATCCTCACAATCATTGGCTATGTTTGAGCTTATTGTTGCAGCCACTGTGTCAGTCCCTCTCATTGAGAGTCTTCTTTTTTGATGACCCTCTGCTTTACCAAGCATGATGTCCTTCTTCAGGGACTGATCCCCCCTGATAACGTGCCCAAAGGACAGAAGACGAAGTCTTGCCATTCTTGCTTCTAAGGAACATTCCAGCCGTACTTCTTCCAAGACAGATTCCTTCATTCTTCTGGCAGTCCATGGTGTATTCAGTAGTCTTCTGCCAACACCATTAATAAAAGGCATGAATTCTTCTTTGTTCTTCCTTACTCATTGTCCAGCTTTTGCATGCATATGAGGTGATTGAAAATACCATGGCTTGGGTCAGGCGTACCTTAGTCCTTAAAGTGACATCTTGGCTTTTTTAACACTTGAAAGAGATCTTTTGTAGCAGATTTGCCCAATGCAATACATCATTTCATTTCTTGACTGCTGCTTCCATGGGTGTTGATTGTAGATCTAAGTAAAATGAAACCCTTGACAACTTCAATATTTTCTTCATTTATCATGATGTTGCTTATTGGTCCAGTTGTAGGATTTTTGTTTTCTTTACGTTGAGGCGTAATCCGTACTGAAGGCTGTAGTCTTTGATCTTCATCAGTAAGTTCTTCAAGCCCTCTTCATTTTCAGCAAGCAAGGTTTTGTCATCTGCATATTATAGGTTGTTAATGAGTCTTCCTCCAACCCTGTTGCCACATTCTCCTTCATATAGCCCAGATTCTGGGATTATTTGCTTAGCATACAGATTGAATAAGTATGGTGAAAGGATGCAACCCTGACGCGTACATTTTCTGACCGTAAACCATTCATCATCTCTTTGGCCTATATACAGGTTTGAGAATGAACGATTAAGTGTTCTGGGATTCCTGTTCTTCACAATGTTATCCATAACTTGTTATGATCCACACAGTTGAATGCCTTTGCATAGTCAGTAAAACAAAGGTAAACATCTTTCTGGTATTCTCTGCTTTCAGCCAAGATCCATCTGACATCAGCAGTGATATCCTTCATTCCACATCCTCTCCTGAATTTGGCTTGAGTTTCTGGCAGTTCCCCATTGATGTATTGCTGCAATCATTTTTGAATTATCTTCAGCAATATTAGGCACTTTAAAATTCTCCCAGCCCCTACCCCTTACCTGATTCCAAAATCATTTCTACATTGTACGTATTTGTTAAAGCAACATCTAACTGTCAGTAACAAATTCTATCTTAGTTATCTAGTGCTATAACAGAAATACCATAAGTGGATGGCTTGAACAAACGGAAATTAATTTTCTCACAGTTTAGGAGGCTAGAAGTCCAAATTCAGAGCCCCGGCTCAAGGAGACAGTTTTCTCTCTCTGTCACCTCTGAAGGAAGTTCCTTGTCCCTTCAGCTTCTGCTTCCTGGTTCCTTGGAGATCTCCATGTGTCTTGACATCCATCTTACCCCATCTCTCTTCTTTGCTTGCTTGTTTAATCTCTTTTATATCTCAAAAGAGATTGACTCAAGACACACCCTACACTAATCCTATCTTATTAACGTTACAAAGACAACCCATTCCGAAACGGGATTATAACCGAAGGTGTAGAGGTTAGGATTTACAACACATATTTTTGGTGTACACTATTCAATCCATAACAACTTTGAGGAAAAGGATTATTTTTTTAAAGTTTATTAGAGCTGAAGGAGAAAAAGTAACAGTGAGAAAAGGACTAATTTGAAGTTTTAGCAAATAACAGTTCTGGCTAAATACACCTTATAAAGTTAACCTATGCCACCAGATTTGCCAGTAAATGAATTACTTTCCACCTGGAGAGGGCAAGTAGGACCATGTAGGTTTTCTAGTTTCTTTTTATATGAGAATAATAATTGGTTTGCATTTTTTGTTCATGTTGTTTTAAAGTCTAATTTTGGAAATGTACAATGAAACTAATTCCATCCCACCTGCGATTACATGTACAATTTCTGGCCATCAAGCTGAGCTCTACTAACTAACTCATATGCCAATTAAACCTGCCTTTACAGGTAGGCCATTTAACCAAGTCAGTCAGTCATTTATTCATCATTTATCCTGTGCTAAGTATTGTGGTAAACAGAACAGACCTGGTCACTTCTCATGTAGTTCATTGTCTAATTGAGAAGAAACAGATATTTTAAAAATTAAAATTGTTGTAAGTGTTGACAAGGAAAAAGAACAAGATGACAAAAAAGAAAATCAGAAATACCTACTTTATGTTGGATGGTTAGGAAAGGCTTCTCTGACAAGTATCATTTCTCCTGAGAACTGAATTATGAATAAGAGTTAGCAAGGCCAAGAACACAAGTAAATAATATTTACTTGTTCATGGCATGGAGAGTACCATATGTGAAGGCCCTGACAGGATGTGGAACTGAAAGAAAGCAGTGCAACCGATGTATAACATGATAGAGAATAGTCCAAGATGAGGCGGAAAATTAGGTAAGCAGACCCTTAGGCCCTTTAAACAGTTTGGTTTTTCCTATAAATGCAAAGGGAAGCCATTAAACTATTTAAAACAGGCCAGAGACGTATTCCAATTTTTATATTTAAAAGATCATCTAGATTTTGGAGAATGGATTAGAGAAGAGCAAGCATAGAAATAGAGTGACCAGTAAGGAGGCAGTTGGAGTTTTCTAGATGAGAGATTATTGTGGCTTAAACTAGGGTGGTTTTAGTGGATCGAGAGAATGGATGGATTTAGAATTTATTTTGATGTAGGATAGATAGCTTGGGTTGACAGCTTGGGTAGAAGGGTTTCTGGTCTTAGCAGATGGGTAGAGGTGGGATCATTTATTGAATTGTGGAAGATTTTGGAAGCAACTGATTTGAGGGAAATCAAGAATTTGGTTTGGGTCATGTTAAGTTTAAAATTCCTTAACAAATGTGTGGTAAGCACGGTAAGTTTTTAAATCTGTATTGTTCAGACTGGAATTTATTAGTATGTAAATAGTTATTAAAGCCTTAAGAATGAATAGTCACCTGGGGAGAAAGGATAAAAAGAGAATGGGTGTGAGCCTTGGACAAAGCCTTGAGGAATTCCCCCCAATTCAGAGTTCAGGTGGAGGAAAAGGAGTTGGCGAAAGACACAGAGAAGAAGTATATACCAGCGTAGTAGGACAGAGATTAGGAAAAAGAAATATTACAGAAACCCAGAGAAAGGAATGTCTTAAGGAGGAAGAGTTTTTTTCCAAGGTTCCTTTGAGGTGTCTTTGGAGCCTTGGGTCCTTTATCTAGAGTTGCCACCCAAAGCTGGATACCATTGACTTAGAAGAAAAAGAGCCAGTGGTGGTCATTGAGAAGAATTGGCCAAAACTAAAAACGAACTGTAAAAGGAGTGTGAGAGGACCAAGAGAATATGGCGTCTCAGAAAGCCAAGGGAAGGGAGTGCTTTAAGGAGGGAGTGATGAATTGTTGAATGTTATTTAGAGGTAGAGTAAGATGAGTACAGAAATGTGTTCATTGTGTTCAGCAATTTAGAGATCATTAGTGACCTTGAGAATAGTAGTTTTAGTTGTGTGATGGAAATGTACAGATTGGAATGGAAGGCAGATTGGAATGAATGGATGAGTGAAAGGGAGTTGATGAAATGGAAATAGCTTGTGTTTGAAACTCTTGGGAAAGTTTGGATGTGAAGCAGAGCAGAGAGTTACAGAGGGATGCAGATGTGTAATAGTAGAGCATATTTGTGTGTTTATGGGACTGGTCCAGTAGAAAAGGATTCCTCAGAAGGTGACAAGAGTTGGAATCCAGAGCACATGTGGAGAGAATGCTCTCTGTTAGGGTGAAGAGATACTTTCTCTTTGGTAACAGGTAAGAAGATGGGTGCAAACCCAGGTAAGTTTGTAGGATTTGATGTTAGGAAAATGGGAACTCCGGATAACTTCTGTTTTCATAATAAATTGTGAAGTTGGGTCATCAGCTAAAGGTGGGATGGCGGGCAGGTATACTGGACAGTGATCTTTTGGACTAATTGTTTGGTTTCTTGACTCATTTAGGATGAAGAGCCCTTTAATCCAGACTATGTAGAAGTGGATAGGATATTGGACGAGTCTCACAGTATTGACAAGGACAACGGGGAGGTGAGTTGGGGCGTTGGAAGAATAGGAGGGAATTCTGCTGGTCTGCTTGTCCATACTTTATTTTTCAGGTATGGCTGAAAAATCTCTGGAACCGAAAAGATATTTTTGAACTTTTCTGAGGGATCCGTAGAATGATATTGGGAAGGAAAGGGAATAGGGTGAGAGGCTAAAAGGAAAGATTCCCATAAAGTCAGACATCATGGAGCTATATAAGTACTGAAAACTTACTTACCTTGGTTTCATTTTCTCCCAGTTTTATATGGGAGACCCTTGGTATTCAGTTGAAGGTGGGCAGGGGAAAGGGAAACTTCACAAATCTCTAAATATATTTATGAATAAATCATTTGTACAGGCTCCTAGCATTCTCCACATCTTGCTGAGAATTGGGTATTTCCTGAACTCGTCAGTTAAATGTCTTTTCAGTTGTCATTAAAGCAGATGTGCTGCTTTTGAATCTGTACTTTTAACGGATTTTGAGGCCTCACTCCCGCAGATTCAAATTCAGTAGGCCTAAGGTGAGATCCAAAGTTCTGTATTTTTAAGTTGATCTCCAGGGAGTTCTCCTGAACAGCTTGACTGGGGAGCAGGTTTTTGTATACGGTAAAACACTTGCTGATACAGTTTCACAATTCACTTTCTAAATTTTTCTAAACAGAGCACTGTCACAGGTCTAAACCACCAGTGAATGCAACATTTTCTCTTTTAAATTTACATCAAACTTATATTTAGGTTATGAGCCACCATTCTTAAAACTTTTTACTTTAAGTAGTAGTTGTTGGTTAACTTTTACAGACAGGGCCATATTTTATATAGAGTTTCTATCACTTCTGAAAGTTCCTTCTTACACAGTGGACCAGTAGAGAACAACAGAACCTTGTTAAGATGGCAGTGCTGCATGGTGAGCTGAGCTCCCACGCATCATCCTGACAGGACCTGAAGTCAAATTCTTCCCTCTATAAAGTTACAAAGTTTTCTCTATTTTATAAACCTTCAAGGTCACTTGGAATCTTAGATGTCCAGAGCCTACTATAATTCAGTGTATCTTCAAATCCTAGCAAGCGTGCCTCAGACAACATATGTGCTGTTTTTTTGTGTGTGTTTGTAGTGGATGTTATTGCTTGTTTTTCATTTGTGGGAGGCAAGTGGAGAATGAGCTGGCTGTTAGGCATGTTACTGTTAAATTCTCATCACGTTCAGGCTCTCAGCCTTGACAGTCTTATTTTCTCTACCACCATAGTCATTCTTTCAAAATCAGTTGGCTTTTGGTTAGGGCCTTTGGGGATATGCTCTGCAACTGGTATGACAGATGAAGATGTTTTAGTACCCTGATACTGTAATTTGTGCTCCCAATATCGGATAATAATATTCTATGTACCCATTTTCCACCTTTGCAAAACAAATTTACTTTATCGTCCTTTTAAAATTACATAATAGTGGAAATAAAATAAGTACTAAGGTCCTTGGAAAAGTACGTTATGATGCTGGTAATGTGTGACCTGGACAAATGGCTTTACTTAGAGAGTGACCTGAGGCACTGCAATACAGAAAAACATAAAACAGCAGCTGTATTAATTGTAGGGATATCTTGATCTGTGACTTCTGGAGACACTTCTTTTTTCAAACTTCTTGCCAGCTGTTTTAAGGGGAATTCTGTAAATTAATAATTAAAAATTCCTTTTGATTATGCTAAGCCCAGTCTAATCCTGCTTTATATGAGCCAAAAATGGAAATGCAGAGACGGTTTTGAATGGTGAGACTGGGGTCACTGCCCCTTCCCTTGCAGTAGAAGGCCTACATAAAGCATAGTGCTGCATTTGGAGCTTCAGCATTTGCCTTTCTTTTTCACTTTTGTTACTCTCTTCAGTGATACTTCTTGTAGTTAATCTCCTAGCTCCCTCCCTGGGGCTCACGAGGAAACCCTTTACCACCATCCAGCTGCTCTTGAAGCAGCATCTACACTCTGAGCTCCAGAAGGCCAGAAGCCCAGTGATGCCAGCTGTGTTATACTCCTAAGGCCTTAGCCAAATTGAACACTCAACACAATATAGGAAGAGAATTTTTTTTTTTTTTTTTACATTTGCTTATTTGATGAGCATAATGCTTGAGTGCTCAGTGTTCTAGAAGCTACTGGATAGAAATTTCTCTTTTAGAACAGATTTTACAAACAAGTTGCTGGGGAGAATGATCGAAGCCACAGATAGTGGTGCGTCAGCAGGTGAGCCTATGGGTATGTGTGTTCAGCCTGACTTTTTCAGCGACTTTGAAGCATTAACAGTTACAATCTGATTCTGTAGTCAAATTCTTACCCTTTAACCACAGTAGAGAATGTACAATCAGTTTATTAATGCTTTGGCTTCTTCTCTCTTAGCCTGTAATTTACTACCTAGTGAAATGGTGCTCTTTGCCCTATGAGGATAGTACATGGGAGCTGAAAGAAGATGTTGATGAGGGCAAGATTCGAGAATTTAAACGGATCCAGTCAAGGCACCCAGAACTCAAAAGGGTGGTAAGTACATTTGCATTTAGAGAATATAAGTCATTTTTTCCTCATAGAGGTTTTGTTTTTTAATTTTTTATTATGGAAGTTTTCAAACATACAAAAGTTGAAAAGGTAGTATAATATACACAGTGTATCAATCATGAAATCAACTCGACAGCAGCGAGTTAATCACTCACCCACCTTTCATAATTATCAGTACATAGCCAATCTTGTTTCATGTATTTCTCTAGCCACTCGTTCCCTTTTTTCCCAAGTTATTGTAAAGCAAACTCCAGACTCCTTTATTTCATCTGTGAATACTGTAGTGCCTATCTCAACGCAGTGGTTAAGAGCTTGGCTGCTAAACAGAAGGTCAGCAGTTTGAATCTACTAGCTGCTCCCTGGAGACCCTATGGGGCAGTTCTGCTCCCTTCCTATAGGGTTGCTATGAGTTTGGAATAGACTTGATGGCAATGGGTTTGGTATGGTTTTGGTTATCTCTAAAAGATAATACCATTATTCCACCTGAGAAAATATTAAAAATTTCTTAATGTCATCAACTATCCAGTCTGTATATACATTCTTTGATTGTCTTCTAATTTTTAAAACATTGCTTGGATCGGGATTTAAATAAGGTCCATGTATTATTATTGGTTAATATGTTTCAAGTCCCTCTGAATTATAGTTCCTCTTCCATCTTTCTGTCTTCCTCCTTTGCAATTTTCCCTTGAAGAAACCAGGTGATTTAGTCTGTGGCATTTTCCACAGTCTGGATTTTACTGATTTATAAAAGGTACTTTGTACTTTTTAACATGTTTTCTTTTCTTTGTATTTCCAATTTACTGTTAGATCTATCTAGTACAGCACTTTCTGATAAAACTTTTTAGCCCTGTGCTGTTCAGTGCAGTAGTTACTAGCCACATGGTTCTTTAAATTTAAATTAATAGTTCCTTAGTCACACTGGCTTCATTTCAAATGCTCAGTAACTACCTGTAGCTAGTGGGGGGCATAAAACATGTCTGTCATTGTAGAAAGTTTTATTAGCCCTTTTCTAGAGGCTTCATCAGATAGAGGAGAAGGGATGGTAAATCTGCTTCATAGGTGGTGGTGTGTTCTTCCATTAGTTGTCTTTTGTAATGTTATCAGACCTTTAGGGGTCATTGCCTAGATCCATTCGTAAGGATTTTAGACTGATGATATTCTAGTTTTATCATTTCTTTACTTATTAGCTAGATTCTACTATAAAAAGAAACTCCTTTTCATCTACTACTTGATTACTCTGAGATACAGATTATATAGGAGCGAATAAATGCTTTATTCTTTTCCTTTATTTGCCAGTTTTCAAAATAATGAAGTAGTTCCCTAGCATTCTTTAGAAGTAACCAATGGATTTTTTTTTTTTTGTATCATTATGAACTTAGGAGTATAAATACATTTGATACAGTTTAATCCATGCAATAATGTTTTTGAATTTACTTCCACTACTTGAATTACCTAGTAAGTCTTGCCTAATTTTGCTCGTGTCTCCACCCTGTTTATTCAGATTTCTTATTTTTTAGAATCGTCCACAGGCAAGTGCTTGGAAGAAGTTGGAGCTGTCACATGAGTATAAAAACAGAAACCAGTTACGGGAGTATCAGTTGGAAGGGGTCAACTGGTTGCTCTTTAATTGGTATAACAGGTGAGGAAAAAAGTGGATCCATAAGGTATAGCTCAGTCTGGGGATTTTTTCAAGGTGGTATCTTTTAGCATGCCTTTCTTTCTCCACAATGAATCTGCAGGCAGAACTGCATCCTGGCTGATGAGATGGGATTGGGCAAAACTATTCAGTCCATTGCCTTCTTACAGGAGGTATATAATGTGGGCATCCATGGCCCCTTCCTGGTCATTGCCCCATTGTCCACAATTACTAACTGGGAACGTGAATTCAATACATGGACAGAGATGAACACTATTGTGTACCATGGCAGTCTGGCCAGCCGGCAGATGATTCAGCAGTATGAAATGTACTGCAAAGATTCACGGGTGAGTTGCACATTTTAGGGATGCTAGGGAAAGTGGGCCAAGGTACCTGGGATTTTACAGCCTACATAGGAGTAAAAGCTGTCTGTGATTTAAGACATTTTTGTGCGGCAGTGTACAGGCTTTTGATTTTCTTGTTTTCACCCAGTGGACATTTTGATTCAGTGGAAATTCTGACTTTGTTTGTGAATATATACATTTTAGATAGAATTTTAGCATCATTGGTGAGTTTTCATCAAGAAAGTAAATTCCTTTAGCCATTTTTAATTCCTTGATCAAGTCTCTCTGTATGGTGATGTTAAACCTTTTCTTTTCTCTTCTTTTTTAGTGTGCTGAAAACTTTCACCAAGATCAGTTCCTATCCCTGTAAATTTGAAAACAAAAATTAGAATAATCTTTTTACCAAGACTGAATTTTATGAATTATTTTTCTACCATTAGTTTTCTTTTAAAGTTTTTATTTCTACTAAGCCATGTGTTCTCAGATCAGATTTTGTGGCTCTCACATTTGTTAATTAATTTGCTTATGTCAGTTTTGAGATAGCAACTAATAGTATGATGTACTTTATTGGCTATATTTCTTTTTCTCTTGTATGTTTCAACTATGCCCAACACCTGTAGACTTGAATGTTAACTAACAAAAGATCTAGGGCAGAGATACATGAGCTGGTTATACAGTAAGGTCAAAAATGCATAGCTTCATCCCGTGAGGTCTGTCACTCTTAAGAAGTTGAATGTGTTGAAGAAGCAATGTATCTTACACTTGGTGATTTGGCACTGTCAGGAAGATGGGTGGTGGGGGTGGGATGCAGTTTATATTTTCTACTAAACCTGCACCTACCTGAATATAGAAAAGAGAATGGATAATTGGGAAGAGCCCCTCCTTTAGGTACGTGTTCGGGCTTTTCTGACTTTACTGCCTTCATGCATAGGGGCGCCTCATCCCTGGCGCATACAAATTTGATGCCCTGATCACCACTTTTGAGATGATTTTGTCAGACTGCCCTGAGCTTCGTGAAATTGAGTGGCGTTGTGTCATCATTGATGAGGCCCATCGACTTAAGAACCGTAATTGCAAGCTGCTTGATAGTCTCAAGCACATGGACCTGGTGAGTTCTCCACACTGACTTGTGGGCAGAAACCTGGAATTCAAATAACCTGAATTATCTGTTGAATTAAAATAACTCAAATTTAGCAAAGAAGGAAAAAGAATCAGAATCTTTTGGGTGGTGGGTATGGCCTATGGGAATGGTAACCTGAAAGTCATGTACCTTTTAGAATTGGAAAGGAATTGTAATTTAGTGGTTCTTAACCAGGCGGAGAGATGGGGCTATTAGTGACCTAAGCCTGCATAGGAAACCCTGGTGGTGTAGTGGTTAAGTGCTATGGCTGCTAGCCAAAGGGTCGGCAGTTCGAATCTGCCAGGCGCTCCTTGGAAACTCCATGGGGCAGTTCTACTCTGTCCTATTGGGTTGCTGTGAGTTGGAATCGACTCAATGGCACTGGGTTTGGTTTTTAATGCTGCATAACAGAATACCCCAGAACTTAGTGACTTAAAACAATAACCATTATTTTTCATAATTCTCTAGCTAAGCAACTTAGACTGGGTTCTGCTGAGTCGTGTTTCTGATGGCCTTGCTTGGGATCATTAATGACTGCAGCTGGCAGTTGGTGCTGGTTACTGGCTGGTGCACCTGGATTATCTTCTACATGGCTTCTCAACCTCTAGTGGGCCAAACTGGGTTTCTTTCCATGGTAGTCTTGGGCAGTGCTCCCAGAGGGCAAAGGCAGAAGCTGCAAGGCCTCTTGAGGAATAGGCTATGAAACTCACAAAGTATCACTTCTGCTACATTCTCTTTGTCAGAGCAAGTCACAAGGCAAGGCCAGATTCAAGGGGTGAACCTTGATAGGAGGAGCTACAAACAATTAATGGCCATATTTAATCCAGCACAGGTACATTCCCTAGAGGGGGACATATTAGGCTCTCTATGGGGAGTTGAGTGTGGAGAGGCATATATAATTGAAAATAAAAACATAATCTGAATTACTGCTTACTTATTTGCTTATAATCATTAATGTCTAAGCTATTTCAATGTTTAAAATAACACCAAAGGATGTTTTAAAAATATTTTATTCTTCTCAAAAGAGGAAGCAAGTGAAAGATAAGACAGTAATTAGGTCCATTCCCATTATTTTACAGATAAAGAAATTAAAGCTAAAGATTATATACTTGATGGGGAAAAAAAGCAGAAATCCTTTTGTGTTTTACCATTCTTTTATTTTCTCCGTTTCTAGGAGCATAAAGTGCTACTCACAGGAACTCCATTGCAAAATACTGTGGAGGAGCTGTTTAGCTTGCTTCATTTCCTGGAACCTTCACAGTTTCCCTCAGAATCAGAGTTCCTCAAGGACTTTGGGGATCTGAAGACAGAGGAACAGGTAGGCAGTATATCTGGGGAGGTACTAACCCAGGACAAAAAAGGTAGAAGTTTATACCAGCAGACATCTACTGCCATATGCGTCGAGAGCTTTTTTGACCTCCCTTATTCCTTGTGTCCACACCATCTGTGGCACATCCAAAATCTACATTTCTTAGATACTAGAAAATTCTATTTCTCCATGTTTCTACATAATGTGAGAATGTTGGTTCCCATGTTATCGATGTCGTCATCTCTCTGTTGAACACAGGTTCAAAAGCTACAGGCCATTCTCAAGCCAATGATGCTGAGAAGACTCAAAGAGGACGTTGAAAAAAACCTGGCACCCAAACAAGAAACTATTATTGAAGTAGAACTGACAAACATCCAGAAGAAATACTACCGGGCTATTTTGGAAAAGAATTTCTCCTTCCTTTCCAAAGGGGCAGGTCATACCAACATGCCTAATCTACTCAACACAATGATGGAGTTGCGCAAATGCTGCAACCACCCGTATCTCATCAATGGTGAGAGAATTCCTGAATTTTTTAAGTATCTGTGTTTACTTTCTGATGATATTCCTCAGGGATAATGGATGTGCCGACTGATCCAGCCTAATTCAGGGGTGGGTTCTCCTTTTAGAAAAATTCTTATGTGGAATATCTTTCTTTGGTTCTTTCTACTCCTGTGGTTCTGCATAATCTCCAAAATTAAATAGGCATTGCTACTTAGAATTTTATGAACAAGAACTGAGGCAATTTTGTTCCCTAGAAAAATGTCCTCGCTGATAATCCATTTTGCCATTTCTTTTGAGTGCAGGTAGGGTAGTGATAGTGGTTTGCATGTTCCTTCCTATTTCTTGTCTACATTTTTACATATTTTTTACCCAATGATAATCTTAGCCTATCTTACTGGGCATATTTTGGATAACACAAGTGAAAATGATTTAGGATGTCTTGGTGCTGAAATTATGTGTATAAGAAGTATTGATCTCAAGTCAGAGTGTTACATTTTCCATTGCTTCCTTATCTCATTTAAGTTACAGCCTTAGTGTGTTTCTCTGGGTCTCAACATCAGGCTTGCTTTTTCTCTTGCCAGGTGCAGAAGAAAAAATCTTAACAGAATTTCGGGAAGCTTGCCATATTATACCTCATGACTTCCACCTGCAGGCCATGGTTCGTTCAGCTGGCAAATTGGTCCTTATTGACAAGTTACTTCCAAAGCTTAAAGCTGGTGGCCATAAGGTTCTGATCTTCTCCCAGATGGTACGCTGCCTGGATATCCTAGAGGATTATCTAATCCAGAGGAGGTGAGAAAAGAGTCATCTGTAGACTTAACGGTTAACTATATCCTCATTAAGATGTAAGGAGTTGGAGGGCCTGATTGAGTTTAGTTGAATTTGAGTATAGCCTAGAACTGGAATAAGAGAGTTATTTTAGAATTCTTATGCTCAACATTCTGATAAGAGTCTTGGCTAGCTAGGGATATGGGGGTACTAATATTGACCTTAGTCTGCTGTTACTGATCTCTTCCTTTTCTTAGCCACTTGAATTTTTCTTCTGTGATTCCCATACAGGTACTTATATGAGCGTATTGATGGGCGAGTTAGAGGCAACCTTCGACAGGCTGCTATTGATCGCTTCAGCAAGCCTGACTCAGACCGCTTTGTCTTCCTGCTGTGCACCCGGGCTGGGGGACTTGGTATTAATCTCACAGCTGCTGATACATGCATCATCTTTGATTCGGATTGGAATCCTCAAAATGACCTGCAGGTAAAGGAAATCATTGTCTTAAGGACTACCTAACCTGGAAGGTACAGAACTTTTTCAATAGAATCAGGACATCTTAGAAAGACCTGTCTTTCAGAGACTATGGAATTATTTACTTAATGAAGGGTGGCAATCTAGATCAGGGGCTAGCAAACTTTTTCAATAAGGGACCAGATAGTAAATATTTTAGGCTTTGTAGGCCATGCAAGTTCTGTTGCAACTACTCACCTCTGTTCTTGGCACAGCAGCAGCTACAGACAGGACATAAACAAATGGATGTGGCCACTCAGCATAGTGTGCTGGCCCCAGGTCAGCATGATGGGACAATAATTTCATCTTGAATGAATTTTTTTCTTTTAATTTTGAGTTGATCTCCTGATTGCCTTACAGATTGAAAGAATCATGAATTTGTGTCCTTTTTTTTCCCCCCTTAATTTTATATTCTCTCACTTTCCCCTTCCCTTCCATTTTTTTTTTTTTTTTAACCAGGCCCAGGCACGGTGTCATCGAATTGGGCAGAGCAAAGCTGTAAAAGTGTACCGTCTCATCACTCGTAATTCCTATGAGAGAGAGATGTTTGATAAGGCTAGCCTAAAGTTGGGATTGGATAAGGCTGTGCTTCAATCCATGAGTGGTCGGGATGGCAACATTACTGGAGTGAGTCCTCTTAGTCTGCAGAGCCTTTGTGGAATCTGAATACCTTGTTTATATTCTCAATTATTATTTCTTAAAATATTATGGTGTGGTTAGATATTCTCTTCATATTCTTGTCACCTCTCTATTGTTTTATTCAGATCCAGCAATTCTCCAAGAAGGAGATTGAAGATCTCTTAAGAAAAGGAGCCTATGCAGCCATAATGGAGGAAGATGATGAAGGTTCCAAGTTTTGTGAAGAGGACATTGATCAGATCTTGTTAAGACGAACTACAACCATCACCATTGAGTCTGAAGGAAAAGGTTCTACCTTTGCTAAGGTATATTCTGTCTGTGCCAGAGGCTAGAAAAGCAGAGGTAGAGACAGGAATTCCTAGGATTAAAGTATGTTTTAAAATGTAGTTGTTGATTTCCCATTGTTTTACAAAGTATTAAGGTCAGTTTCACTCTGTGCCTTTGTTCCTCAATAGGCAAGCTTTGTTGCTTCTGAAAATAGGACAGATATTTCTCTGGATGACCCCAACTTTTGGCAGAAGTGGGCCAAAAAGGCTGACCTAGACATGGATCTACTCAATAGCAAGGTGAGCTTACCCTTCTTTCAGGAACGAAGTGTCACAGAAGACAGACTGTTTCCAGGAGTCTTTATAGCTGCTCTGATTCTTCTGAAGCTAACCTTGGTTTATGCTGGTGTAGCAACTAATATATACCACTTAATTTTGCTTTTTGAGTCCTTGTAGATTATTTTGCATGACAGTGTAGGTTTTAACTGTCAGTTTAGGTTCTTTTTTTTTTTTTAATTCGTTGTTGAGAGTATATACAACATAATATACACTAGTGCAACCATTTTCTACATGTACAATTCAGTGACATTGATTACATTCTTTGAGTTGTGCAACTATTCTCACCTTTCTTTTCTGAGTTGTTCCTATCCCATCTAATCCTTTGAGTTGGTGGTGTCACTTTGTCCCATATAGATAGTTCTTAAAAGAGCATACTACCCAAGGCAGACATTTTTTATTAGTTTAGCTAAACTGTTGTTTGGTTTTAAGAAGACTTCAGGGGATATTTTTGGTTTAAGTTTTAAAGATTATTTCAGGGCAACAGTTGGAGGGGTTCATCCACCCTCCATGGCTCCAGAAATGCTAGAGTCCATGAGAATTTGAAACTCTGTTCTACATTTCCCCCCATTTGGTTCAGAATTTTCTGTAGAATCACGGATCAAAAATGTTGAGTGATAGTAGCTGGGCACCATCCAGTCCTTTTGGTCTCATGGCAAAGGAGACAGTTGTTCATGGAGGCAATTCCTTATCCTCCTATTCCTGACTCTCCTTCTTCCTCTCTTGCTCCAGGCAAATAGAGACCAATTGTCCTGCCTTGGATGGCTGCTTGCTCAGTTTTGGTTTTAACGTAAGGTGCAAGTTAGGTTTTAAGTCCTAAATAATCTCTTTAGTTATCTAAATATATCACATTCAAGGTTATTTCAATCCGTGATTGTCTTAAGTTCTGGCCCACGAGGATATCATGAAAAGAGTTCCTTTTCTGTTCTCTGCCTAGAATAACTTGGTGATTGACACACCTAGAGTACGAAAACAGACCCGTCACTTCAGCACTCTGAAAGATGATGACCTGGTGGAATTCTCTGATTTGGAAAGTGAGGATGATGAGCGGCCTCGCTCCCGCCGACATGACCGTCATCACGCTTATGGGCGCACTGACTGCTTTCGGGTGGAAAAGCACCTTCTGGTATATGGGTAAGAACCTAATGTACGATCAGAGGTAGTGCGTCTCCCTCCTGATAGATACCCTGGGTGCCTTTCAGTTTGGAGGCTACGACCAAAGGGGGTACTGTGTCAAACTTTGGCCCTGGAGAGTGTTTTTTTTTTCGGTTACCCTGTACTTCCAAGATCTGTTTATCCCCTACCTTTTGGGAAGTGTGATCCTGGGGGGCAGGAGGACATCATCGAATTAGAGCCCCCAGGAAAATATTAATGTAATTCCCTGTCTGTTTCTCTAGCTGGGGACGGTGGCGAGATATCTTGTCCCATGGACGCTTCAAGCGACGTATGACGGAGCGAGACGTGGAGACCATTTGCCGTGCTATCCTTGTGTACTGCCTTCTACACTATCGTGGGGATGAAAATATCAAAGGCTTTATCTGGGACTTGATTAGCCCTGCTGAAAATGGCAAGACGAAAGAATTGCAGAATCATTCAGGTAGTTATCAACTCATTACTTTTCATTTCTCTGTGGGTTATGTAATCCTTTTCAGGCCAAGAGTTTTTCTCAATCCAAGTCTTTAATGTTGCCCCTTCCCCAGGTCTGTCTATCCCTGTGCCCCGTGGACGCAAAGGGAAAAAAGTAAAGTCACAAAGCACTTTTGATATCCATAAGGCAGACTGGATTCGGAAATATAACCCTGACACTCTGTTCCAAGATGAGAGTTATAAGAAGCACCTGAAACATCAGTGTAATAAGTAAGGATGGAGTTTAGCACAGACTAAAGAAAGCATTTTCCACCTCAGACTTTCTGCATTGTTATTGAGCCAGCTCTTCCTCCCTCCCAGGGTGCTGTTGCGAGTACGAATGCTCTACTACCTAAGGCAGGAGGTTATTGGAGACCAGGCAGAGAAGGTGTTAGGGGGCGCCATTGCCAGGTAAAGTTATGGTATATTTTTCTTTATTCCATCCCTTATTCAAGGAATGATTGGTTTGCTTGTTTGATTTTCTGCTATCTTTGTGATACCTGATAATTAAAATCTATTTATCAAGTCTTTAATATTGTATTTTATATCAGTTGAAGGAAATAGAAAAGCTACTTGAGCTTTTAAAGCAGTGAATAAAGGAAGATACCTGTAATAATATTTCCAAAGATTATTTTTTAATTTCCTGTATTGCCATGCTGACTCTGCCCTCGTCTGCCTTCAGTGAGATTGACATATGGTTCCCAGTAGTGGATCAGCTGGAGGTTCCAACAACATGGTGGGACAGTGAGGCTGACAAGTCCCTGCTCATTGGAGTTTTTAAGCATGGTAAGTATCTTCTAGCCTCTTCCTTCACTAGTGAAGACTTATGTCCACAGATGGAACATTTAGCAAAATGTTCGTAACCAGGAACTGAGTCCTCTGATTGATCTTTATTATGTTTGAGTGTGAAACTAAATCTTAAATCTCCAGAGCAGAGCCGTTAGTTCCTATGAACACATGTTCAGGAAAGACCAGATAGAGAGTTACACCCAAGGCAGGGAACCTCCCATCTGCTCGCTAATCGCTGTTACCAGTCTGTCTGTAATGGGGTCTAAGTTAAGATTCCATAAATCAGAGGAAGTAAGATACGCCTACTCTTTTTAATAATAGCCACATTTACTTTGTATGACTTTCCTGTGGCTTGCTGAAAGTTTCCTACTTACCTAAATGTCCCATTTGTCTGAAATTTTCAGCTATTACTCTGACGTAGGTGTGGACAACAGTGTTTGCGTGAAATGAAAATAGAACATTAAAAGGGAGATACTCCCTTTGCAGTTTTGCCTGATAACACATCCCAGGTACTAAAAGCATGAGTGCTAACTTCCAGACCAGTGAATCAGAACATCTTTTTTCTTTTATTATACTTAGGATACATGTTTTTGAAAAGTTTAACAGGATGAGAAAAAGCATTTGTTGTCTTTGATTTACCTGTGAGAGAGAGAGGAAGGTTTAGAAGGGTCCAAACATCCTAAAATATGTTCATTCATTCGGCATTCATCAACATTCAACATTCAGTGAGTGCTTGCAACTCCAAGCTTCTTATCCTTCATCTGAAGATTTGTGACCTGGCCCTAAACTTTGACTTTTTAGTTTTCCCATCTGTGAAATAAGAATGATAACAGATTACTAGTTAAATGGCTGTGTAAATCTTTCACTATGACATACAGACTTTTAGATTAAATTCCTTTCAGTCACTAATATAAAACTCTTTGTGACTCTTAATTCCTATTAAAATCTTAAATATAGTAATGTAACCGAACAGTAATAATAACATTTGAAGTATATTTTGCATTATGGGTGAAGTAGCCTACATAATCTCATTATTCTAGCAGCATACAAAATAAGCATAAACTCAGCTAGGCAAAGTGAATCTCTGATTTTATTCAACTGTGGCCCTTTTTTTTCTAGGCTATGAGAAATACAATACCATGAGGGCAGACCCAGCTTTATGCTTCCTGGAAAAGGCTGGCCGACCAGACGACAAAGCCATTGCAGCAGAGCATCGAGTGTTGGATAATTTCTCTGACATAGTAGAAGGGTAAGCATTGGTTTTAGATCCTTTAAAGCTCTGAGTTTACCCTATGAAGGCTATTAGTTGTTTGTGCTAAAAGATAGCATAACTCTAGCCTTAACAGAACTCACTGGGATTCTTAATGCTGGTTATTATTTATCATGAATGATAAATCCTTAATATAGAGTGGAACCAAAGAAAGGACTCCAAAAACTGGCTTAAACCACACAATACCATAAGCTGCATCTGAGGGTGAAAGTTAATATTACTCCCAAATGGCTGGTTTGGTGTTGTACTCAATTTGTTTTATAGAGCTCTCTACAGGCACATTAGCTAAGGGGATAACTGATAACTCTTCAAAGATAACAAACAGCCAGGCAGCTCTCCCATGCGGCTTATATGTGGTAGAGCCTCAGGGAATTTTAGCCTTGGTTTATCCTCTCCCAGTGGTGCCTGATACATAAGACATTTACTCTGCCTGGATACATGTCCCAATGATGAGTTGCCATGCTAATACTGAGCCACCAGGTAGGGCAGTGTTGCCCTGGTTTGGGTGCCAGTGAGTTTAACAAAACTTCTCATGTGGAGACCTGAGGGGCATGTGAAATAGTTTTCTAATTTATAAATACCCACTCCTTCACGATTAAGAGATTTCTCTTTGATGATCACAACCTCAATTTGTTTAGTGTAGGACCCACTTATGTCCCTCAAAGGAAACTGAGTCTTTTATTCATTGCAAATCATTTATCATGTCACCCTTCTGTTTGATGGATCAAACTAGTAAACACAAACACACAAGAATGTTTGAATGAACTGTTCAAATGAGATAATGATAGTGGTGGTGGGTAGGGACAAAAGGTTAGACCAAAAAAAGAGCTATCAAGAGAAAGGAAGTGTTTCATTTCAATTTCAAACAATTTAGAGTGGCACTTAGTCACTTTCTTGCAGTGTTTTGTTTTGTTGGATGCTGTACCTGAGAGACCCAGAACCTGTCACCTGGGCTGCCATTCCTGTGAGCATGAAAGAAAAGGCACGTCCCATGCTGGAGAGCTTGCTTGGCATGGTCTTCATCATAGGTTTCTCTTAGTAATATAAGATGTATCATTAACATTTTTTTGTGCTCCTGGATAATTTTAGGGTTGACTTTGATAAGGATTGTGAAGATCCTGAATATAAACCACTCCAGGGTCCCCCCAAAGACCAAGATGATGAGGTAAGGAATTCTCATTGGAGTCCAACTTTTCCCTACTAATAAATAGTTAAGTCTAATCCCATTCCCTGAATCCTGAAGTATATTGATCAGTTCATTCATTCATGATTCATATATAATGCCAAATGGAAAATAACACCATTTGAGAATATGAAGTATTAATTCAAAGGATTGTAGCGCCAGCCAGGGGAGATCAGAAATGGTTTTGTGAAGGAGGTAGGACCTAAGCTGGACCTTGAAAGATAGTATTTGACTCCTAAATTCCTCAGTCCCTCTACCTTCGAGCAATTAATAAGAACTCACATTTCAGGATCTACTTCTTGTTCTACTTTTATTTAGTTGCTTCCAAGTTTTTGTGAGGGTTCCTTTCATTGGAAATTTTTCTTGATCCCCTGGTGCTATAGAAGGACACACACAAAAAAGTGATTTGATTGCCAACTTCCTCCTTTATCCTCCCCACTCCATCCTGTGGGGTGGATCTCCTTCTCTAGGGTGATCCTTTGATGATGATGGATGAGGAGATCTCAGTGATTGATGGAGATGAAGGTAAAGTTCTAGGTCAACTAGTATAATTTTGTGTGGGGTGGTGGGGTTGGGGAATTATTAACTGAATTCTCTCTTACCCTGTGATTTCTAAGAGCTTTGCCTTTGGGTGGGTTGAAATTACTAGTATTAACTCTACTACCCTTTCCATACTTCCTTTTCATTTTACTTTGCTTCCTGTAGCCCAGGTGACCCAACAGCCAGGCCATCTATTCTGGCCTCCAGGCTCTGCCCTGACAGCTAGGCTTCGGCGACTAGTAACAGCCTATCAGCGCAGCTATAAGAGGGAGCAGATGAAGATAGAGGCTGCAGAACGTGGGGACCGGCGGCGGCGGCGTTGTGAGGCAGCCTTTAAGCTAAAAGAAATTGCACGACGGGAGAAACAGCAACGGTATGATATGGCTGGGAGTTTTGCGTTGAGCTGTAAGCTTGTCTTCAAGTATGGGCCCTATATTTAAAAGCATTTTAGGAAGGATTTATTTAGAATTCTCTACAGAGAGACCTTCCTTTCTGTCTTGAATTGTTGTCCTCTAGGACTCAAAACTTCACTTACGTGTATAACTATAACTCCCAGGTAGGAGAATAGGTCTCCTATGTAGTCGTTCTCATTAAATTATTTGTCTGCGTCATTCCTCCCATCAGCTTGCTCATTCTTACATGTTATAATAGTATCTCTTACTACTTCTTTTGCTGTCTTCTGGACCTTTTTTTTTTTTGCCTCTGCATTCAACATTGGCTGTCTTTGGGTCATGTGTATTTGAAGCTACTCTAAGAAGTAACCAGTTTTCCTGAGGTCTCCTGATCACTGTTTCCATGTTCCTTTTTCCTTTGTAGATGGACAAGGCGTGAACAAACTGATTTCTATCGAGTTGTTTCAACCTTTGGTGTGGAGTATGACCCTGACACTATGCAGTTTCATTGGGATCGCTTCCGCACTTTTGCCCGACTGGACAAAAAAACAGATGAAAGCCTTACCAAGTACTTCCATGGCTTCGTGGCCATGTGCCGCCAGGTGTGCCGTCTTCCCCCTGCAGCTGGTGATGGTGAGTGAGACTTGGAGATTCTAGGGTGACTGAGAGTGGATGGCAACAGAACCAACTCTTGGTTCATTTTTCCTTCCACCCTATCTCTTGCAGAACCCCCAGACCCTAATCTGTTCATTGAGCCCATCACTGAAGAGAGGGCCTCGCGGACTCTCTACCGTATTGAATTGCTTCGGCGCTTACGGGAACAAGTTTTGTGCCATCCTCTTTTGGAAGACAGGCTGTCATTATGTCAGCCTCCAGGTCCTGAGTTGCCCAAATGGTGGGAGCCTATTCGGCATGATGGAGAACTTCTTCGAGGGGCAGCCCGCCATGGGGTGAGCCAAACAGACTGCAACATTATGCAGGACCCAGACTTCTCTTTTCTGGCTGCCCGTATGAATTATATGCAGAACTATCAGGCAGGAGCACCAGCTCCATCCCTATCACGCTGCTCTACTCCACTGCTACACCAGCAGTATACCTCGCGCACTGCCTCACCACTGCCCCTGCGCCTAGAGGCTCCTGTTGAAAAGCCACCTGAGGAGACAGCTGCCCAGGTCCCCAGTCTGGAGAGTCTAACCTTAAAGCTAGAGCATGAGGTAGTGGGCAGGAGCCGACCAACCCCACAAGACTATGAGATGCGAGTAACCTCCTCTGATACTGCACCTCTGGTTTCTCGGAGTGTTCCACCAGTCAAACTGGAGGACGAGGATGATTCAGACTCTGAGCTGGACTTGAGCAAGCTGTCACCGTCATCCTCTTCTTCCTCATCCTCATCCAGCTCCAGCTCCAGCACTGATGAGAGTGAGGACGAGAAGGAAGAGAAGCTAAGTGAGTGCATGTGACAGTAGTTGGCCCTCTTACCTATTTTCCACCTCTCTGCTCTTTCCTTTTTTTTCTAATGCATCCTCTGACAGAGACTCAGATTTTGATTTAATAGAATGTCAAAAGAGTTACGTTACTTTGGGGCCCTTCATTTATGGCCCACATAATGCCATTCCTATATAACTTTCTTCTTCCATCTTTGCTCACACATTCTATGTGATCTCCAGCTGCTGACCCATCCCGCTCAAAGCTCTATGATGAAGAGAGTCTCCTGTCCCTCACTATGTCCCAAGATGGATTCCCAAATGAAGATGGAGAACAAATGACCCCGGAGCTTCTGATGCTTCAGGAAAGACAAAGAGCCTCTGAGTGGCCCAAGGTAACAGCCTCATTCCTGGACATGTCAAGTTCAGAAATACAATGTAACATTATATATAGGGAACAAAGAACAGAGGTTCTGGTTTTCTTTATTAATTGCATTTAGTGCTACATGCTTTTTCATAGAAGTCCTCAAGGCTGACATAAGTGATCTGATAGATTGGATTACCTCCATCCTTCTGCCTTTTGATTTTTACCCACACTAGTAATGACAGCACTATTGTTTGCACAGGATCACAGACAGGTTCTCAGGCCCTAAAACCAGTATTGATTTGTTTTTCCCAATCAGGATCGTGTCTTGATAAACCGTATTGACCTCGTCTGCCAGGCTGTACTCTCAGGGAAGTGGCCTTCTAGCCGTCGGAGCCAGGAAATGGTAACAGGAGGAATTCTGGGGCCAGGCAACCACTTGCTAGACAGTCCCTCATTGACCCCCGGAGAATATGGTGACTCTCCAGTCCCCACGCCACGAAGTAGCAGTGCAGCTTCCATGGCAGAGGAGGAAGCATCTGCGGTCAGTGCAGCAGCAGCCCAGTTCACCAAACTTCGCCGAGGCATGGATGAGAAGGAGTTTACAGTTCAGATCAAAGATGTAAGCCCAGCATTTAGGCACTGGGAAGGGAGGAAGGAGGCTGTAATTCTTGCTAATAGTTTCACTAACAGGATACTGAACTCATTTGATTAGCTAAATTTGCCATACTCGTTGCTGTCAAGTCAACGCTGGCTCACGGCAACTCCACACGTCAGGGTAGAACTGTGAAGAGGAGGGGAAAAAAACGGTTATAGAGTCACAAAGATTAGGAAAAGTTGTTCAAGTAAGGGAAGAGTTCTTGACTTGTATAACATGAGAACTCGATTAAAATAAATCATATTTTTGAAGAAAATTTAATTGACAAAAGGATTCTTTTTGGTTGACTCATTTCTAGTTCTAAAGCTGGTTTTTAAAAGCTAAATAAAATTGTGAGAAGGCTGTTAAAACAATACTTAAGCATTGTGGGCCTTATTAAAAATAAAAGGAATCATTCCTGCCTGAATTACATCAGTGTTATTTTTTTGCTTTGAACCATATTAATTGGCCATTGAGTACTTAAACAAGAAAAGTTCTTAAATTAGTATATGACAGGACTATCGGGATTTTGCCCCTGTGATGAGTTGCCATGCTAGTACTGAGACACCAGGTTAGGGGGGTTTACCCTGCATTGGGTATTGGTTGCAATGCCAGTACTGAGACACCAGGTAGGGGGTTTTACCCTGCATTGGGTGTTACTGAGGTAAATTCTACTTCTTTTAAATCTACCTGAGGGCCAGTAGGTTCACAAACGAAATCTTTCTAAGGAAAAAAGTATATAAGTTTAATCATATTTCCAACGTCTACCCTTTAGTCAGATGGCTTTTCTTTTCACCATCATTGATCCAAGGGGGTGACCCTTAGCCCAGGTCCCCCAAGATTTACTCTGTACTTTAAAAACCTGTGCTATATGATGTCTCGGGTGTGTGGGGTGTCTTCCTAGGAGGAAGGATTGAAGTTAACATTCCAGAAGCACAAGCTGATGGCTAATGGAGTAATGGGAGATGGACATCCACTGTTCCACAAGAAGAAGGGGAACAGAAAGAAGCTTGTGGAGGTGAGTGGTGGTGAAGCTTTTTAACACGATGATTAGACAAGATCTTTTTATTC
Organism: Elephas maximus indicus; assembly: GCF_024166365.1. Classification (NCBI taxonomy): domain Eukaryota; kingdom Metazoa; phylum Chordata; class Mammalia; order Proboscidea; family Elephantidae; genus Elephas; species Elephas maximus. The sequence goes on along the minus strand of NC_064828.1, from coordinate 31,756,065 downwards.
CCAGTAATTGATGAAGGCAGTTGGGATTGAGGGACTGGAAGATATTTTAGTTATCTTATGGCTACCAATGGCTCCACTCCCTCTCTCTTCCTGCCCCAAAGAAGAGTATATGCTCATGGGGGTGGATTCTGGGTTTGCAGCTGGAGGTGGAGTGCATGGAAGAGCCTAATCACCTTGATGTGGACCTGGAGACCCGGATCCCTGTCATCAATAAGGTGGATGGTACTTTGCTGGTGGGTGAGGATGCCCCTCGCCGGGCTGAACTGGAGATGTGGTTACAGGGTCATCCAGAGTTTGCTGTCGATCCCCGATTTCTAGCGGTGAGTGGCAGTTCCATCCAGCAGCATTTAAAGTCATTCTCTTGGTATTTAAGCTGTTCGAGAGGGAGAAAGCATGCCATGTTATGTCATTGTTTCTGCATCTGCAAGATAAGGGTAATACCCAATCTTCCTACCTTACAGAGTTGTTGTGAGGATCAAAATAAAATGTTAAAAGCACTTTAACTAAAAGCTATGTAAATGTTTACTATTAAACTATTGTATGCATAAATCACCTCAATTTTTTTTTTTTTTTTTTGAAAGATCCACTTGATAGGCTTTTCCACTAGGACTTATCCTTTATAACAAACATTTATTATCAAAACTAAAGACACAAGTAACTTAATAATTACTTTAAAGAAGACTTTTATACCTCTGGGATAACTGATGCTCTTCTATTGCAGTATATGGAGGATCGCAGAAAACAGAAGTGGCAGAGGTGTAAAAAAAATAATAAAGCAGAAATGAACTGTTTGGGAGTGGAACCAGTACAGACAGCTAACTCTAGGAATGGAAAAAAGGTGAGAGAGACTAGAACATCGCTGCTCTCTTCCCTCACTAGGTATATTACAAGGCTTTGCAACATAGGTTGTGGCTAGGAAATTTTTAATACTATTTATCTTTTCTTCAATGTAAGTTTCTGAGAGCAGTAGTCTTCAGTTTACAAATAAGGAAACCCGGTATTTTATTGGTGTTTTTGCAGCCGAGCGGTTTCTTCATCTCGAGAAGAACAAAAAATTCTCAAAACTAACTCTAATAATACATTTATTTTAATCTTATTAAAATGTAAGCATTAGTAGGCTATATTGGGAAGAATCTTCAGGGCGTTATCCTGTTCGTCTACTGATTAAGGGATTTGGGGCAACTCCTTTACCCTCTCAATTTCTACATTTTCCAGAATTGGTTTCTTAAAATTTTGTGATTCTGTTTATTTTAGGAATGACCGGAGGGCCTAACAGTGAAATCATTCATGGGATTTCCCAACATATAAGAGGTTGAGAATCACTGATAACATACTATTAATTAAAATTTTTTTAAAAAGACATATTTTACAATTTATGACAATTTTGGTCATTATTCCATTATTTTCAAACATATTTATGTTTTTATCATGGTTGTAGACTATTTTTTGGATTAGTACCCATAGTTTCTTCTTCTTTCTCCCAAGATAGAATTACAGAAGTTTCTCTCGGCTATTATTTTCCTTACTGTGTACAATAGTTGCATTTTTAAAGCGTATATAAATGATTTGGTTTTGCTAAGCAGTCATTTAAAATGAATTAGCACTTGCATATACTTATCATTCCCCATTTGATCTTTTATATCTTTTTTTTGTTTTTAACCACATGGTGTACCTTTTAACAAACTAAGTTCTTCTTGCATTTCATAAATTACAAGAATATTATTTCATAATGCTATGTTTATTTGTAAGGTGAATTTATGATGTTTATTGTTTTTATATTGGTGAAAGTGGGTTTCATATAGTGTTACGACATAATAATTTTTAGGTTTTCTCTTAACCTCCACGGAACCAAGAATGTAATAAGCAGAGTGGTTGATACGGGAAATGCTGATGGCTAGGTGGCTGGTACCATCTCTGTCTTGAATTTAACTAACATAGGACAATTTAGCTAACATAGAACAGCCTGTGAAAAAAGCTTTTCCACAGGTACTATCTGATTTTACCTTGATAACGTGGGTCTCAACACTAAGAACAATCATAGGAAATTATGACTGATACAGAATTCTTCGTGCAGAATTGACAGTGAATCTAGCACTGCGTTATTACTTGGACCTATTTTTTATAGGAGTGTAGGTGCTATTATAGTCATTTAAAAAGTCCACACATACCATACTGAGATGTTTGTTTTCCATGTCAAAAAGGTATATTCCCATGAAAGTGCTAGGCTTAAACTGAGACAGAGTCCAGAGACACAGTTACCAGTTGTCTGAGTTTAATGGGAGTTTACCTAGTGTTGCACTTAGGCCAATAGCAAAACATAGGCACTAAAAATAGTAAGTTCCATCTTCAATGAATTTAACCAGAACATCTAGAAGAAGCAATTTAAAATTAAGCAAATATTTTTTTTTAATCTGAAAAATAAACTTATTTTGTATTAAATTCAGTGAGAAGCTACCGACAATCATTTTGGGTGTTCTAGATACCCAGAAGTCTTAATCTGACCTGTTTTATCACATTCTGATGTGATAATATAGTATAGGACTGTGATTTCAGTATAGTTCGCTGCACTTCACATGGTAAGATCAAGTGATCCTTAGTGTACAGTAAAGTATACACCTAAATGAATTTTTTTCTGTGCATGTACTGATCCATTCACGGTCTTACCCAAACCCCTTATTAACAAAGGTAAGCATTTGTGAGATCGTTGGCTGAAGTAAGGTTTACAATATAGTCATGGAAAACAGCAAAAACTCCTGGTTCGTGTGAGTATTGCTATCAAATCCTTGATCTCACTCAGTTCATCATCGGAATGCTTCAAACAGCTAAATCCTCCTCCCCATTACCACCATGACACCTAGTCTGACTAGTTTTGGCCCTCCTATTCAGTGAAAAGTATTTCCAATCCAGAACTGTTGATCTTTTTTTTTTCTTCTTCTTCTTCTTCTTCTTCCTTTTGCTCTCTTCCTCTGTTCCCTTCTCCCAGGGTCACCACGCTGAAACTGTGTTCAACCGCGTTTTGCCAGGGCATATTGCACCAGAGAGCAGCAAGAAGCGGTCCCGTAGGATGCGACCAGACCTTTCCAAGATGATGGCCCTGATGCAGGGTGGAGGCACTGGGTCCTTATCTCTGCATAACACCTTCCAACACAGTAGTAGTGGCCTGCAGTCTCTGTCATCTCTGGGTCACAGCAGTGCTACTTCTGCATCTTTGCCTTTTATGCCGTTTGTGATGGGCGATGCAGCATCATCCCCTCATGTAGACTCCAGCACCATGCTTCATCACCACCACCACCTCCCTCACCCCCACCATCACCACCATCATCATCCAGGCCTGAGAGCCACTGGTTACCCTTCTTCACCAGCGACTACCACATCTGGCACTGCCTTGCGGTTGCCACCACTGCAACCTGCAGAGGACGATGAGGATGAGGATGAGGAAGATGATGATGATTTATCTCAGGGCTATGATAGCTCAGAAAGGGACTTCTCACTCATTGATGATCCTATGATGCCAGCCAACTCAGACTCCAGTGAAGATGCTGATGATTGAAGCCCCAGTGTTGCCCCCATTGCTTGGGTGGCTGCTGTGTTTTCATTTACTCTGGCCCTTGGACTATGGAAAAGTGGGAGGGGCAGGGGAGATGTGGGGAGACCCAGGACTCCAGGAGGTGGGAAAAAAAAAAAAAAAAAAAACTTGTACCTGATTGCTCCCAAATCTGAGAGGATTGGGTGGGCAGGGGAACTCCTAAAATAATACAAGACCACTTCCTCATTTTTGGGGAAGGAAAGGAGGCTAGAGCAGCTGGCGCGCTCACCCCTCCCTAGACACCTCCATTAACCACAGACTATGTAGCGCTGGCCCTAGCCTTTGGCAGAGCCTGTTCCTGGCCGAACTGTGGATACAGCTGGAGGGTCAGGAACTGTTACCTTCCTTCCCCTTGGCATTAATAAATTTAAGTTAATCCTTTTCCACTCTTCCCTTCTATATTTGCTCAAACCCATATAAATATTAATTTTAAGAATCGATGTTCATGGTGGGTGATTTCAATACCACTTTCCTAAAATCCTAATACTGTTCATACTAGTTACTTTGGTTAGGGCAGACAAGTCAATCTGTACTACAAATGTAAGATGTCGAGCTTGCTAAAGGCAAAGGAATGATTAAATTGTTAAAGCTTAAATTGTAGGCAAAAATGTCTCAGATTCAAACTCCAAGTTCTTACAAGAGACTCTCGAAGAGGAATTATTTCGTCAAAAACCACGAATATTTTGTTTGGAATTAACTGAAATGATGGTGCTTTTTGGGAAGCCTTAAGAACCCTGTTATTTTGCATAAACTGCGGCAATGGAACTGGCTGACTGGAACGACACTCAGGACTTGGGGTGGGGAGAAGGGTTGGAGAAGGATCGGATAAAAGTTTGTGGAGCCCCTCAGGCGTTTGTTTCCCAAGACCCTCTTACCATCCCACTGCCTAGATGAACCCGGACACTATTTTCCTCTTAACGGCAAAATCCTCTGCCCATAGCTTGGGAAGTAGTTTCTCGGGAAAGCAGGCTCCGCCTCCCTGGTTTGAGCGCTGCGTACCCGCGCGGAGCAGCTGGCCCAGCGTCCAGGTACCGAGTGTCCTTCCAACCCCGGAGCAGCAGAAGCTCTTGGTTCCCCACCATTTTTTGGAGGGGAGCGCACCCAGTTGCGCTGTAGTCTTTCCACTCCACATGCCGCTTTTTCCGCTTCCTTCTCTGGCCCATGGGGTGGGGCCATTACGCCCGCGCGCGGCACCCCGAGTGGGGCGGGGCTGGGGCGTCAGGCCTCCCGCCTCCGCAAACCCCAGTGGCCGCTTCCGCGGCGAAAAGTCGGCGCTCCTGAAAACCGCGGCGGGGCAGAGAGTAAGGGCGGGGCATAGCTTCACGTGATGACGTCGACTTGCGCGCGGCTGTGGCGAAGTTGACAAAACCCCGCGAAAATCTGGACTTTTTTTGCGTTGCGTATTTTGTTGATTTCATTCCTCTTTTTTCTTTCTTTTTTTCCTTTCCCCCCAACCTTCGGCCGGACACTTTATAAAAAAAGGGGGGGGGGAGGAGAAGGCTGTGGGGACCCGGAAGCGGAAAGGGTGTTTTTGAGGTCGGTACTTCCGGGTCACTGGGGGAGTGCGGGATTCCGGGGCCGAGAGCGGGTGTTGGAGCCGGGACCTCGCGTGATTCTCGGAACCCGAGGAGGAGCGACGTCTGGGGCTATGGCTGTTACTCTGGACAAAGACGCTTATTACCGGCGAGTGAAGAGACTGTACAGCAATTGGCGGGTGAGGAAGATCCCGAAATTTTCCCTAGGGAGCCCCCCTCCACCATCCCATAATAACCCTGTTTCTCGGCGCCCTTTTTTCTCTTTGCATCGGGAATCCCCGGGTTCAGTGTCGTGCCCCTTTCGTTGCTCCTGAATCATGCATCGCAGGCGCCCATGAGTGCTGCCCGGTAACAGGGACTCCCCCGCAATCGCCCTGCCCTGCGGCCACCACCATCTTCCCCGCGTGCAGGCCCCCGTCATGCATAACAGCTACCTCTCGCAGCTCTTCCCGCCCTAGAAGAGGCATCATCATTCCCTCCCACTCCGTTGTCACGTCTTGCTGCCCCCTCCTGCAGTGTTCACACACACCCACGCACTCGCGCTGCCCTTCCAGAACCACAATATTCCGCCCTAGGTCCCGCCAGAATTACAGTCATCTTCTTAAAGAAGGGGTAGAATGGCAAGGAGGATGTGAATTGGGCTGTTGGTGTTTATCGTTTGCTGGGCTGTTGCTGGAGTTAAAAAAAGAAATACTGCTCACGCGCAACCACCTCTTGTTCTAGGCCCTGCCGTGGGTAATACAGAACTAATGCTGAAAACCTCCAGGCATTAGTAATACAAAAAAAACGATGTGATGCCTAAAACCTCTTTGGTAGAGTGTCCGTGCACATGTTCACAAAAAGAGCTGTTTCAGTTCCCAGACTTTTAAAGATCGGGCCATTTTACTGCTTCAAAACGTCCACATTTAAAATTTCTGTTTGTGATAATAATTGATCAACAAACGTTGGATTGTATTCTGTGGTGCAGTCTGTGAGCCATCTAGCTTAACTCTGGCCTCTGTGAACCCTGTCAGCCAGGGAGGAAGTAACTAATAAAGACTTTTTTTTCAAACCTGAAAAAACGACCCGACAAAAATGATCAGTTCTGATTTCAGCATTGTGAATTACTTTTCAAATTAATCTTATGTTGAAAGCCAAGTTATTAAAATTGTGTCATTTACCTGCCACTCATATTCATCTTTTGAGGTTCGGTGTTCTTAATTAGATAATTGGAAATAAAATGGATTCTCTGTTGCATTTTATGAAAGTAAAAATAAGAGCTCTAAGGTAGACAAATGCTGGGCACTTTATTTAAATTTTTATTGGGTAATATCTGCCACATGTTTTTACAGCTTGCTGTCACATATTTATACTTGAATGTGATCCGTGTTACAAAGGTCTTTTAAAAGCCAGATGTTTTCTAAATATTAGTAAACGTTAGTGTGCTGTTAAAGTCAGAAGTCTTCTCCATTTATACCAAACCAAAAAAACCCAATCCACCCATGGTAACCCTATAGGACAGAGTAGAACTGCCCCATAGAGTTTCCAAGGCTCTAAGTCTTTACAGAAGCAGACTGCCACATCTTTCTCCTCCGAAGTGGCTGATGGGTTCAAGCACGCAGACCTTTTGGTTAGCAGCCGAGTGCTTTAATCACTGTGTTACCAGGGCCCCTCCTCCACCCATAGTCCCCAGAATTACACGCTTTTAATACAGACATTGTTTCTAGTCCCAGGCATTCAGAATTTAATCAACTTATTCTTCATCCTCTCTAAACCATTCATGAAAATTAATATTAATTTAGAGCTCAGAGTTCCCCTAAGCGATAGGTAAATTCAAAGCATGAAACTAGCCTGTGTAGAAAAAACAGGCCTGCAGACAGATCGGTAGACTTATGAAATGACAGTGTTTAAATCCGTTGGGGGGAAACAGAAGTTAAGTGACTGGCTTGCCCTCTCCTCCTAACACCCGTTGTTTGTTTGTTTCTCAAAAATCGTTAAAAATTTTATGGCCCTCTTATTTAACTTAATGACATCATGAGGAGGGGGGGCATTAGATATTGATAAATCATGAGTCAAGCCTATGTAAAAATTGCTAATTAGCAGAATTTGTGGCTACTTACTTTTAAAGTCTTTGCATAGACTTTCTACTTTTTTTTTTTATAGCTGTACATTTCAGTAAATAATTCTGCAACCCACCTGTAGAATTTCTTTCCAGATTACAGTACTTTTATTCTGATCTGCTTCAGCAGGGATCATAGTTTTCTGGGGATAAACTTGGTCACTTATCCTCTTAGCAGTAGCAGAATGACAATGGAACATATAGGTGCATTCTAAACCTTCTTTTCATTTACATCTTTTTAGTTCTGAATGAGAAACCACCACAATTCGCAATTCAATCTGTTGTGATTTATGGCAGCCTCATGTGTGTCAGAGTAGAACTGTGCCCCAGAGGATTTTCAGTGGCTGATTTTTCTGCAGAACATCTCCAGGCCTTTCTTCCGGTGCACCTCCGGGTGGACTCAAACCTCCAAGTTTTCCGTTAACAGCCAAGCGGTTAAACGTTTACACCACCAGGGACTCCAGTAAGAAAACTAAGATTGAAATATGATAATATCTTGAAGTTAGTTGTGTAAATCCCAATCCTTGTCCTGACCACTCACCTCTCCGAAGGAATCTGTTAGGACTCTAAAGGTTAACTGGTTTGGACTCCACATACACTTTTAGTTTTGGATATTCTTTAGCATAAGTCCTTCAAAACTGTGAGATTGATCGTGGCATCTTTCAGCTCTTTCTTCACATACATAGAGTTGGAGAGAGAACTGATACACTATCAGCCCCCCCCTTTTTTTTTTTGAGTAGGAACTAACGTGACTTCTAATCTCACTTATCTGCAAGTTGAGCTTGTGTTCGATATAAATTGTGAGGCTAATTTGATAAAACGTTATTTCTTAATTACAGTTTTTCATAATTTAGGCCCTAAAAATGATTGTTGTATCACACACTTAGCTGTTTGAATAGAAAGTTATAAAAACTTTAAGCTTAGATGTGATGGTGTCATTTTAGAGGTGAGAACATGGGCTCGGTCAAAAATCAAACAGGAGACCTCTGTAGTGACTAGAACTTCTCAGACGTTTGAGTTTGGTCCATTCCTGCCCCCTATTTAAGTTAGCTACTGAGAGCAAAAAGGGTTTGCAGTATTTGTCATTTCTGCGTTGAAAAACCGTGAGGGTTAGTGGTGGGTCATAGGAATGGGCTTTGAGCTTCTACTCTGCCCTCTTATACTCACTGAGTCCTCCTTCAGGGCTTGCCAGGCTTTTCGTGATTATGGCTTTTTTTTTTTGATCGTGAAAATATACACACCAAAACATTCACCAGCACAGCTTCCACATTTACAGTTCAGTGACATTGATTGCATTTTTCATATCATGACACCATTAATGCTATCTTTTTCCAAAACATTTCACTACCATTTACATAAATGCAGTGCTTCACTCCTGAACAAACCGCTCCCCTTCCCTCTCCCACCCTACCCCTGGTAACCATTAATAGTCTTTGGTTTCTATATATTTGCTTATTTCATATAAGTGAGGAGATACTGAATTTGTCCTTTTGCAACTGACTTATTTTGCTCAGCATAATGTTTTCAAGGTTCATCCATGTTGTGGCATGCATCAGAACTTCATTTTTCTTTATGGTTGCATAATACTTCATTGTACGGATAAACCAGTTTATTTATCCATTCATCTGTTGATAAACATTTTAGTTGTTTCTGCTTTCTGGCTGTTGTGAAAAGTGCTACAGTGAACATTGGTGTACGGGTTTCTGTTTGTGTTTTTGTCTTCACTTCTTCTGGGTATATACCTAGTCTTGGAATTGCTGGGTCATATGGTAATTCTGTGTTCAGCTTTTTGAGGAATTGCCAAATGGTTTTCCACAATAAATTAGTACTGCTCACTGAGGGAAACAAAAGAGGGTACCTACCATCTCAGGGTTCTAGCTGCTCCAAGGACTGAAGGATACAGTATCCAAGCACTCTATAACTTATTTGAGACCTAATAGGACATCCTGCTATTGATGAACCTTGGTATCAGTTCTCTGCCTTTTATTCCAGAAAAATTCTATAAAATGTCAGAATAGCAGCTATTTTGGAAAAGAATGTTGATCTGATGCATTCATTCACGCATAACCCAACTATCCAGACTGGGGTGGTGGGTGGCCACAACCCCAGGAAGAAAGCTTTTGTCAGTGGAGAAAACCAATTAGCTATAGTGCCAGTACTTCTCTTGAGCGCTACTTTCTGGCTCTTTGCCAAGTTTATGGTGGCTTAGTTTTTGTTGAGTTACTCTCCAAGACTAGGCAGCTATCTTCTGTGGCTCAGAGAGGCTTTTTTAAATGTAGGCAATTCCCATACTACTTTGAGCAAAGAGTGGGTTACTTCCACGCGTTACAGTTCTTTATTGCTCTGGAGTGGAAAAGAAAACTTTAATGCTCTGGCCTCATGGGTAGAAAGTTGAAAGTAAATGCCTGGACGGCCTGAGATTTGTTGGTTCTGACTTACTCAACTTTTGTAGGTTCCTCTAGCTGTCTACGTTTTGTATTTTTGTCTCCATTACCAGGTGTAATGCCTGGCATGTAGTGTCGTCAGTGAGTGGTGATGACTTGATTATTGAGAATATCCTACATCTTTTTCTTGGTTTGAAGAGATTTATGTCAGGCTAAAATTATGGTACTCATAAGTCCTGCTTTTTTCAGAACTGTTCATTTATTGTCCCTGTGTAATTATTAATGTCACACCCTTTTTTCAGAATTGTCTCTGTGGATGGTAAATTATATGGGTACCCTAACTATAACAACCCATGCGTGTCTGTTAGTTTGTCGTACCACGGGGGCTTGCGTGTTGCTGTGATGCTGGAAGCTATGCCACCAGCATTCAGATACCAGCAGGGTCACCCATGGAGGACAGGTTTCAGCTGAGCTTCCAGACTAAGACAGACTAGGAAGAAGGACCTGGCAGTCTACTTCTGAAAAGCATTACCCAGTGAAAACCTTATGAATCGCAGCGAAACAGTGTTTGATACAGTGCTGGAAGATGAGCCTCCCAGGTTGGAAGGCACTCAAAAGATGACTGGGGAAGAGCTACCTCCTCAAAGTAGAGCCGACCTTAATGACGTGGATGGAGTAAAGCTTTCGGGACCTTCATTTGCTGATGTGCCATGACTCAAGATGAGAAGAAACGGCTGAAAACATGCATTAATAATTGGAACCTGGAATGTACGGAGTATGAATCTAGGAAAATTGGAAAACGTCAGAAATGAAATGGAATGCATAAACATCGGTATTCTAGGCATTAGTGAACTGAAATGGACTGGTATTGGCCATTTTGAATCGGACAATCATGTACTCTACTCTGCTGGGAGTGACAGCTTGAAGAGGAATGGTGTTGCATTTATTGTCAGAAAGAACATTTCAGGATGTATCCTGAAGTACAGTGCTGTCAGTGATAGGATAATATCCATACGCCTACAAGGAAGACCAGTTAATACGACTATTATTCAAATATACGCATCAACCACTAGGGCCAAAGATGAAGAAATAGAAGATTTCTATCAGCTGTTGCAGTCTGAAGTTGATCGAACATGCAATCAAGATGCATTGATAATTACTGGTGATTTTAATGTGAAAGTTGGAAACAAAGAAGAAAGATCAGTAGTTGGAAAATATGGCCTTGGTGATAGAAAAAATGCCAGAGGTCGAATGATAGAATTTTGCAAGACCAACGACTTCTTCATTGCAAATACCTTTTTTCACCAGCATGAACAGCGACTGTACACATGGACCTCGCCAGATGGAGCACACGGAAATCAAATTGACTACCTCTTTGGAAAGAGACAATGGAAAAGCTCAATATCATCAGTCAGAACAAGGCCAGGGGCCGACTGTGGAACAGACCATCAATTGCTCATATGCAAGTTCAAGCTGAAACTGAAGAAAATCAGAACAAGTCCATGAGAGCCAAAATATGACCGTGAGTATATCCCACCTGAAATTAGAGACCATCTGAAGAATAGATTTAACACATTGAATACTGGTGACTGAAGACCAGACAAGTTGTGGAATGACATCAAGGACATCATACATGAGGAAAGCAAGAGGTCATTGAAAAGACAGGAAAGAAAGAAAAGACCAAGATGGATGTCAGAGGAGACTCTGAAACTTGGTCTCGAACATTGAGCAGCTAAAGCAAAAGGAAGAATTGATGAAGTAAAAGCACTGAACAGAAGATTTCAAAGGGCCTCTCGAGAAGACAAAGTAAAGTATTATAATGACATGTGCAAAGAGCTGGAAATGGAAAACCAAAAGGGAAGAACATGCTCAGTGTTTCTCAAGCTGAAAGAACTGAAGAAAAAATTCAAGCCTTGAGTTGCAATAGCAAGGGATTCTATTGGGAAAATATTAAATGACACAGGAAGCATCAAAAGAAGATGGAAGGAATACACAGAGTCATTATACCAAAAAGAATTAGTCGATGCTCAACCATTTCAAGAGGTGGCATGTGATCAGGAACCGATGGTACTGAAGGAAGAAGTCCAAGCTGCTCTGAAGGCATTGGCGAAAAACAAGGCTCCAGGAATTGACGGACTATCAACTGAGTTGTTTCAACAAACGGATGCAGCGCTGGAAGTGTTCACTCATCTATGCCAAGAAATATGGAAGACAGCTTCCTGCCGAACTGACTGGAAGAGATCCATATTTATACCTATTCCCAAGAAAGGTGATGCAACCAAATGTGGAAATTACAGAACAATATCATTAATATCACACGCAAGGAAAATTTTGCTGAAGATCATTCAAAAACGGCTGCAGCAGTATGTGGACAGGGAACTGCCAGAAATTAAGGCCGGTTTCAGAAGAGGACGTGGAACCAGGGATATCATTGCTGATGTCAGATGGATCCTGGCTGAAAGCAGAGAATACCAGAAGGATGTTTACCTGTTTTATTGACTATGCAAGGGCATTCAGCTGTGTGGATCATAACAAATTACGGATAACATTGCGAAGAATGGGAATTCCAGAACACTTAATTGTGCTCATGAGGAACCTTTACGTAGATCAAGAGGCAGTTGTTTGGACAGAAGAAGGGGATACTGATTGGTTTAAAGTCAGGAAAGGTGTGCATCAGGGTTGTATTCTTTCACCATACCTATTCAATCTGTATGCTGAGGAAATAATATGAGAAGCTGGACTATATGAAGACAAATGGGGCATCAGGATTGGAGGAATACTCATTAACAACCTGCATTATGCAGATGATACAACCTTGATTGCTGAAAATGAAGAAGACTTGAAGCACTTACTAATGAAGATCAAAGACCACAGCCTTCAGTATGGATTACACCTCAACATGAAGAAAACAAAAATCCTCACAACTGGACCAATGAGTAACATCATGATAAACGGAGAAAAGATTGAAGTTGTCAAGGATTTCATTTTACTTGGATCCACAATCAACAGCCATGGAAGCAGCAGTCAAGAAATCAAAAGACGCATTGCATTGGGTAAATCTGCTGCAAAGGACCTCTTTAAAGTGCTGAAGAGCAAAGATGTCACCTTGAAGACTAAGGTGCGCCTGACCTAAGCCATGGTATTTTCAATCGCATCATATGCATGTGAAAGCTGGACAATGAATAAGGAAGACTGAAGAATTGATGCCTTTGAATTGTGATGTTGGCGAAGAATTATACCATGGACTGCCAGAAGAATGCATAAATCTGTCTTAGTACAACCAGGAACGCTCCTTAGAAGCAAGGATGGCGAGACTGCGTCTTACATACTTTGGACATGTTGTCTGGAGGGATCAGTCCCTGGAGAAGGACATCATGCTTGGCAGAGTACAGGGTCAGCGGAAAAGAGGAAGACTCTCCATGAAGTGCATTGATACGGTGGCTGCAACAATGGGCTCAAGCATAACAATGATTGTAAGGATGGCGCAGGACCGGGCAGAGTTTTGTTCTGTTGTGCGTAGGGTCGCTATGAGTCGGAGCTGACTCGACGGAACCTAACAACAACAACCATAACAAGAGTCTTGAAAAATTTTTTGTTTTAATGTAGTTCCTGTTCAGTTCAAAGGAACGTGGTCCTCTGTTGCAATAATTTCTCCAACTTCTATCATCCAAGCCCTTGCATCTGTATTATTATTAATTTAATTTTTGTTTATTTTTCATTTCAAAAAAATTTTTTTAATCAAGTAATATACATAGTTGTTTAAAAAACAAATAGTTCTGAAAGGCTTAAAACAAAAAAGAGTCACCAGAGTTAAGTACTTTCAGTTCTTCTAGCTGTTCCTTTTGTGTTTCTAAGTATCTGTATATTGGTTTTCTTTGTCAGTTTTACGTATTGTCTGTTGTCTTGTTATGGTAGATTAGGATTTAAATTTAATTTCTTATAGACATACCTCACTCTATTGCATTTTGCTTTATTGCACTTTGAAGATACCGCACTTTTCACAAATTGAAGATTTGTTGCACTGTATTGGTTTTCTTTGTCAGTTTTACGTATTGTCTGTCGTCTTGTTATGGTAGATTAGAGTTTAAATTTAATTTTCTGATAGACATGTACGTTACTCTATTGCATTTTGCTTTATTGTGCTTTGAAGATACTGCACTTTTCACAAATTGAAGATTTGTGGGAACCCTGCGTCGAGCAACAGCACCATTTTTCCAGCAGCATGTTCTCACTTCTGATCTCTCACGTTTTGGTAATTCTCACAATATTTCAAACTTTTTCATTATTATTTGTTATGGTGATCTGTGATCTTTTATACTATTACTGTAATCGCTTTGAGATGCCAGAAACCATACCCATATAGGACAAACTTAATCGATAAATTATTGTGTGTGTGCTGACTGCTCCACTAACCCGCTGTTCCCCATCTCTCTTTTGGGGCCGCCGTATTCGCTGAAACACAACATTATTGAAATTAGGGCAGTTAATGACCCTAAAATGGCCTCAAAGTGTTCAAGTGAAAGAAAAAGCCTCACATCTGTCACTTTGAATTAAAAGCTAGGAATGATTAACCTTAGTGAGGAAGGCATTGTTGAAAGCTAGGCCTCTTGCGCCAAACAGCCAAGTTGTGAATGCAAAGGAAAAGTTCTTGAAGGAAATTAAAAGTACTACTCCACTGAACACACGAACGATAAGAAAGTGGAACAGCCTTATTGTTGATTTGAAGAAAGTTTCAGTGGTCTGGGTAGAAAATCAAGCCAGCCACAACATTCTGTTAAGCCAAAGCCTAATACAGAGCAAGGCCCTAACTCTTAGTTCTTTGAAAGCTGAGCGAGGTGAGGAAGCTGCAGAACGAAGTGTGAAGCTAGCAGTGGTTGGTTCACGCGGTTCAAGGAAAGAAGCCATCTCCGTAACACAGACGTGCAGGGTGAAGCGGCAAGTGCTGGTGCAGAAGCCGCGGCAGGTCATCCAGAGGGTCGAGCTGAGGTTGTCAGCGCCGAGTAGCCTTGTACTGGAAGAGGATGCCATCTAGGACTTCCACAGCTGGAGAGGAGGAGTCAATGTCTGGTGCCAGAGCTTCAAAGGGCAGGCTGGCCCTCTCGTTAGGGGCTAATGCAGCTGATTGACTTGAAACCAGTGTTCATTTACCGTTCCAAAGATCCCAGGGCCTTTCAGAAGTATGCCACATCTGTTCTGCCTGAGTTCTATAAATTGAACAACAAAGCCTGGATGAAAGCACATGGGTTTACACCATGGTTTACTGAATATTTTAAGCCCACTTTTGAGACATTTCTCAGAAAAAAAAGATTCCTTTCAAAATATCACTGCTTCTTGACAATGCACCTGGTCACCCAAGAGCTCTGAAGTAGATGTACGAGGAGGTGAATGTTGGTTTCAGGCCTGCTAACACAACATCCATTCAGCAGCCGGTGGATCAAGGAGTAATTTCAGCTTTCAAGTTTTATTATTTAAGAAATACATTTTGTAAGGCTGTAGCTACCGTGGTGCCTTAGTGGCGTAGTGGTTAAGAGCTCGGTTGCTAACCGAAAGTTTGACAGTTCAAATCCACCAGCTGCCCCTTGGAAGCCCTATGGAACAGTTCCATTCTGGCCTGTGAGGTTGCTATGAGTCGGAATCGACCTGACGGCAGTGGGTTTCGTTTGGTTTATAGCTGCCATAGATAGTGATTTTTCTCATGGATCTGGGCAAAGTAAATTGAAAACTTTCTAGAAAGGATTTACCATTCTAGATGCCATTAAGAACATTTGTGACTCGTGGGAGGAGGTAAAAAATATCGATGTTAACAGGAGTTCGGAAGAAGTTGATTCCAGCCCTCATGGATGACTTTGAGGGGTTCAAGACTTCAGTGGAGGAAGCAACTGAGGATGTAGTAGAAATAGCAAGAGAACTAGGATTTGAAGTGGAGCCAGAAGGTGTGACTGAATTGCTGCAATCTGTTTTACATGGGTGAGCATGAGGTAGAATCTACTCCTGGTGAAGATGCCATGCACGTTGTTGAAATGACAATAAAGGATTTAGAATATTACGCCAGCTTAGGGTTTGAGAGGATTGACTCCAGCTTTGAAAGAAGTTCTGCTGTGGGTAAAATGCTATCAAACAGTAAAGCATGCTACAGAGAAATCTTTGTTAAAGGAAGAGTCAATTGATGGAACAAACTTCATTTTTCTCTTAAGAAATTGCCACAGCTACGCGCTGATCAGCCAGTGGCTATCAATGTGGAGGGAAGACCCTCCACCAGCAAAATGATTATGACTTGTTGAAGGCTCAGATGATGGTTAGCATTTTTAGCAATAAAGTATTTTTTAATTAAGGTTTGTACGTTGTTTTCTTAGACATAATGGTATTGCGCACTTAATAGACTACAAAACCAGACCCATTGCTGTTGAGTCGTTTCTGACTCGTAGCAACCCTTTAGGACAGAGTAGAACTGCCCAATAGGGTTTCCAAAGAATGGTTGGTGAATTCAAACTGCCGACCTTTTGGCTAGCAGCTGAGCTCTTAACCACTGAGCCACCAGGGCTCCACTTAATAGACCACTGTCTAGTGTAAACATAACTTTATATGCACTGGGAAAACCAGAAAATTTGTGTGACTGGCTTCATGGTAGTATTTGCTTTATCATGGTAGTCTGGAACCAAACCTGCGCTATCTCTGAGTATGGCTGTACCATCACATCCATACCATATTCTCCTCCCCCACCTCCTGAAACTTTAAAAAAATTTCTCCTAGTATATTATTATTAAAAAATCTCAAACATACAGAAAAGTTGAAAAAATTTGAAAGTAAACATCAATATACCCATCACCTAGATTCTACAATTAACGTTTTATTTTACTTCGTTTATTACACACCCATCCTTCCAGATAAGTTTTTTCACAATTTTTAGTAAAGTTAGTAGTTAGTGTTCATGTTGTTACGCTCATGTAAATATTTTCACTGCTGGGTAAAGTAACAGTATAATTACCTTTCCTTTTCTCTACAGTTTTAATGATTGCTTCAGTTTTTCTCCTTGTTTATCTATCTACCCTTAATTTTTTCCAGCCAGTCTGTTGTAATCTTATCGATCTTTTCTTCTAAAATTCTCACACCCACAGCTATTTTATTAATTCTATGTTTGTTTTTCTCGCCCTCCGAACGTTGCATTATCCTGCTGTATCTGTACAGGTTGCTTTCCGATGTTGAGGTCTCCTGTATCCTAGAATCCATGTCTTTTTGTTCAGTTGTTTCCTTGGTTTACTAAATGGCTGCTTAAGAAAGGATGCATAGAATATAAATTTTTTTCAAAGTTAATATTTTTATTGTAGGTTATAGGCATATGTATATGCTTTTTAAAAATTTATATTGTGCTTTAAGTGAAAGTTTACAAACCAAGTCAGTCTCTCATAAAAAAATTTATATAAACTTTGCTATATACTCCTAGTTGCTCTTTCCTTAATGAGACAGCATACACCTTCTCTCCACTCTCTATTTTCGTGTCCTTTTGGCCAGCTTCTGCGCCCCTCTGCCCTCTCATCTCCCTCCAGACAGGAGGCTGGCCATATAGTCTTCATGTGTCTACTTGATCCAAGAAGCTTACTCTTCACCAGTATCATTTTCTATCCCATAGTCCAGTCCAATCCCTGTCTGAAGAGTTGGCTTTGGGAATGGTTCTTGTCTTGGGCTAAAGGAAGGTCTGGGGACCATAACCTCCAGGCTCCTTCCAGTCTCAGTCAGACCCTTAAGTCTCGTCTTTTTATGAGAAGTTGAGGTCTATATCCCACTGCTCTCCTGCTCCCTCAGGGGTTCTCTGTTTTGTTTGCTGTCAGGACAGTCAGGGGTTGTAGCCAGTCACCATTTAGCTCCTCTGGTCTCAGGCTGATATAGTCTGTGGTTTATGTGGCCCTTTCTGTCTCTTGGGCTCATAATTACCTTGTATCTTTGGTATTCTTCATTCGCCTTTGCTGTAGGTAGATTGAGACCAATTGATGAATCTTAAATGGCCATGTGCTAGTGTTTAAGACCCCAGACACCACTCTCCAAAGTGGGATGCAGAATGTTTTCTTAATAGATTTTATTATGCCAATTGACTTAGATGTACCCTGCAACCATGGTCCCCAAACCCCCCACCCCTGCTACATTGGCCTTCAAAGCATTCAGTTTATTCAGGAAACTTCTTTGCTTTTGGTTTAGTCCAGTTGTGCTGACCTCTCCTGTGTTGTATGTCGTCTTTCCCTTCACCTAAAATAGTTCTTGTCTACTATCTAATTAGTGAATACCCCTGTCCCTCACTCCCTCCATCCCCACTATCATAACCATCCAAGAATATTTTCTTCTCTGTTTAAACAATTTCTTGAGTTCTCATAATAGTGGTCTCATACAATATTTTTTCTTTTGCAGCTAAGTAATTTCACTCAGCGTAATGCCTTCCAGATGCTCCGTGTTATGAAATGTTTCACGGATTCATCATTGTAGAATATAAATTTCTCAATCCCCTGTGTGTCTTTAAAAGTTGTTTTACCCTAACTTTGTTAATAATTTAGTTCAGTGGGGCCAAAATTCTAAGTTGAAAATTTTCTGCTCAAAATTTTGAAGCCATTGTTTGTCTTCAAGCTTTCACTATTACTTTTGAGAAGGCCGATGCAATTGTGTTTCCTGTTCCAATATCTAGGCCTGTTTTTCTGTCTCTGCAAACTTACAGGATCTTTTTGTTCGTTAGTTTTGAAATTTCACAGTGATGTGCCTTGGCATGAGTCTTTTCTCTTGTACTGATTTGGGAACTGGGGTGCCCTTTTAGTCTCGAGACTTTACATTCTTCAGTTCTAAGAAAGTTTTCTTATGTTTTTTAATAAAAGTCTCCACTTCATTTTCTCAGTGATCTTTTGTTTTTCTTCTGAAATTTCTATTCAGCAGGGTTCAGCCTCTTGCATTAAATGTGTTATCTTTCAACTTTATCTCCCACATCTCTGTCTTCTACTTCCAGAGAGTTTCTTTACTTTTCCACCTTTCATTTAAATTTTTCTTTACTTCAGCTATTATTTTTAATTTCTAAGATCTTCTGTTCTTGTTTCATGGATGTACTATATTTAGTTCTCTCTTAGTAGGAGATGTTTCTATTTATTTATTTTTTCCCCCTGCCCTCTTTGTTGTCCATTTCCTCTGGGCTTGTTTGCTTTCTCTCACGTATTGGAGACTTCTCAAAAACCAAAATAAGGCTTGGCTAGCTGTTCATATTAAGAATAAGGCAGTAAAAAACTGACTGGAAGTGCTACATGAATGGGGCCTCTCAACTGGTAGGTGTCGCTGTCAACTGAACAGGCTGGCTTAGTCCATGGAGGACCCCAAATGTCAGGATCTGGAAGTGTGTTCTCTGAAGTCAGTCAAGATGGTCTAAGAATAACCCTCTAATTTTTGTCTTTGGAACATCTCTTCCGAATTATTGTCATTCACAATGCAGACTTTAATTCTTCAATATGTAACTCTTGCCTTCTGCTGGACCTAGTATCTGAATCGAGACTTTCTGAGCCTATTTCTCCAGAGAATAAATCAAGTCTTTTGCAGAAGAGTTAGAAGTTATTTCAGGGATTCTCAGAACTGGAGTTCATGTCTAGAGCTGACTAGTCCATCTGTTTGAGCCCTGAACTCTCCTACATATACACATACTCCATTCCCCTTCCCAATACATGGTGCCTCTCCACTTCAGAGCCCATCGAGGGTGTACAAAGTATACAAACTTCTCATCAACATCCTCTCAGTCAGAGTGCTTGTTAAGCACTTCAGATGTAACTACCGCAGCTCTGCTCATTTACACTCTCCATCTTTTCAGCTTCCAAAAAACTGCTGAACTGTTTAAACTTAAAAGACTTTCAGAAAAGATACTTTAAATCACTATAAATAGAAAATTGTGTCACTTCCCCAAAATAAAAAGTATCTGTTTAAAAAAAAAAAGGTAATATGAGCACAACTATGTTATTGTAGCAGGTGACTTCGTTATTGTAGCAGGTGTTAAGGAGTAGCATGGAAAAGATACATTCTTGATGTAATCAAGAGATTTAAAAAAGTATCAAAAAGACTGTTAACTTTCTTGCTTTGTGATAGAATTGTTTAAACCCACATCTGGGTACCACCTAAAATCATCTGTGTGGGTTGTGTACTTTCAGAAAGTCTCTTCTGTATTTTATTTCGATTATGTAATCAACAACTAATCTTTAACATTAAGTATCAATAGTGGTATGGTCTACAGTACATTTTTAATAGCCATTCCAGCCTTTAAGATAATAGTGGCAAACACTTACATAGTAGTTAGTGTGAGCTAGGCACCATTTTAAGCACTTTTATACTTATTAACTCACTCCTCACAGCAGCATTTACCGATGAGGCTGAGGAGACTGGAGCACAGAGAGGTTAGGTCAGAATAAGTGGTGGAATCAAAGATTCACACCCAGGTAGTCCGGCTCCAGAGGCCGAGCCCTCAACCACTAGGCACGTCGTCTCTCTGACTCCAGAAGACAAGGTCATCAGCTTCATTCCTACTGCTTGCCAGTGGTGAAAGAGAGATTTCCAGTGAATTTAAAAAATCAGCAGTACTAACATCCCACCTGAAAAGTTGCCAAGTGAGCCGAAGTCTCTTTACACATAAAAATCAGAAACTTTCCCCAAAACTTCATTTTCATCTCTCCTTAGTGTAAGGACTGCCTGTGTGTTTGCGTGGAAGTTTTGAGTGTGCCAGGCCTTGATGGGGGGTTTTGAACATGATGCATACTGCACCTAGATTTTTATTATGAGGATTACAAATAATAAATGCAAGGCACATGATGGAAAGTGGTTGCTGTTACTACTGTCATCTGAAACACCTGTTTCAGCAACACCAAGGTGTCAGATGGACTGGACAGACTTGAACGTGGTAGAATTTGGCCAAACAGGCAATGTTTGGTGGTTATTGAGGGTTGGGCAAACCAGGGGTCGTTGCTACATGATGGCTCAACTAGAAAAGGGAGCAGCAGCTCAAGTCTGAGTCCTGAAGATCAGCCTGAGCAGAAGAGAGCAGCAGGAATATGGGGTTATTTAAGTGTACTGACTTCAGTCCCAGCTGCCTTTGATAGGCTGCCTGGCACTGGGAGGGCTGTGGGAGTGGTCCTGGTGCAAGCGATGCTGGCCCAGCTAGCTCTTTTTACTCATCTTTAAACCAACTCCTTCCCTTCCATGCTGGTTTATTTCTAAACAAATCCCAGATGTAATTTAGTCTGAAAATATTTCAGTATTATGCATTATAATGTTGCTTGTTAACTTAGCATATATGTTTACAGACAGGTTATTAAGAAAGTCTCCAACAAAATCAGAAGGTTGTTTTCAGATATAATCTTTATCTTTCTTGTAAGGTGTATAAAAACAAAATGGCATCCTAGATTTTGTTGTCAAAACAGGTTTTATTGTAATCCTTTTCATTGAATCACATTTTAGAAAATTTTATTTAAATTCATTACCTTTAGATCTCTTCAACTCTGCTGCTACTACATTTATTTCTTCTGGGGTGAGAGCCTACCTATTTTTATAAAGAAAGAATCAACAGTATTCTATGAAATGGTCCAAGTAAGCAGTTCCTAAGAGAAATGACAATTTATCCTCTCACCTTTTTGATCAGCAGTGGAAAACTGGGTATTTTTATGAATTGAAATCCTCAAGATTTGTTGGGTTTGCTTCCCATATCTTCATAAAAAGACATGTGGATCTTTTTTTTTCTCTGCTCCCATTTTCATTGGCCACCACACGTCTGTCAATGCGTCATACTGTGGTGGCTTGCATGTTGCTGTGATGCTGGAAGCTATGCCACGGGTATTTTAAATACTAGCAGGGCCACCCATGGAGGACAGGTTTCAGCAGAGCTTCCAAACTAAGACAGACTAGGAAAAAGGACCTAGTGGTCTACTTCTGAAAAAAAATGGCCAGTGGAAACTTTATGAATAGCAGCAGAACATTTTCTGCTCTAGTGCTGGAAGACGAGCCCCTCAGGTTGGAAGGCACTCAAAATATGACTGGGGAAGAGCTGCCTCCTCTAAGTAGTGTTGACCTTAATGATGTAGATAGGTTCATGTTTTCGGGACCTTCATTTGCTGATGTGGCAAGACTCGAAATGAGAAGAAACGTCTGTAAAACTCCGTTAATTGGAATGTGAAATGTATGAAGTATGAGTCTAGGAAAATTGAAAATCATCAGAAATGAAATGAAATGGAACATGTAAAAATTGATGTTCTAGGCATCAATGAACCAAAATGGACTGGTATTGGCCATTTTGAATCAGAAAATCTTATGGTCTGGTATGCCAGGAATGAGTAATTGAAGATGAATGGCATCTCATTCATTGTCAGAAAGAACATTTCAAGATCTGTCCTGAAGTATAACAGTGTCAGTGATAAGATAATATCCATACACCTACAAGGAAGATCAGTTAACACAACTGTTATTCAAATTTACACACCAATCACTAATACCAAAGATGAAGATTGAAAATTCTTATCAACTTCTGCAATCTGAAATTGAGCAAATGTGCAGTCGCTATGCACTGATAATTACTGGTAGTTGTAATGCAAAAGTTGGAAACAAGAAGGATCTGTAGTTGGAAAATATGTCCCTGGCGATAGAAATGACTCTGGTGATCGCATGGTAGAATTTTGCAAGACCAATGACTTTATTTGTTGCAGATACATTTTTTTCAACAACATAAACAGCAGCTATATACATGTGGACCTCACTGATTGGTGAACATAGGAATCAAATTGACTACATCTGTGGAAAGAGACAATAGAGAAGTTCAATGTCATCAGTCAGAACAAGACCAGGGCCCCAAATGCTGAACAGACTCATATGAAAGTTCAAGTTGAAGCTGAAGAAAATTAAAACAAGTTCACGAAAAACAAAATAGACACTTGAGTATATCCCACCTGAATTTGGAGACTCTCAAGGATAGATTTGATACATTGAACACTAATGACTGAAGACCAGGCGAGTTGTGCAAGGACATCATACATGAAGAAAGCAAAAGGTCATTAAAAAGATAGGAAAGAAAGAAAAGACCAAAATGGATATCAGAAGAGACTTTGAAGCTTGCTATTGAATGTAAAGAAGCTAAAACTAACGGAAGAAATGATGAAGTAAAAAGAGCTGATCAGAAGATTTCAAAGGGGGCTCGAGAAGACAAAGTAAAATATTTTAATGACATGTGCAAAGGCCTGGAGTTAGAAAGCCAAAATGGAAAAACACACTGTGCACGTTGAAAGAACTGAAGGAAAAATTCAAGCCTCAAGTTGCAATTTTGAAAGATTCCATGGGCAAAATAGAGAACCTTGCAGAAAGCATCAAAAGAAGGTGGAAGGAATACAGAGACACTACCAAAAAGAATGCTACTTCAGGAGGTAGCATATGATCGAGAACTGATGGTACTGATGGAAGAAGTCCGAGTTGCACTGAAGTCATTGGTGAAAAACAAGGCTGCAGGAATTGACAGAATACCAGTCAAGATGTTTCAACAAACTGATGCAACACTGGGAACACTCACTCATCTAAGCCAAGAAATTTGGAAGACAGCTACCTGGTCAGCCAACAAGAAGAAGTCCATATTTGTGTCCATTCCAAAGAAAGGTGATCAACAGAATGAAGAATTTAGCAAACAATATCATGAATATCACATGCAAGTGAAATTTTGCTGAAGATAATTCAAAAACAGCTGCAGCAGTACATCGATAGGAAATTGCTGAAAAATTCAAGCCAGATTCAAAAGAGGACATGGAATGATGTCAGGCGGATCTGGGCTGAAAGCAGAGAATACCAGAAAGATGTTTACCTGCATTTTATTGACTATGCAGAGACATTCAGCTGTGTGGATCGTAACAAATTATGGATAACATTATGAAGAATGGGAATTCTGGAACACTTAATTGTGCTCATGAGGAACCTGTACCTAGACCAAGAGGCAGTCGCTGGAACAGAACAAGGGGATACTGTATGGTTTAAAATCAGGAAGCGTGTCAGGGTTTGTATCCTTTCACCATGCTTACTCAATCTGTATGCTGAGCAAATAATTGTGGAATCCAGAATTTCATGGTAGCCGGATGAACCCCCAAAACTATTGGCCCTGAGAGAATCTTTAAACATTTAACCAAAAATATCGCCTGAAGTCTTCTTAAATCCAAACAGTAGTTTCGCTTAACTAGTAAAAAATGCCTGCCTTGAGCGTTGTGCTTTTCTAAGAAGTAGCTATGTGGGATCAAATTGGTAACAAAAATTTGAAAGATTAGATAAGAAACTTAGGGGGTAGTGAGTTTCTGTTAATGGGAGAGGAACATTTTGGAAAAGGAAGATGAGAATGGCTACACAACTTGAAGAATGTAACGAATGTCACTGAATTGTACATGTAGAAAGTATTGAATTGGTGTATGTTCTGCTGTGCATATTCTCAACAACAACAACAAAAAAGTAGCCAGTGGTTGGAGAACCCACACTTCTGTTTTCAAAACCTGCTACAATCTGCAGTAATCAAAACAGTGTGATATTGGCACTAGGATAGACTTACAGATCAATGGAATAGAACTTTGAGTCCAGAAATAAACCCTCACATTTACGGTCAATTGATTTTCAGCCAGGGCACCAAGACATTTCAGTGGGGGAAGAGTAGTCTCTTCAACAGGCGGTACTGGGACAACTGGATATTCACACGTGAAAGAGTGAAGTTAAGCCAGTACCTCACGCCATACGCAAAAATTTACTCGAACCATGGATCTAAATGTAACAGCTAAAACTATAAAACTTTTGTTGAAGAGAATAAAAGAGTAAACCTTTGTGACCTTGGGTTGGGCAAAGCCTTCTTAGATATGTCACTAAAAGAACAAGAAAGTAGGTAAATTGGACTTAATCAAAATTGAAAACACTTATGCTTCAAACGACACCAAAAAGACAGTGAAGACAGCCCTACAGAATGGGAGAAAATATTTATAAATTGTATCTGAAGAGAGACTTGTATCCAAAGCATACCTAGAATATAAAAAAGAAATCTTACAACTCAATAATAAAGTGAGCAAAGGATCTGAAAAGGTATTTCTCCAAAAAAGTTATGGAGATGATCAGTAAGCTTGTGAAAAGATGATCAACCTCATTAGTGATCAAGGAAATGCGAATTAAAACCACAATGAGATACTACTTCACACTCACTGTTGTTAGCTGCCGTCTCAGGGTTACCCTGTGCACAACATAATGGAACACCTCAGGACACTGCATGGACCTCTGTCATCTGCTGGATGAATTTTGAAAAATAGATTGCCAGGCCTTTCTTCCTAGTCCGTCTTACTCTGGAAGCCCCAGTGAAATCTCTTCATCATAGCCCCACACAAGCCTCCACTGACAGACAGGTTGTGGCTGTGCATGAGGTGCATTCGACTGGAATTGACCCGGAGTCTCTCACATGAAAGGTGAGAATTCTACCACTGAGCCACCAGGCTGTATGTAATCAAAAAAATTGGTAGTAACAAGTGTTGACAAGGATGTAGAGAAACTGAACTCCTTATACATTGCTCTTGGGAAAACCATCTGGCAGTTCCTCAGGTTAAGCACAGTTACATATGACCAAGTAAAAAAAAAAAAAAACACCATTGCCGTTGAGTCGACTCTGACTCATAGCGGCCCTATACGACAGAGTAGAACTGCCACATAGAGGTTCCAAGGAGTGCCTGGTGGATTCGAACTGCTGACCTTTTTGTTACCAGCCGTAGCTCTTAACCACTATGCCACCAGGGTTTCCAGTATGACCCAGCAATTCCACAAAGATATACCTTCACATAAAAACTTGTACATGAATGTTCATAGCAGCATTACTTATAATAGCTAAAAAGTGGAAATAGCCCAATTGTCTATCAACTGATGAAAGGATAAATAAAATGCTATATATATACAACGGAATATTATTCAGCAATAAAAAGGAAGTACTGATATGTACTGCAGCATAGATAAACATTGAAAACATTATTCTGAGTGAAAAAAGCCAAACACAAAAGACCACATGTTGTATGATTCCATTTATATCAAGTGTCCAGGATAGGCAAATCCATAGAGACAGTAGATTAACGATAGTCTAGGGCTGGGGGAAGGTGGAGAGAGATTGGAAATGAATGCAAACGGGCACAAGGTTTCCTTTTAGGGTGATGAAAATGCTCTAAAATTGGATTGTGTTGATATGTTGAATAATTCTGAATATGCAAAAAGAAACCTACTGAATTACATACTTTGAGTGAATTGAACGGTATGTGATCTATATCTCAATAAAGCTGTTTTAAAAATAGTAACTAAGAGCTATGAGGTTGCCAAGCTAACATATACCTTATACTTAGAATTATTAGGGGAAAATTACTGCAAAATAGGAATACTACTTTGCTAGTGGGAAAAGAAAGTGACCAAATTACCTTTTCTTTCTTTTTCAGAAAGGAGAAGATGAGTATGCCAATGTTGATGCCATTGTTGTATCAGTGGGTGTTGATGAAGAAATTGTTTATGCCAAATCAACTGCCTTACAGGTGAGAGATTTACAGCAGTTTTTAGCCCTGGGGGTCATTGGACTACCTATTACACTGGCCAATACAGTAGCCACTAGTCACGTTAAAAATTCATCAGGTCTACCAGCCATGTTTCAGGTTCTTAATGACCACGTGTAACTACTGACTACCATATTGAATCAAGCAGATATGAAACATTTCCATCATCATCACAGAAAGTTCAAATGGACAGTGCTGATTTCATACATAAGGAAAAAAGAAGAAAGGTATCAATTAGGATGGATTTAACTGCATATACCAGAAAATCCTAAATAACAGGGGCTTAAACAAAATATTTTTCTCTTATATATTCTTCAGGGATCCAGGCGTCATTCAGGTCTACTCTACCATTCGTAGACTATAGCCCTCGTGTTCTTAGTACAAAACAGTTGCTAGAGCTCCAGCCATCCTATCTGTATTCTGAGCGGAAGGATAAAGGGATGAAAATGGAAGACCACCTTTTTTTTTTTTTCACTGATAAATGAGTGGTAATTTCAGTTTTTAAGCCTTTTTTTTTTTAATTGCACTTCAAGTGAAAGTTTACAATTCAAGTCAGTTTCTCATACAAAAATTTATATACACATTGTTATGTGACCCTAGTTGCTCTCCCTATAATGCAACAACACACTCCTCTCCACCCTGTATTTCCTATGTCCATTAAACCAGATCCTGTCGCCTCTGCCTTCTCATCGTACTTCCGGACAGGAGCTGCCCACACAGTCTCTTGTGTCCACTTGAGCTAAGAAACACAGTCCACACCAGTATCATTTTATGTCTTGTAGTCCAGTCTAATCTTTGAAGAGTTGGCTTGGGGAATGGTTTTAGTTTGGGGCTAACAGAGAGTCCAGGGGCCATGACCTCTGGGGTCTCTCAAGTCTCAGTCAGACCATTAAGTCTGGTCTTTTTACTAGGATTTGAGGTCTGCGTCCCACTTTTCTCCTGCTCCATCAGGGATTCTTTGTTGTGTTCCTGTCAGGGTAGTCATCAGTGATACCTGGACATCATCTAGTTGGAAGACCTCATTTTAAGACTTGCTTGAGGGCCCACACAAATCTTCCACTTATATCTTATTGCCAAAATTTAGTCTCATAGCTGTACTTAACTGCAAGGAAGGTTGAGAAACAGTGTTTTTGCTGGGCAGTGTGCAAGCTAAAAATCACAGGTCTATCTTGAGAGAGAAGGGAGAGAATAATTGGAAGGTAACTAGCAGTCTTTGGGGAAGTAGAACGCACAGTTGTCTGAGGTATTACTCTAGCTCTTGTTTTATATATTTCTGCCCATTAACTAATAATACAGTTCACATTGATATAAATAAACACAAATTATCCAAATGATTTAATGGTTTTTATTATTAAATATTTTACACCTGTAAAAGTAGATAGAATAACATAATGAACCCCCCATGTACCCATCATCCAGTTCCAATAAATTATCAACTCCTGGTCAATCTCATTTCATTAAACTCACACCCAGGTATCCCCATCCCGAATTATTTTGAAGCAAATCCCAGATATTGAATTTTATCTATAGATATTTCAATATGAGTCTGTTAAATTTTTTATGTGTTAAATACTACTGTTACTCTATTTCTTCCTACAGACGTGGCTCTTTGGTTATGAACTAACTGATACCATCATGGTCTTCTGTGATGACAAAATCATCTTTATGGCCAGCAAGAAAAAAGTGGAGTTCTTAAAACAGATTGCCAACACTAAGGGCAATGAGAATGCTAACGGAGCCCCTGCCATCACACTGCTGATACGAGAAAAGGTCAGGACCATCAAAGAATATGACATAAATGTGAAAGAATGTTTAAAAGTAATAAACAGAAATGCCTTATAGGAATTTCAGAGAACGCAAGGGGAAGGTTTTAGCAGACTGTGGTTGTAATTACAAAGTTGTCACGCCATCATTGGGAAGGAGAGAGCTCAATAACTCTTACCAGTTCTGTGGCAGAACAAAGAGACCATGGAATTCTGGTGAACACTAACTCTGTCTATTCTCAGGGACACTGACAGTTTGTTTCTTTTTCATCAGAGTGCCTTAAGAAAATTTAGTCATACCTCAGTTCTAGTTTTTATCAGATGTGATATTTTTTGTCCTACTGCCTACCTTACCCAAGGATTTTGTCTCAGAATATTGTTCACCTACTATTTGAGTTTCTTGACTGTTCCTAAGAAAACAATAGTCTTGTTAACATCGATGACACTTTGACTTAAGTATATGGAGATGTCCAAAGGAATTTGCATAACTTTTGGTATGTTACAGTCTGTCCTAGAAAAGTGGGTGGGGGTGGGAGGAGGTATTCTTTCTGCAATTTAGAATATTCCTCTCCCTGCTTGTTACTAGTTGATCATAGATGTCTAAGTCTGAACTAATTCAAAAACTGCTTTTTTTTTCTTTTGGCACTTAATAGAATGAAAGTAACAAGAGCAGCTTTGACAAAATGATTGAAGCCATTAAAGAAAGCAAGAATGGAAAGAAGATTGGAGTGTTCAGCAAAGACAAATTCCCTGGAGAGTTCATGAAGAGCTGGAATGACTGCCTCAACAAAGAGGGCTTTGACAAAGTAAGAAAACTCCTGAAAACAAGCAAGTTGGGAGTTGAGAAGACAAAACTGTGACAGGGTCCCATAACAGAAAGTGTAGGGAATTTGTTTTGAGAAGACAGTTGTGTTGGTTTCTATTTTCTTTCTTTTTTTTTAATCCTCTTTGGCTGAGCAGTAAGGCACTTCTGCTTTTCATTCGGGACTGGGGCATTCAGGAGATAGTTCAGCTACTTCCAAGGGAACCTGGGGAAAATCTTGTCCAGAAAAAAATTTTTTTTCTTCCTTTTTCCTCACATTTCTGCCTATCTTCCTTCAGCCTTTAGACAGACCTCAGAGGGAGACATTTACATTTTACACGGTGCGTGAGCTTATGGCCTCTTAGACCACACAGAAAGAAATACCAAAGACCTATGCCATAGGTTTATTCAAGAGAACAGATATTTCACAAACCACTGATGAATAGTTTGCTGAATAACCAACTATTGCTGCAATATTCAAATGGGAAGAAGTGGATATCTTTAGTAATTCTCTGTTAGCATCTTAGAAACTCTTTCTTTTCCCTTTCATTGCAGATAGACATCAGTGCAGTTGTGGCATACACCATCGCTGTGAAGGAGGATGGAGAGCTCACCCTAATGAAGAAGGCAGCCAGCATCACTTCTGAGGTCTTCAACAAATTTTTCAAGGAAAGAGTCATGGAAATTGTTGATGCAGATGAGGTAAAATGGGAGGGAGGTGCCTTTTTACTATTTTAATGAAGCAGAAAGAAGTCCCTACCGCATGATTTTTTTTTGGTACTTTTTCTTCCTTTGAAATTAAGCCTTTGGTACCTAATTTGGTGTTGGGTAATTGTGCTGTATCTCTTTCAAAATAACTAAACCCTTACTATGGTTTCTTGAGGTTACCCAGCATTTGACTTGAGAAATCTTGGAATGCTTGTGAATCCCACCACTGTTCTCTAAATTTGCTTTGCATGTATGCCAAAATACTCTCTGGCCCATGAGCCATGCTGTTAGGCTTTTCTATAATCCTGATTGATATCAGAATAGGTGTTGCCTTCCAATGATATTGCCCCAAAACTCAACACCCCTCTTTGTCACCCTCTAATAAGTGTGTTTTTATTTCTGCGTGCTCTTACAGAAAGTTAGACACAGCAAACTGGCTGAGTCTGTGGAAAAGGCCATTGAAGAAAAGAAATACTTAGCAGGGGCAGACCCTTCTACTGTGGAAATGTGTTATCCTCCTATCATCCAGAGTGGTGGCAACTATAATCTCAAGTTCAGTGTGGTGAGGTAAGCGTGAGAACTTCAAATCTGACCACAACCAGAGCATTTCTATCTTTAGAGTTTATTTTGTCCTTGACTCAGTCTAGTCATTTTCTTTTTCTTATTGTAAAAGTAATTCATGATCCGTATAGAGAATTTACAAAAGTAGGAGAGAGAATAATCAGTTGTCTGCCTTTTATGTTTTCCTGTTTTTTTTTCCTATGCATACTAATATTTTATATTACATAGCTACTGGTTTCTTACTTTAACATTTGAATGTATTTTTCCAAAGTATTACAAACACTGGAAAAATGCAAGATGTGACAAAAAAAAAGCCATTAAAATGATACTAGGTATACCATAATATAATTCCCCCTTGAATTTTTTAAAATACTGTGAAGAATGCTGCTCCTCCCGGTCATCCTGATGGGACTGATTATAACCCACAATTTCTAGTGGGCTGGTGGATAAATGACTCCTTGCTGCTGTGCTATTAGACTGTTAAGACTGCAGTTCAGTGTATCATTTGCCTCTTTGGAATGTAACAACTTTTCACTGGATTTTTATCTTAAAAGTTTTGGTACCCAGTTTTTACTCCAGAACTTTAATAAGCCAGTTTATTTACTTAAAATTTTCTTTTAGGTCATTATTGCACTTCAGCTTTGGGATATAGCAGGGAAGGATAATCATTACACCTGCCGTGTGCCAATGATACTAAGGACCTCACTAGTTTTGGTAATGATATGTTTTTTTCCTTTGGTCTCTAGTGACAAGAATCACATGCATTTTGGGGCCATCACTTGTGCCATGGGTATCCGCTTCAAATCTTACTGCTCCAACCTTGTTCGTACCTTGATGGTTGACCCTTCTCAGGAAGTTCAAGAGAATTACAACTTTTTGCTCCAGCTTCAAGAGGAGCTGCTAAAGGAATTAAGACATGGTGAGGTGCCTTAGAAAAGGTGGTTTGGAGATAATCTAACAAAAATGTCATTAGTGTTTATGTGAGTTTATACCCCTGAGGCTGTCATATTATAAATATAATTAGATTTTACTAACCTTGCATCATCCTAATATTTAGTTCCTAATCCTTTCTTTCAGGCATGAGTGGTCGTGGTGATTTACACTGGTGCTTACCAAACCTCTCTTTCGTGTTAGGCCTCTGTGTCTAAATCTTTATAAAATACGTTGTGTTACTCTTCTTTAGTTTAGAAAGTTTTGAGAGCTTGTATCTTTATCAGCAGGGCATGTAATAGTAGTCCTACTGTTAATGAATACCAAGGACATCAAGAATCTTCGTATGAGAACAGAACTGGTAGCAACTTTGCTAAGCAAGCAAGTAAATACCTTAAAGGAAAATAGAGTGCCTAAATTCTCTTTTACGTTGAGATTCTGCACACCCAACTGACTAAATGGGACTTTTAGTTTGCCACCTTAAAACTGCTTTATAAGCCCACTCATGTTGCCTAGAGCTTCCAGACACCATTCCTCCATGATATCGCCAGGTCAGTCTTGAGAAATTCTATTGGAAATCATAATATGGACTCCTCTGCGGTCACCATATCTAGACAACTCTAGCTTGAAATAGCCATTCATAGCCTAGATCTTGAAAAACTAAGGCCAGAGTCCTTAACAGTTAACATTTAATAGCCCTGTTTTTCAAAATGTATAATAAGGTTAATGTGGTATTATTTATTCAGCACTTAAAGAATTATTTCACTGCACTGAGACCAACATATTCCACAATCCCCTTGGGTCAGTGATTCTCAAGTAGTATAAATAAGAATGACTGGGTAAGTTATTTTTAAAAATGCAAATTTCTGGGCCCTGCCACTCCTAAGACTCTATATTCCTTAGTTCACACTTTGAGAAACACTGCTTTAGTGGGAAAAAATTTGATTTTAAGAAATGATTTTTTTTTTTTTTTGCTGAAGGATACTTTAATGTCCCCTTTCTGTCTATCATTAGGTGTGAAGATATGTGATGTGTATAATGCTGTCATGGATTTGGTTAAAAAGCAGAAGCCGGAGCTGCTGAACAAAATTACCAAAAACCTGGGGTAAGATGCTCTGATGTGCATTGTCACACTGAGTCAATATACATGACTAGCAGTGCGCAGGAGACGTATTCTTAGATCAGTTGATTCAAGCAACATTTACAGACTATCAGACTTACTGTATGCCAGACACATAGTGTTTTTAGAGAAAGTGAGAAAGATTTGTTGCAGTGTTTAAACACTATTACTAACCAAAAGGTTGGCAGTCTGAACTTACCCAGAGGGCCTCATAAGAAAGGCCTGGTGATCTGCTTCTGAAAAGTCACAGCCTTGAAACCCTGTGAAGCAGTTCTACTCTGCACACATGGGGTCTCCGTGAATCGGAGTCAATTCAATGGCAGTGACTTTGGTTTTTTTAAGTGCCAGCTAAGTTGTTCAGAGGAAAACTCCTAACATGATTTCATGGTAGAAGATTAAAATTTAAGTGTGGATAAGTAGCTGAAACAAAGAAGGCTTGATAAAGTAAATGTTAGGAAAGGTAATGAAATTATTTTTCAACATAGGATTATACAACACATAAAGAGCCTAAAGGCTGTCCTTGAGCCCTATTTCTTACCTGAATTATCAGCAAGGATAAATCACTTCAATGTATTTTTGCCTGCCTCATCTTGAAAACTGACAGAATACATTATACTTGACCCGTGTTAGAGATCTTTTAGCCTATTGCTGAAGTTTCTCTTTATTCCTTTTCAGGTTTGGGATGGGAATTGAATTCCGTGAAGGCTCTCTAGTAATCAATAGTAAAAATCAGTATAAATTGAAGAAAGGTGAGTGTGTGTGTACAATGGGAATTTTTTTTTTCTTTTTTTTTTATTTTCCTTAGCTTCATCTCCTTCTTGGTGTAAAATCTTGCATCTTGTCCATCCTTTCACAGCCACAAGCTGATCCATGTTTTGCTGTTTTAGGGATGGTTTTCAGCATCAATTTGGGATTCTCAGACCTGACCAACAAGGATGGGAAGAAACCAGAAGAGAAAACCTATGCCCTGTTCATTGGTGACACAGTACTTGTGGATGAGGTGCATACTGACTCTTAAACCTATGAGTGTTCATGAGCTGACTTTTGAGGCACATTTTAGACTTTGGTTTTTTTCTTGTCTTTGTTACATGTTAGTTAAGGGTAGAGATCCACGTAACAGACGGACCAAATAGAGATCATTAGTCCAGGTACAGGGAAGATTTGAACCAAGCTGTATATCATGTTATGGCTTGAACCTTGATAATGATTTTAATAATGGAGCTGGTTTCTTTTTTTTATAACAGCTTTATTGAAATGTAATTCACATATCATACAGTTCACCCATTTAAATTGTACAACTCATTGATTTTTAGTATATTCACAGGGTTGTGTGACATCACCAGTCTTATTTTTAGAACATTTTCATCACTCCAGAAAGATACCTCATACCCATTCACAGTCACTCCCCATTTTTTCCTCAGATCCCCCAGCCCTAGACAGCCACTAGCCTACTTTCTGGATTTGCCTATTCTGGAAACTTCGTATAAATGAAATCATACACTATGTGGTTTTTGTAACTGGTTTCTTTCACTTAGCACGAACTAATTTTTAATAATAACTAGTAATCAGAAGCATTTCAGTGTTTTTATTATAATCTAAACATTTTGATGAATTATTGAATCCTTATTACAACTCTATGAAGTAGATATTCTTATTCTCACCATTGTACAGATTAAAACCAAACCCATTGTTGTTGAGTTGATTTCGAGTCACAGTGATCCTAAAGGACAGAGTAGAACAGCCCCATAGGGCTTCCAAGGAGCAGCTGGTAGATTCAAACTGCCGACCTTTCAGTTAGCAGCCAAGCTCTT
This sequence comes from Elephas maximus indicus, assembly GCF_024166365.1. Taxonomy (NCBI): domain Eukaryota; kingdom Metazoa; phylum Chordata; class Mammalia; order Proboscidea; family Elephantidae; genus Elephas; species Elephas maximus. Next base: position 31,722,196 of record NC_064828.1, on the reverse strand, counting down.
AACCACTACACCACCAGGTTCCAATGAGACTGAGAAGATAAAAAATGTGTTTGTTTATTGTGAAAGATTTTAGTGTCCAGAAGGTTCAAAACATTGTCCAGCTATATACCAGGCTAGAAAGTGTGAAAGTGCTTTTATTCAAAAGTTCTTACAGTTGTATGACTTCTCCCTTTATTCTAGGATGGCCCAGCCACTGTTCTCACTTCTGTGAAGAAGAAAGTGAAGAATGTGGGAATTTTTCTAAAGGTGAGAGAGCCTAGGAAAAAGACAAATAAATGATGTAGGAAGTTAGATACAGTGAAGAGGTAAAATAACGTTGGCTAAAAAATTTAAACTTGCTTTTCTGATTACAACTTTTTCCCATAGAATGAGGATGAGGAAGAAGAGGAGGAGGAGAAAGATGAGGCTGAGGACCTTTTGGGAAGAGGTTCTCGGGCAGCATTACTTACAGAAAGAACACGAGTAAGTTCACTGTTATATATTACATTGATCTCAAGTCTGTCATACGATTCACACGTTCTGATAACTTTGGTTTTCCCTTCACTAGAATGAGATGACTGCTGAAGAGAAGCGAAGAGCACATCAAAAAGAACTGGCTGCTCAGCTCAATGAGGAAGCGAAAAGGCGATTGACTGAACAGAAGGGAGAGCAGCAAATCCAGAAGTGAGAGTTTGTTTGCACTGAGCAATGAAATTGCCTTTGGATTATGGGCGATTGCTGATGTTTCTCAGTGGCGTTTTTTTGTTGTTGCTTTGTTTGTTTTTTATTCTTTTCTTCTTATTCCCACTCCAGAGCTCGCAAATCTAATGTATCCTATAAAAACCCATCACTGATGCCTAAGGAACCACATATCCGGGAAATGAAGATCTATATTGATAAGAAATATGAGACTGTAATAATGCCTGTATTTGGCATTGCAACACCTTTTCACATTGCTACAATCAAGGTACATTCATTCAATCAGGTCTTATCAAACTATTCCATAAACTATTAATTGTGCTTCCCCACAGATAATCATTTTGCCTGAATCTTCTCTTCAGGGCTTCTAGCCAGTTCTGTCCAGTTCAGTCATGGCTTAGGAAGCATCAGTGGCACAGACCCAAATGTTTTCAGTTATGGTGAACTGGAAAGAACCAGAACGGGAAAAATTACGGGTCATAGAAACTTAATCTCCCTCTTAGAGAACAAGGGCAGCGTATGCATCGCAAAGCATCCAAATCCCTTGCTGTAGAATTTTGAGTACAGTGCTGCTCCATTCAAAAGATGGCAGTGCCCCACTCAAAGATGGTGGCCAACTAGGCCACTCTGACTGTGTGTCACTCTCCTATAGGCCTGCCAGTAATCCAGTCTCACACATCAGCCTCCTGAAAGAACTCATTACACCTCTTCCAAGTCTCCCGTTCCAGGGCTTCAACTTATAATTTTTACCATTCTGGGTACTGTGTAGAATCTGCCAAATTATGGAACTTCAGGTCCATCCCTATTTTGCTTTATAGACTATGCCTGAGCCAGTTTAAAGGGGTTCAAAGCCCTACATCTCTCCCACATTCTGCCCCTTCTGATTCTGCCCTTCTCATTTTGCTGCCTTCTCTCTCTCACCCTTATCTCCTACCATTATTCTCCCTTCCAGTTCTCATTTCCTAGAAAGCTAAATATTCTAGTCTAGAAGCATTATTTGCTTGTCTTTCCTTGAACTTTAAGCATTATTTAAGCTGTAGCTGTATACTTAGCACAAGGTACTTGGAGAACTCAGTCATTCTTTTGAGGAACAGTCATAGGACACAATGAGTTAAAGTATAGTTTGTTAGATTTACATTAAGTTTTTACATGCTAGACTCTTGTGAGGAATTGACTTTTCACAATAGCAAAAAGATGGAAACAGTGTAAGTATCCATCAACAAATGAATGCATGAACAGACTATGGTACATCTAACAAAAATGATGATTCCGCAAAACATCTCACGACATGGATGAATCTGGAGGGCATTATGCTGAGTGAAATAAGTCAATCACAAAAGGAGAAATACTGTATAAGACTACTGTTATAAAAACACATGAAAATGTTGCCACACAGAAAGAATCTTTGATGGTTACCAAGGAGGGGATGGGTGAGGAGGGAGAAACACTTAACTAGATAGTAGGTAAGTGGTAACTTTGGTGAAGGGTAAGACACAGTACACAGTATAGGGGAAGTCAGCACATCTTGACCAGGGCAAAGTCATTAAAGCTTCACAGATACATCTGGACACCCTGAGGGATCGAGTTACTGGGCTGAGGGCTGGGGACCATGGTCTCTGGGGATATCCAGCTCAATTGGCATAACATAGTTTATAAAGAAAATGTTCTGCATCCAACTGGTAAGTAGCATCTGGGGACTTAAAAGCCTGTGGGCGGCCACCTAAAATACATCTACTGGTCTCATCCCCACTGGGACAAAGGAGAATGAAGAAAACCAGACTCATGGGAAAGATTAGTCAGAGGACTAATGGACCGCAACTACCAGAACCTCCACCAGACTGAGCCCAGAACAACTAGATGGTACCCAGCTACCACCACTGACTGCTCTGACAGAGATTACAGTAGAAGGTCCCACACAGAGCTGGAGAAAAATACGGAACAAAATTCTAATTCACACACACACAAAAAAGACCAGGTTTACTAGTCTGACAGTCTGGAGAAACCCTGAGAGTGCGTCTCCCCCAACCCCCGGACACCCTTTTAACTCAGTACTGAAGTCACTCCTGAAGTTCACCCTTTAGCCAAAGATGAGACGCATCTGTAGGGGGCCAAGAATAACACATTGTTGGACCTATAGACCTGCTTCATAGTTCACAGAACGTGCTTCATAGTTGTCATGTATAGAAGACTAAGGAGCACGCCAGCCCAGAAGCAAAGAAGAGAAGTCAGGAAGGGTCAGGAGAACTAAACAAATGGAAACAGGGAACCCACGGTAGAGATGGGGAGATTGTTGACACGTCCTAGTCGGCAACCAACATCACAGAACAATTTGTATTATTAGCTGTTTGATGAGAAACTAATTTGCTCTGTAAAGTTTAACGCACAATTAAAAAAAAAAAAAAAAAAACTCCTAACTTTTAACATCACTAACGACAAATCTTTATCTAGGGAAGAAACTTGTTTGACTGCTGAAGCATTTTTTTATGCTTTTTCTTCTTTTTTTTTTGAACAGAATATAAGTATGTCCGTGGAAGGAGACTATACTTACTTGCGTATCAACTTCTATTGTCCAGGCAGTGCTCTGGGCAGGAATGAGGGCAACATCTTTCCTAACCCAGAAGCCACTTTCGTCAAGGAAATGTGAGTCCCCAGGAAAACAACCATGCCTGAATCCCTGCTGGCCACAGGGGCGCCCTCAGAAGCATGTGTTCTCCATACTGTATCCTCCCCATCTAGTGAACAGGCAAAGCTTCCCTCAGTGGCACTTTTTTAGGATCACCTTGTTGGCTGTGAACTATATTGAGCAATGGAACCTAATTGCGAAACCTCATGAAAATTTTTATACCTACTACACGTATTTTGTCATAGAATCCTCAGAACGTTTGCTACATTGGATCCTGTTTCCTTCATGGTGTTGAATGGGATTACTTGGGGATGTTGGACAAGATTTTAATGGATTAGCCATTTAAAATAGTCTCCATTTAAGAAAGGAGAAAGGGAAATTTTTTTTGCTTTCTAGGCATTCTCTCACAACTTAGTGATAACCTTTTTCTCTTAAGAGGGAGTAAGCTATTTTGAAATACAAGAACAGGTGCTAGTTCCCTGGCCTGGTGAGGAAAATTCTATAACGTCTCTTCTTTTTATAGTACATACAGAGCTTCAAATATGAAGGCACCTGGAGAACAGACAGTGCCAGCCTTGAACCTTCAGAATGCTTTTCGAATTATAAAAGAAGTACAGAAACGTTATAAGACTCGGGAAGCAGAGGAAAAAGAGAAGGAGGTGAGCCTTTGTGTGAAAGGACGTGTGTGGTTTTGGGGGGACATGTAAAGGCTACATGAGGAGTCACGATAATGGTATTTCACCTCAGGGCATTGTGAAACAAGACTCACTGGTGATCAACCTCAACCGGAGTAATCCCAAACTAAAAGATCTGTACATTCGCCCAAACATTGCCCAGAAGAGAATGCAAGGCTCGCTGGAGGCCCATGTCAATGGTATGGATGATTTCTCATGTGCCTGAGTTTCATCATGGCCACATTTGCGTGAATAAAAAATCAGATAACATAGCAGGGCAGGAAAATGCTGTGGGGACCTTCCTCACTTTGTTCTGTGGCCAAAAGGAAAGGAAGCTCTGTGCAGGTTTTGCCTTTTCCTCTCAGCCTGTTCACATCAGCTGGGAAGAATGCAGTGCTCTTTGCCTGACCTAATGATGCTGCTAGACACTTGGCTTCATTTCTCTTCTTCCAGGATTTCGCTTCACATCTGTTCGAGGAGACAAGGTGGATATTCTGTACAATAACATCAAGCATGCTTTGTTCCAGCCCTGTGATGGAGAAATGATTATTGTCTTGCACTTTCACCTTAAGGTATACCTTTCTGCTGACTAGCTGTGTGATCCTGGGCACAAACTGAACTTCGTTAGCCTCTTTTCTGTAAAACAGTGATGAAGAAGATTACGTGTCCTATAAGATTATAAGAATTGAATAAATAGTATTTATGAAGTCCACAGTGCCTAGCATGTAGGTGGTGCTTATAGGCAGGGCTAAAGGCATGTAGGGCCCTTGGAAGCCCTGGTGGCATAGTGGTTAAGAGCTATGGCTGCTAGCCAAAAGTTCGGCAGTTCACATCCTCCAGGCGCTCCTTGGAAACTATGGGGTGGTTCTGCCCTGTCCCGTAGGGTCACTATGAGTTGGAATTAGCTCAGCAGCAACGGGTTTGGTTTTTTGGTTTGGGGCCTTAAGCACTGATAATTTGTGGTGCCCCCTCCTCTGCTTACTCATGCATTTGAACAGGGTATGTGACTTAGACGTGTGTGTGTGTCTTAGTCTTAGTGTGTGTCTTATTTGTGTCTTAGCTATCCATGATGTAACTTCTTTTTAAATGCGACTATAATATTAGCAATTGGATACAAAGTGGCAGGTGCCATTTTAGCAGAGTGAGATGAACTGGATTATAAAATTTTTAGTGTATGTGGGGTACTAAGATTTTTACTAAATACCACATTTTCTGCAGAGAGAATATTCCACATGTTCTACAACAAAGAAAGTGAGTCAGTGAACTTAGTTATTTCAGCAGTCAATATAAAATTCTGTTCATCTCCACAGCGAAAAATTGACTTTCACTAGTTTAGCTTTAAATGGCTCATACTTCAGATTGGACGCTTGTTTCATAATAGATACTGTAATTGTAAATGAACAAATGAAAAATGTCATAAGAGAACATTTAACGTGTCCTGTCAGCTTGGCATCTATGGGTCTTTGCTTTGGACAACTGGTGCCTTTATTTTGTTGATACCCTGTCCGTTCCTGCTTATGTTTGTTCCTTTGGTGTGACACATACTGACCACCAAAATATACAAACTCTTCTCTGGATTCCTGTTTATGAAATAGAAAATTGTTCCTTGAGACACAATTTGTTACCAGCATAATACCCAAAGTCCATTCTAAGAAATAGGGGTACTTTTTAAAACTTTCACCATACTGATAAACCATCTGATTAATTATTTTTACCTACATGCCGTGGGAGGCCCAGACTTGGATCACAGCCAATTCCAACACAGGTATTTTCGTGTTTGTTTCTTGGATTTTGCATCTTTGTAGCTTCAGTCCTCTGACTTCTTCGTTCTTCCTTCTGCGTTATGCCCTCAGAACGCCATCATGTTTGGGAAGAAGCGGCACACAGATGTGCAGTTCTACACAGAAGTGGGTGAGATCACCACAGACCTGGGGAAACATCAGCATATGCATGACCGTGACGACCTCTATGCTGAGCAGGCCAGTGAAATTCAGTATTTTTATTTACAGGGCAATTAGGTGGGGTGAGGTCTGAATCTGAGGTGAGGAAGTGTTATGTTTTGTAAACAAGCCTTGAACCTTTCTGTGCAGAACAACTCAAGTATCCACTGAGGTGGCATCGTGCAGTGGCTTATGGCTTAGACTTAGGTTCAGGCTCAGCTCTCCAGTTGATGTTATTGTGGCCTGTGATACATTGCATATTAGTGTCATGGTTATAAGCATTGAAGACTACAAAACAGTTCAGGCTTTTTTAGGGGAAGTACTGTTAAAAAGTAAAGAGATGGCAAATAGTTATTTTGTTTTGTTTTGTTTTCTTCAACAGATGGAACGAGAAATGAGGCACAAACTGAAAACAGCCTTTAAAAACTTCATTGAGAAAGTAGAGGCTCTAACGAAGGAGGAACTGGAATTTGAAGTGCCTTTTAGGGACTTGGGGTAACATATCTCATCTTTTTGACTTGAAGTTCGATCAGTCTGCCTTTTAGAAAAACCAGTTATTCTTCCTTTAATGTTTATTTAGCCTTTTTCCTTTGAGATGTTCATGCCCTCTTGAAAATTTATAAGGGTTAGGTGAGTGGCTAAAACTGAGAGGCTTTCTCTGGAAATGAGTGTGCTGGAGGCATGTTTGGCGTGGGGAAGAGAACGGATTGTATGTCTTGTGGCGCTTTCTCTGGTGATAAACCCAGCCTTATGTGAGTTCCTAATCTCACTCTCTTTCAGATTTAATGGTGCTCCCTATAGGAGTACCTGCCTCCTTCAGCCGACTAGTAGTGCGCTGGTAAATGCTACAGAATGGGTGAGTATTTCTTTTCTCCTTTTGATAAGAAAATTGTTAGAGAAAAGAAAGCAGGAAGGTAGATGTTCTGAAAATAAGATCCTAATCATTTTTCCTGGTTTTCATTTTTGATATTTACTTGTCTTAAAATTAAAACTCATTGAACAGATGAGTCCCAAAATAATTTCTTTAAGTAGGTTTTCTTTTAATAATTTCTTCTCATAGATGCCTTAGATTTGTTCTCCCTGAGGGAAGAATTTGGTTTTTTGTAGGTCTTTTCATTGGAGTTTTTTATTATGTTCTACTGGCCGCAGTCTTTCCAAAAAAATAGTTCTGTTGTCCTGTGTAGTGATTTTTTTCCTGAAAGTACTTGAAAATGCTAGTGCTGTGGGGGAAATATTTATATGATAATGATCTAGTTCCTCCCTGACAGCCACCTTTTGTGGTGACATTGGATGAAGTGGAGCTGATCCACTTTGAGAGGGTCCAGTTTCACCTGAAGAACTTTGATATGGTAATAGTCTACAAGGACTACAGCAAGAAAGTGACAATGATCAATGCTATTCCTGTAGCCTCCCTTGACCCCATCAAGGAATGGTTAAAGTAAGTAAGCCTGCCAGCAGTCTTCCATTCACCCCCAGGAACCCTGTTATTACAGAACTTGTCTCTGCTGCCTTCCTCCAAGTGTGAATGTGTTGTACATAGAATCTCTTGGTGTGCCTAAGGTAAGATTGCCCTGAGGTTGAGCTGTAGACCAGGACTTGAAATTTCAGGTATCTATTAGATATGTGGTTGTTGACTTTTTCTGAGTACCCAGCAATACTACACAATAAAAATCAAAATTTAACCTTTTTCTGACTCTACTTGATATATGTGTAAAGATCTGAAAGTAGGTATAGAATATCTTAACGTTTCTTAGGCTTTGACATCCATTGCTCACACTTCTTCTAGAAGAATTTCTCCTAGAAGTGCCAGAACCCCACTAAACAGGGAATGTCACCCTCTAGAGAAAATGTGAGGTTTGGATAGCCATAAGTACAGTTGCCTAGCCCCCCCGTTCCAGTAACTGGAAACTGGGAGGTGCTATAAATCTCTGGAGAAATTGATTGAGAGTTAAGAAATAAACTGTGAGAAAAATTGAGATTTATGGTCTCCATAAGGATTTTCCTATGAAATACATGTATAAAGGTATATGGCTTTTTAAAATCAGCATTATCAAGGTACAATTTACATGTAATAAAGTTCACCAATTTAAATATATGATTTGATTAGTTTTAACAAATGTGTACAGTCCTGCATCCAGCAGCACAATCAGGATATAGAACATTTTCGTCATTCCAAAAAGTTCCTTTGTGCCCCTTTAAAGTTAGGCTTCTCCCCTCACTTGGTTTCTGTCACTGTACATTTTGCTTCTTCTGAAATTTTCCAGAAATAATCAGAATGTAATCTTTCTTCTTTCACTTAGTATAATGTTTCTGAAATTTACACAAGTTGTGTGTTTCAGTACTATATTCCGTTTTATTACTGAGTAGTATTTCCTTAAGGAGCCCTGGTGGCACAAGTGTTCAGTGCTCAGCTGCTAACCGAAAGGTTGGCAATTCGAACCCACCCAGCAACTATGCAGGAGAAAGACTGGCAGTCTGCTTCTGTAAAGACTGCAGCCGAGAGAACCCTATGGGGCAGTTCTCCTCTGTCACATAGGTCTCTGTGAGTCGGAAATTAACTCTCGGTGGCACCTGACAACAATAGTATTCCATTGTGTGACTGTACCACACACCACATTTTGTTTATCCATTCACCAATTAGTAGACATCTGTTTCTATTAATTGATTTTTTTCCTGCTTCTTTGTAAGCCTGGTAATTTGTGATTGATTGCCAGACATTGCGACTCCACATTGTTGGGTCTGAATTTTCTTGTATTATTTAATTTTGGGGTTTTATTGTAGCATACAGTTAAGTTACTTGGATTCCATTTGATCTTTCAAGCTTTGTTAGTGCAGATTTAGAACAGCCTTTAGTTTAGGGCTACTCTGGCCTGACTGCTGAGGCAGTACTCTCTGAGGACTCTGCCTGATGCCCCATGTATTGTGAGGTCTTCCCATTCTACCTGGTGGTGATTTCCTGTTCTGTGTGAGATCTGGGGATTGTCTGGCCTACGGCTCTCCCGTGTTGGTTTGCCAGTAGTTTCTTCTCATGTGTATGTAGATCAGCCCTCAGCAAAAGACATGAAGGGACCCCTCGGGAAATCTCCAGGGCTTCCTCCTTCTGTAACTCTTCTCCAGGACTCTGCCTCACATGTTCTGGCTATCTCAGCCACCCTGAACCTTTCTTTCTTACCTCTGAGTGACCACCAGGTTCTGGTTGGTTCCCCCTCCTGCACAGCAGCCTGAGAACTGCCTCCAGACGGAAAACTGGGGCAACTATAAAATAAGACCTTATTTCCCTTCTCTCAAGGATTATAGTCTTGTGCTGCCTTTTAGCCAGTGTGTGAAAACTGTCGTTGCGTATTTTGCCTGGTTTTTCTAGTTGTTCAAGGTGGAAGGGTAACTCTAGTCCTTGTTACTCCATCATGGCTGGAGGCAGAAGTTTCCGTATGTATGATAGTGGGTAAATGGGATTATGGAAATCCCGGGGGCGTAGTAGTTAAGTGCTACAGCTGTGAACCAAAAGGTTGGCAGTTAGAATCCACCAGATGCTCCTTGGACACTATGGGGCAGTTGTGCTCTGCCCTGTAGGGTTGCTATGAGTCAGAATCGAGTCGATGGCAACGGGTTTTTTTATTTTTATGGGATTGTGGAGCCCTGGTGGCACAATGCTTAAGAGCTACAACTGCTAACCAAAGGTTGGCAGTTCGAATGTACCAGCCACCCCTTGGAAACTCTATTGGGCAGTTCTACTCTGTCCTGTAGGGTTGCTATGAGTTGGAGTTGACTTGATAACGGGTTTGGTTTGGTATGTAGAATTATGCAGTTGGTTTTCAGGCAGATTTTATGCTGAAATTTTATTATTGTTACCCTTACTATTGTCATTTTCTTTGTTCTTTTCTCTTACCCACCTACTGTAATTGATTCAGCTCTCAATAGAAGTGGGTAGCAGAAAGTCAGATGAAAATCATTTGAGTACCTTCTAAATACAGGGCACTTCAGGTGCTAAAAATAAATTTAGTCTCTACTTTCAGATAGACCTTGGCTCAAATAAAGAAAACATAGGAAAGCAGTGGAAGGTTGAAGAGGGAGAGCTAGGTCCAGTGACAGTTGTCCCTCTTCCTTAGTTTCGGTAGTATGAATGATCAGAGCTGGGAGAAAAATGGCAGAAGTGGTCACGAGTTGAGACTGCTTACTAAAAAAGTGGAATCAGTGAGAGAGGGAAAAACATGGCTGAGTAGGAGGGAAGGCTAGTGAAGAAAAGGGAAATTGGTACTTAAGGAAGGAAGTGGAAGTGGGGGGAAGCACGAGCTCGGAGTTGGTTGAGAGAATACCTTTACTTCAGCTGGAATGCTCTTCTGTCATGAGGGCTAGTGCTCTGGGAGAGAAATATTAGTCATTTGAGGATACTCTAATGGCACAGTGCAAAGAATACCTGCTACCATATACTTAGGGAAAGGTTATCTGCTTTTCAGGGATGCAAGATGACATTGAACACTTTAAGAAAACATCGATGCTTGGTTTTGACTTTGTGGTGTCATTTCTCTCAGTTCCTGTGACCTAAAGTACACAGAAGGCGTACAGTCCCTCAACTGGACTAAAATCATGAAGACCATTGTTGATGACCCTGAGGGCTTCTTCGAGCAAGGTGGCTGGTCTTTCCTAGAGCCTGAGGGTGAGGTGCGTGAGTGCGGGGTTTCTGTTCTGGTACACAGTGTTGGTCGCTATCATTTGGGCAGTTAGGAAAAAGCCATATAACCAGCATGTGAGGATCAAAATGCATTATGGTTTCTCCAAATAAGTTTTACAGAAAAAAGATTGATTGGACATTGGTCCCCACTGACAAGATTTCTTTGAGATTATAAAAACTGGCCTCTGCACGAGTTCCTCAGCATTTGGAAAAAATTCTTCAGGGCAGTTCGGCAAAAATTGTTTTCTAAAAAATGGTCCTCCCACCTCCGCATAATGCATTATTATCAATTGTCTATTTCTGTGGTTAATGACCCTTGATAAGGAAGAATGAACTGAGTCTTTCAGAAAAATGAATTAGGAAGATAACAGCAGGGAGGGTGCTCCTTTTAAGTTTCAGTGTGTAGATCTCAGTCTTCACTTTGCACCTTACCAGTAACTTTAGATACATCCTTTTATATCCTGGTCACCCAAGTCTTTTCCATGTGAAACTGAAATAATGCTGCTGTACTCAGTGGGTTGAATTAATCCTTTAAATTAGTAAAGTAAATGTACAAAACAAAATCAGTAACAGCATTGTGCTGTCTCTAACCCACCAGGGGAGTGATGCTGAGGAAGGGGACTCAGAGTCTGAAATTGAAGATGAGACTTTTAACCCTTCAGAAGATGACTATGAAGAGGAAGAGGAGGATAGTGATGAAGACTATTCATCTGAAGCAGAGGAATCAGGTTAATCTTTTTAAGAAAAAGTTTGTCATAGCTTCCTAATCTAATACCACTTCTGCAAACTACTTTTTTTTTTAGAAGGAAAGAATTCCGTCATTCCTTTCCATTCTTGTCTAATTGTAATACTTCATCCATTTATTTCAGACTATTCCAAGGAGTCATTGGGCAGCGAAGAAGAGAGTGGAAAGGACTGGGATGAACTAGAAGAAGAAGCCCGAAAAGGTAATTTTGTTGTTTTGGGGAGGGGGAACGTCATTTTTTTATTTTATTTTGACTAGGTACAGATTTCTAGCACATTTTAGTATTTTGGGATATTGATAGCCTAATAAGAGTTAAAGGCATTCTGGTGGCACAGTAGTTAAGTGCTCAGTTGCTAAACAAAAGGTTGGCGGTTGAAACCCACCAGTAGGTCCGAGGGAGAAAAGATCTGGCAGTCTGCTCCCATAAAAATGATAGCCCAGGAAACCCCGTGAGGCAGTTCTACTCTGTCCTATAAGGTCGCCATGAGTCAGAATCAACTCAAGGGCACACAACAACGTTAAGAATTAACAAAAGAACACTACAAAATTGATTTGGACAATAGCCAAAAGGTGTGAAAACCACCAAAATGTCCATCAGCAGATGAATGGATAAACCAAATGTGTGTAGCCATACAAGGGAATATTATGCAGCCGTAAAGAGAATGAGATTCTGGTGCATGCCACAACAGATGGATGAACCTTGAAAACATGCTGAGCGAAATAAGAAGTTAGTTTTATGATCTCACTTATATGAAGTAAGCAAATACGTTGGAGCCCTGGTGGCACAGTGGTTAAGAGCTATAGCTGCTAACCAAAGGGGTGGCAGTTCAAACCCACTATCCGCTCCTTGGAAACCCTATGCAGCAGTTCTACTCTGTTGTCTAGCGTCGTCTCTGAGTTGGTATCAGTTCAACAACAATGGGTTTGTTTCTTGATAGAAGGGGTGGGAGGGAGCGGGAAAGGGAGAGTTTTTGTTTGGGGTGGCATTGAGGTTATGTTAATGGTGGTAGAATATTTTGGAAAAGGATTGCAAGAATGGTGGCACAACTTGTCCTTGGATTGTTAATGTGGAAGTTGTACTGGCAAATATTTTGGTATGTATATTTTCACCATAATTTTAAAAACCTTAAATTTGGAACCACAGTTAAAACTTCATAGATGAAAGGGGGAAAAATGAAGTCTGAAATTTGTCTAAATAGAAATTTTTGGCTAACTGGAAGCTTTCTTCATCTGCTTAAGCCCCCAGGTTGCTCTAGCCAGGGTAGCCATGTGTCATATATGGCTCCAGAATTAGGCAATTCAGTTTCCAAAACTAAGTCCCATATTTGTCTAACTTTCTGGGTCTCTTCCAGGTTAGAAATATCTTCATAGTGCTAGTTTAGTTTCTCTGAAACCAAAACCCAAATGTAAATTATAGATGAAAAAGAAATATTTATTACCTACTGTGTCCCAAGCACTGTGATAGGGGTTTTGCAGAGGTTATATTGTTGTTGTTAGGTGCTGTTGAGTCTGTTCCAACTCATAGCAACCCTGTGTACAACAGAACGAAACACCGCCCGGTCCTGCGCCATTCTTAAAATTGTTATACCTGAGCCCATTGTTGTAGCCACTGTGTCAGCCCTTCTTGAGGGTCTTCGTCTTTTTCGCTGGCTCTCTACTTTACCAAGCATGGTGTTCTTCTGCTGGAACTGATCCATCCTGGTAACATGTCCAAAGTATGTGAGACATAGTCTCCCCATCCTTGCTTCTAAGGGGCATTCTGGTTGTTCTTCCAAGACAGATTTGTTTGTTCTTTTGGCAGTCCATGGTATATTCAATATTCTTTGCCAGCACCACAATTGAAAGACATCAGTTCTTCAGTCTTCCTTATTCATTGTCCAGCTTTCGCATGCATATGATGCGATTGAAAACACCATGGCTTGGGTTACGCACACCTTAGTCTTCAATGTGACATCTTTGCTTTTCAACACTTTAAAGAGATCTTTTGTGGCAGATTTGCCTAATGCAATGAGTCTTTTGATTTCTTGACTGCTGCTTCCATGGGTGTTGATTATGGAACCAAGTAAAATGAAATCCTTGACAACTTGAGTCTTTCCTCCGTTTATCCTGATGTTGCTTATTGCTCCAGTTATGAGGATTTTTGTTTTCTTTATGTTGAGGTGTAATCCATACTGAAGGCTCTGGTCTTCATCTTCATTAGTAAGTGCTTCAAGTCCTCTTCACTTTCAGCAAGCAAGGTTTTGTCATCTGCATAACGCAGGTTGTTAATGAGTCTTTCTCCAATCCTGATGCCCCGTTCTTCGTATAATCCAGCTTCTCGGATTATTTGCTCAGCGTACAGATTGAATTAAAAAAACCTGTTGCCATCCAGTCAATTCCGACTCATAGTGACCCTATAGGACAGAGTAGAATTGTCCCATAGAGTTGCCTGGTGGATTCGAACTGTACAGATTGAATAGGTATGGTGAAAAGATATAAACCTGCTGTACACCTTTCCTAACTTTAAACCACACAGTATCCCCTGTTCTTTCTAAACAACTACCTCTTTGGTCTATGTACAGGTTCCTCATGAGCATAATTAAGTGTTCTGGAATTGCCATCTTGGCAGTGTTTATCCATAATGCATTATGATCCACACAGTCGAATGCCTTTGCATAGTCAATAAAACACAGGTAAACATCCTTCTGGTATTCTCTGCTTTCGGCCAGGATCCATCTGACATCAGCAATGATATCCCTGGTTCCATGTCCTCTTCTGAATCTGGCTTGAATTTCTGGCAGTTCCCCGTCAATTTAATCCTAAAATAATTCTCCATTTTATAAATGAATAAACCAAGGCTCAGAAAGGTTAAGTACTCGCTCAAGGCCACATAGCTAGTAAGTGCTTAAGTAGTGATTAAAACTCAGCTCTGATTCCAAAGTAAATTCTGTGCACCATTTCATGCTGTCCCGTCCTGTTAGATTTATAGCTAACTAATAACGCCTCTTTCTCTTCTATTTAGCGGACCGCGAAAGTCGTTACGAGGAAGAGGAAGAACAGAGTCGAAGTATGAGCCGGAAGAGGAAGGCATCTGTGCACAGTTCCGGCCGAGGCTCTAACCGTGGTTCCAGACACAGCTCTGCACCACCCAAGAAAAAGAGGAAGTAACTTCTGAACTTTGGCCCTGAGCTCCATTCTTCCTCCAGCCAACCCCTCGAAATTTTACATGACATAGAAACTGTATTTTTCCTTTTGTTTTCTTTTGAAGTTTGGCCATTTGTGTTTATGGGTTTAGGGGGCCATTTGTGTGGACCAATCTACTCGGGGAATTCCAGGCCCACCAGGACACGTGCCAATGGCCCCATCCAGATGGCAAGGGAGGAGGTGTTCTTGAAGAAGGGCGGAGGCTTCCGCTGTTAATAAACATTGTTTCATTCCTCTCTCTTCCTGTCACCTTCTGCCAGGACATCAGTGGCTTCCGACATCTTATTCTTTGGTGTCTTGAAGCTGTGTTTCCAAGACATTGGTACAAGGTGACCCTTAACTACCTGTACCATGGTTCTTGACCAGCAGGTTTGATCCTTCATCTTACCTTACTGCTATGACCTTCCTCACCACTCTTTAAGTTCCATCTTTGCAGTACTCAAGAAAAGGCTCTTGGAATTTGCTAATGGTTGTGATAATCCAAACAACTTGAGCTAGTGAGGCAGATTGGGCTGGTGCCTCCATCAGAGTTTGCCTGCTTACTTGCCTCATGCCGATTTTGAGGTACTTCTGCTGCCTTAGAAGACATAAGAAGCAGTGACACTTCCGGGCCCAGTTTCATCCTCTACAAATTCACACATGACAGTGGTAGAAGACAAAATCACCACTGTCTTCTTTCTTTTCTGACATGTTATCTGAGGAAGAATGGTTGTGCCTCCTACTGCTTCTAGTGAAATCTAGAGGTGGCTCAAAGGAGCATCATTTAGATCTGGAAGGGGCAAGTCATGCCTTGGGCCTAGAATAACCTGATGAGACGAGAGAAGAGGAAGGGAGGCCAGGCCACATCTACAACAAAGCCTCTCGTCACTGCTGCTCCTTATTTTTACTTGTCTTGCATTGTCCTATATTTATCACAGTTTCTGTTGAACAGCTTTTTTAAGTATTTGGGGAGTTTATCTTGCCATCTTCCCCCTCCTGGTTCTCTGTACCCACCTGTCCACTGCAGTTCCTTCTGTGTTCTGTGACTAAGAGAAGAGGGGGGTCTTGGATTTTGTTTATTTGTTTGTTTTTTCTCCTTAGCAGTAGGACTTGATATTTTCGATTTTGGAAGAACTAAAAGATAAATAAACTGTGGGTTTTTTTTGTTGTCGTTGTTTTGTTCTTGTAAATTTACCTTTTGTGACAGTTCTTTTATAGTTCTTGAAAGCAAGCCTGCTTCTCACCTGATAAGGTGCCAAGGCCTTACAAAAATGCCTTTTCAAGTTAGTATCACAAAGATAACTTTCTTCATTCTATGCTTTCATTCTTAAGAGAGATACCAGACATCACAGCAGACCAAATTCATGGTATAGCAAGTTACTTTATGAGACTTTTTACTATTGTTCCCTCAGATTTTAGAATGGAATAGCACTTATTATATCACAAAAACAAATCTTCAGTCATCTCCTTGTAAATAGCATGGAGGGCAGCAGCGGCTTGTAGGGAAATCTTCAGCCTTCCTATTGGAGTGACCTGGTCTTCGGGGCTAACAACTGTTGGGAAAGAAGAAAAAGAAAAAACACTTGAATACCTGGCATTTGTCATGTTAGGTGCCGGAGATACTAAATGAACTAAGTTACTACACCACTTTCTAGGGAATTCTAGTCTAGTGGAGGAGAAAGGAAAATTAAAAGTGATTACAATATAGTATGCCAGCAGCTATGATAAATGAAAGCTGAAGGTGCTTTTGCGGACACACAGAAGCAGCACCTAACCCAGAATGGAGGAATTAGAAAAGACTTCCTGGAGACCATTCCCAAGGTAAGTCTTAAAAAGTTAAAAATTTCTAAGTATGTACCAAAACATGAAAACATGCTGGTTTGGAAAATTACAAGGAGTGGCAGAAATGAAACTGAAGATACACAGGGCCCAGATCATGAAGGGCCTTGTGTGTCTTCTAAAGTATTTAGCTTTAACTAAAGGTATTAAAAGTGACTTTTTATTTGGGTTCTAGAAGGATTATTATTTACAGAATAATGTGGAAGGGGGGCACAAGAAGACCAAGGTTGTTACGAGGCTGTTATAGTAATTTAGGAAAGAAACGAAAAGGGTCTAAAGTGTAACGGTGTAGAGGTGGGGACAGATTCAAAATATTTAAGAGATGAAATTAGTGGAATTTTGTGATCATCAGGAGTAAGGAAAAGCTTGGAATTGATCATCCTGGCTTAGGTAACAAGGTAGATGGTGGACAGTGGCATTCACTAAGAGGAAGTAAGGCACAAATTTCTAGTTGGGGGAGCTTTGAGGTACGAATGGAGCATACAAACAGAGACATCTATTGGTTTGCTGTAAGCCTAGTTTTATCAAAAATCAGGTAAAAAACTTAGATTTGAGATAATTCCTAAGTTATAATTAAAACCTTGGGGTGGATGCAATCACCTAGGAACAGAGTATGTGGAGAAAAAAAGGATTGAGCCAAAGAAATGCAACATTTAAAGGAATAAACCCAGAAAGAAGAACCTGTAAAAGAAACGGAAGGATCACCCAGGGAGTGATTTGGGAAGTCAGAATGTCCTGAAAATGGTATTAAAAAAGGACAGCAATGATACCAAGGTTTAGAAAGGTACAGTAAGATGAGTAATAAAAACCAATTGAATTTGACAAGATGGCAGGAGATTTCGGGCAGAGTGCTTGGGATGGAACTGTGATCTTAAGAGGCGCAGAAGTAGTACTGTGGATTGATCGTTCAGCAAAGCTATCAAGGAGCTGAGTTTATAAGTGATGAGAGAAAAGGCAGATGCAGGACTAGCAAGGAGAGTTTTGTTTTTACAGTTAAACCAACATGTTTAAAGCCTGTGTGGGAAGAGGCCATAATTAGGAAATTACTGTTCTTCTTTTAGTGATTAAAAATTCAAACTAAAAATTGTGAAGCATTCATTGGCTTAGTGATTCTGACTGTGATCACTAGAAAAGACATAAGGAAATTTTCCTTAAGTACAAAAGGCATGGAGGCCTGGAAGCATGGCATGTGTGGGGAATAGGCAGAAGGAGTACAAATTGGGAGTGAGAGCTGTAGAAGACTAACTGCTAATACAGAGCTGGCACTTAGCACATGCCAGGCACTGTCCTAAGCACTTTAAGTATGTTAACTCTTAAGTCCTCACAACAACCCTATGAGGTAGGTACTGCTGTTATCCCCATTTTATATATGAGGAAACAGGCACAGAGAGGTTAAATAGCTTGCCCAAGAGCACAACTTGAATGGCACTAGAGGAATATAATGAATCTTGTCTTCAAGATCAACTTTGCAGTGTTAATTAGGTACTGAAGGTAGAACAAGAAAAAAAGTCATTATTAGGATGGTTTCCCTGAAGACAAATGGAACAATCATGTATTACTCACTGTCTAGCTCTTCCTGTAGAATGTCTCTTCCTGATTCCAGGATCTGCCACAGTTCAAGATATGCATATCCTACTTCTTGACATTCTTTGTTTTCATCATCCATAGGCTCACTTACCACTGTAAACTTCAAACTAATGAGAAAAAAAAAAAAAAAAGTTCATTTAACTCAGCACTACTGATACCCTTTGGCTTTAAAAATATAATAAGGATAAAAGCAATCATAAATGATACGGTGTCTTTCCTTTGCCTCCATTTTATGAGACGACAGTGGTAGAAAAGTGAGGAATCAGTATGCTTTGAAGGAACAACAGGCCTTGAGAAGAGGGAACGAAGACTCTTGAGGTAGTGCAATTGATCAAGTTGTCTCAATAGAACCCCTAGTGTGATCGTTTATAACTTTGATGAAAGATTTCCTATGGATAGTGGAGACTTGCACAAAAACCAAGATTATGGAAGAAATTAGAGGGAGAGGTTTTAAATTTTTAAATAAAAGTTGGGTGCCAGTCCTGTTTTCTTACAGGAAACGGAAGGAATGCAGAATTGCAAACTGAGTATAAAAACTATTCTTTAGAGTTGTTTTGAGTCTTGAAAGGTGGTGCTGCCAAGTGTACGGCACAGTGCCTCACAAGCAGTGAGCAGTCAGTAAAAATCATCATGACCTTCACTTGTTAGGTGCCGTTGAGTCAGTTCCGACTCATAGCAACGCTATGTAAAACAATGAAGCACTGCCCGGTCCTGCACCATCCTCACAATCATTGTTATGCCTGAGCCCACTGTTACAGCCACTGTCAATCCATCTCCTTCAGGGTCTTCTTTTTTGCTGACCCACAATGTTACCAAGCATGATGCCCTTCTCCAGGGACTGGTCCCTCCTAATAACATGTCCAAAGTATGTGAGACAGAGTCTTGCCTTGACTTAGCCTAGCAAAGAATGATATTGAGTCCAGAAACTGGTACAATCTATAATAATCCTATTAATTTTTTTTTTTTTTAGGTTTTAAAAAATGTCTATTGTTTCAAGCCAAACAGTGGCCAGCTACAACCTGTGGGCAAAATATGGCCCGCTGCCCTTTTTTTTTTTTTTTGGTTTCTCTTGTTAATTATGGTGAAAGTATATATAAACAAAACTTTTGCCAACTTCAAAGGTTTTACATTAATTTTTTTAATTAAGATAACATTCCCAAATGGTCAGCAATTACTTTAAAACAAAGATGAGAACGTATGGGGCAGGGAAACTAGATTAATGGAAACTGAACCAAACCAAAACCAAACCCCTTGCCATTGAGTCCATTCTGACTGATAGCGACCCTATAGGACAGAGTAGAACTAACTGCCCTATAGGGTTTCCAAGGAGCGACTGGTGAATGCAAACTGCTGACCTCTTGGTTACTAGCAGCTGAGCTCTTAACCACCGCACCACCAGGCCTCTGGAAATGGAATACCAGATGGAAATAATAATAAATGAATAAATAATTCCTCACACTGTGAAGAATGTAACCAATGTCACTGAACAACTTGTATAGAAATTGTTGAATGGGAACCTAAACTGCTGTGTCAACCTTCACCAAAAAACATTTTTTAAAATTATTTTAAAATTTTTTGAGATAAAAATTTACCATTTTAACCATATTAAAGTGTACAATTGAATGTTTTTAGTATAGTCACAGTGCTGTGAAACCATTCCCCACTCTGTAATTCCAGAACGTTTTCATAACCTCAGAAAGAAACTCCATATCCATCAGTGTTTCCTCATTCTCCTCACCTCTCCCCACCCACCAGCCCCTGGCAACACTGACCTACCTTCTGCCTCTAGGGATTTGCCTGTTCTGGACATTTCACATGGCTATTAATTGTTATTATAGGCAAATATTAGAGAATGGCTAATAGAGAGTGCTAAGGGAGCAGGAGTAGGACTGAAAACTCAGACTCTTAAGAGCAAGGTCAAACACGGTTAAGCTGAAAAGAAGGAATTACTGAAAATGATTGACGCTGAGCCCACTACACAATCATGCATTTGTTAGTAGGTTTCTGTATCATTACTGAGAGCTTTGACAACGAAGAGGGATAATGCTGTCCTCTACCCCAAATTTTCTCAAGAAAGGGCAGGTAATGAGCATGACTACATGCCAGGCAGTCTCTTCAACGAACAGTGCTGGCGTAACTGGATATCCACCTGCAAAATAAATGAAACAAGACCCATGCCTCACACCATGCACAAAAACTAACTCAAAATGGATCAAAGACCTAAATATAAAATCTAAAATGATAAAGATCATGGAAAAAAAAATAGGGACAACACTAGGAGCCCTAACACATGGCATAAACAGTATACAAAACATTATGAACATTGTACAAACACCAGAAGAGAAACTAGATAACTGGGAGCTCCTAAAAGTCAAACACCTATGCTCATCCAAAGACGTCACCAAAAGACTAAAAAGATTACCTACAGATTGGGAAAAAGTTTTTAGCTCTGACATTTCTGATCAGCGTCTGACCTCTAAGATCTACGTGATATTGCAAAAACTCAACAACAAAAAGGCAAATAACCCAATTAAAAAATGGGCAAAGGATATGAACAGGCACTTTAACAAAGAAGACATTCAGGCTGCTAACAGATACATGAGGAAATGCTCACCATCATCAGCTATTAGAGAAATGCAAATCAGAACTACAATGAGATTTCATCTCACTCCAATGAGGCTGGCATTAATCCAAAAAACGCAAAATAGTAAATGTTGAAGAGGTTGTGGAGAGACTGGTACACTAACACACTGCTGGTGGGAATGTAAGATGGTAAAACCACTTTGGAAATCAATTTAGCGCTTCCTTAAAAAGCTAGAAATAGAACTACCAAACGACCCAGGAATTCCACTCCTTGGAATATAAAAAAATAAAAAATATATATATATATTTTTTGGAATATACCCTAGAGAAATAACAGCCTTCACACGAACAGATATATGCACACTCATGTTCATTGCAGCACTGTTTACAATAGCAAGAAATGAAAGCAACCAAGGTGCCCATCAACGGATGAATGGATAAATAAATTGTGGTATATTCACACAATGGAATAATATGCAACAGTTAAGAACAATGATGAATTTGTGAAACATTTCATAACATGGAGGAATCTGGAAGGCGTTATGCTGAGTGAAATTAGTCAGCTTCAAAAGGACAAATATTGTATGAGACCACTATTATAAGAACTCCGGATAAAGTTTAAACACAGAAGAAAATATTCTTTGATGGTTATGAGGGTGGGGAGGGAGGGAGAGGGATAAGCATGAACTAGAGAGTAGACAGAAATTTTTCTAGGTGAAGGGAAGGGCAACACATACCACAGGGATAGTCAGTACAACTGGACTAAGCCAAAAGCAAAGAAATTTCCTCAATACAACCAAAAGCTTTGAAGGCGAGAGTAGCAGGGACGGGAGTCTGGGGACCATGGTTTCAGGGGACATCTAGGTCAATTGGCATAACAAAATGTATTAAGAAAACATTCTGCATCTCACTTTGGTGAGAGGCATCTGGGGTCTTAAACACTAGCAAGTGGCCATCTAAGATGCATAAATTGGCCTTAACCCACCTGGAGCAAAGAAGAATGAAGAATACTGAAGACACAAGGTAAATATGAGCCCAAGAGACAGAAAGGGCCACATAAACCAGAGAGTCCATCAGCCTGAGACCCGAAGAACTAGATGGTGCCTGGCTACAACAATCACTGCCCTGACATGGAACACAACAGAGAATCCCTGATGGAGCAGGAGAATAGTGGGATGCAGATCTTAAACTCTCTTCTCATAAAAAAGACCAGGCTTAATGGTCTGACAGACCAGAGGGACCCTGACGGTCATGGTCCCCAGACCCTTTGGAAGTCCAAAATTGGAACCATTCCCAAAAACAACTGTACAGGCAGATATTGGCCTGGACTATAATGATGCTGGTGAGGAGTGAACTTCGTGGCTTAAGTAGACACATGAGACTATATGGGCAACTCCTGTCTGGTGGCGAGATGAGAAGGAAGAGAGGGACAGGAGCTGGTTGAATGGACACAGGGAATATAGGGTGAAGAGAAGGAATATGCTGTCTCATTAAGGGGAGGGCAGCTGGGAGAGCACAATGGGGTGTGTATGGCTTTTTGTATGAGAGACTGACTTAATTTGTAAACTTTCACCTAAAGCACAACAAATAAATTTTTAAAAAATCAGCCCCCGTTTCTTACCCACATGCATACAGAGGAGTGAGATTTAGTTAAACAAACTTTAACAAATACAAGATGCCCTTATTTGTCTTGTTTAGCTAAATGCCCAGTTAAATTTGAATTTTTTAGTGTAAGTATGTCCCCTGTATTTTATCTGGAAACTCTAAAAGGAAACCTTCTCAGATTACAGGTATAATAAAGAAAATTGACTTTCCTAAAATTTTAAAGCAGACCCAGAATTTACTTCAGCTATTACAAAGTCAGAATATTCCTATAAATAAAATACTTAAAAATCTAAATATAAAATTAATATTATGAAGACATAATATTTGGGAAGCTAGCAACAGCACTGTGTGTGAGAAACAAATCAAATTAGATTTGATTGGATCAAAACATTTTGCCCATTCCCTATTGGGCACTGTTTGTATTCAATTAAACCTCTGCCACAAAAAAAGTCCCCATGGGGGCTGGCATGGATGAGAACTGAACTAAACCTATGAAATTATGTAATTGATCAAGTAGTCACAAACATAAATTAGACAGAAGAAGACTGGAAATTCACTAAGGCTAAGTTATTTGAAAGAAGTTATCAAAATATTCAGCATCGGCACGAAACCAAACTCAAACTACAGTTCCTGTCTAAACATCCCTTTCTTCCAAAGTGGAAAAGCAGATACTTACTGTCCTTGGTCAGGATCTTCTCCATTCAACATGGTGAACAGAAATTGCCTTCGACCTTTTTGCTCCAATGGGTCCAGGTCTATCACTGCGTTAAGGAAAAGAAAAAAAAAAAAAAGTCATGTGCAGTTTCTGTTACTGCACTAAGACCCTCATAAGCAGTAACAACAGTGATATAAAGCAGAAGTTGGCAGACTAGGGCCCTTGGGCTGGCCCCCCAGTCTTTATAAATAAAGTTTTATTAGAGCACAGCCATGTCCATTTGTTTACATATTGTGTATGGCTGCTTTCCAGCTATGCCAGCAAAGTTGAGTGGTTGTGACAGACTGTATGGGCCACAAAGCTTAAAATATGTACTATTTGGCCTTTTAAGAAAAAGTTTGTAGACCCTTATAAACTGTATGTAAAGCTATTATGCTATATGCCAAAATAAATGTGCTCTCACCATTCCACGGCTAGAAGGATTCTAAGGAATTCAATATTTTATCCCTTATCGGTCCAGTTATGCAGATTTTTGTTTTATGTTGAGGTATAATCCACGCTGAAGGCTGTAGTCTGATCTTCAACAGTACCATGTTTTTCGCAAATAACCCACCCACATAAATAACATGCCCCTGCATATAACGCATATAGCATGCCTAGGAAAATATTTCGCGAGGTGGAAGTCCAGTTGGCAAAAATAAACAACACCTGTTATTCGTGTAAAAATACGGTAAGTGCCTCAAGTCCTCTTCACTTTCAGCAAGCAAGGTTGTGTCATCTGCATATCAAAGGTTGTTAATAAGTCTTCTTCCAATCCTAATGCCAAATTCTTCTTCATATAGTCCAGCTTCTCAGATTATTTGCTCAGTATACAGATTGAATAAGTATAGTAAAAGAATATAACCTTGACACACACCTTTCCTGGTTTTAAACAAGGCAGTATCCCCCTGTTCTGTTTGAACGACTGCCTCTTGGTCTATGTACTGGTTCTGCATAAGCACAATTAAGGGTTCTGGAATTCCCATTCTCCTCAATGTTATCCTTAATTTGTTATAATCCACACAGTCTAATGCCTTTACATAGTTGATAAAACACAGGTTAAAAAAAAAAATCTTTCTGGTGTTCTCTGCTTTCAGCCAACATCCATCTGACACCAGCAATGATATCTCTCATTCCACCTCCTCTTCTGAATCTGGCTTGAATTTCTGGGAGGTCCCTGTCAATGTACTGCTGCAACAGTTTTGGAATTATCTTCAGCAAAGTTTTCTTGCCTGTGATATTCATGATATTGTTCAATAATTTCTGCATTCCGTTGGATCACCTTTCTTTGGAATAGGCACAAATGTGGATCTCCTCCCAACAGTTGGCCAGGCAGCTGTCTTCCAAATTTCTTCTCAAAGATGAACGAGCGCTTCCAGCATTGCATCTGTTTGTTGAAACATCTCAATTGGTATTCCATCAATTCCTGGAGCCTTGTTTTTCGCCAATGGCTTCAGTGCAGCGGGGACTTCTTCCTTTAGTACCATCAGTTCTTGAGCATATGCTACCTCCTGAAATGGTTGAACATTGACCAATTCTTTTTGGTACAGTGACTGTATTCCTTCCATCTTCTTTTGATGCTTCTTGCATCATTCAGTATTTTGCCCATGGAATCCTTGAATACTGAAACTTGAGACTTGATTTTTTTCTTGAATTCTTTCAGCTTGATAAATACAAGCATGTTCTTTCTTTCCTTTTAGTTTTCTAACTCCAGGTCTTTGCACATTTCATTATAATGCTTAATTTGTCTTCTTGAACCACCCTTTCTGTTCAGCTCTTGTACTTCGTTATTTCTTCCAGTCATATTAGCTACTTGCTCTATGTTTAAGAGTAAGTTTCAGAGTCTCTTCTGACATCCATTTTGGTTTTTTCTTTCTTTCCTGTCTTTTTAATGACCTTCTGCTTTCTTAATGCATGATGTCCTTGATGCCAACCCACAACTCGCCTGGTCTTTGGTCATTAGTGTTCAATTCGTGAAATCTATTCTTGAGATGGTCTCTACATTCAGGTGGGATATACTCAAGAGCATATTTTGGCCCTCGTGGGCTTGTTTTAATTTTCTTCTTCAATTTGAACTTGAATATGAGCAATTGATGGTCTGTTCCACAATAGGGCCCTTGGCCTCGTTCTCACTGATGATATTGAGCCTCTCCATCATCTCTTTCCACAGACGTAGTCGATTTGATTCCTGTGTATTCCATCTGGTGAGGTCCATGTGTATAGTCACCATTTATGTTATTGAAAAAATTTTTTCTAATGAATAGGTCGTTGGTCTTGCAAAATTCTATCATGCAATCTCCTGCATCATTTCTATCACCAAGGCCATATTTTCCAACTACCAATCCTTCCTCTTTGTTTCCAACTTCCACATTTCAATCATGAGTAATTATCAGTGCAACTTGAGAGCATGTTTGATCAATTTCAGATAGCAGAAGTTGGTAAAAATCTTCAATTTTTTCATCTTTGGCAGTAATGGTTGGTACATAGATTTGATAACTGGTCTTCCTTGTAGGCGTATGGATATTTTCCTATCACTGACAGTGTTGTACTTCAGGATAGATCTTGAAAAGTTCTTTTTGACAAGGAATGTAATGTCATTCCTCTTCATTTTATCATTCCCAGCATAGTAGACCATAGATTGCCCATACCAGTCCATTTCAGCTCATCCATGCCTAAGTCATTGATTTTTATGTGTTCCATTTCATTTTTGACATCTTCTAATTTTTCTAGTTTCGCACTCCGTACATTCATGTTTCAATTATTAATTGATGTTTGCAGCTGTTTCTTCTCACTTTAAGTCGTGTCACATCAGCAAATCAAGGTCCTGAAAGCTTACTCCATCCACATCATTAAGGTAGACTCTACTTTGAGGAGGCAGCTCTTCCCCTATCGTATTTTGAGTGCCCTCTAACCTGGGGAGCTCACCTTCTGGCACTATTATCAGACAATGTTCCGCTGCTATTCATAAGGTTTTCACTGGCTGATTTTTTCAGAAGTAGGCTGCCAGGTCATTCTTCCTAGTCTGCCTTAGTCTGGAAGATCAGATGAAACCTGTCCACCATGGGTGACCCTGCTGGTATTTGAAACACCAGTGGCATAGCTTCCAGCATCACAGCAATATGCGAGACACTACAGTACAACAAACTGAGAGATGAGGGAGGGATGATCCATTACAATAAGGAAATTAATGAATACAGAGCATCTAACAGGATCCAGGAGACAGGAAAGCCAGTATAGAAGAGAATTAAATCAAATTTTGGGGATAGCAGCAGTGGGATAAAAGCTAAACAATGGGCTAGAGGGGTACAAAAGGATGGAGAGAGTTTCTCCAGAAAAAAATTATTTAATAGGTTTGATTACTTGAGGGTGTTAACCAACCAACCCAACCCATTGCCATCGAGTCAATTCCAACTTATACCAACCCTATAGGACAGGGTAGAACTGCCCCATAGAGTTTCCAAGGAGTGCCTGGTAGATTCAAACCGCCAACCTTTTGGTTAGCAGCTGTAGCACTTAACCACTACACCACCAGGGTTTCCAAAGGATGTGAAAAGAATTATCAATAGGTATAATTAAAATAAAACAAATGAAAAATTGAGGCAAACAAAATAGTAAACCAGAAAAAATATATAGTTAAGGTCATACTACTTGGCTCTGCAAGAATTAATATTTACATATTTATAATAATATAAACAATTAAAATTGGTTTAAACAAAAAGTATGATCAAACTATATAGGAGGGAAGGGTCATGGGTGTGGTGAGAGAGATCTAAATTTATGTACCAAGATAGGAAGCCAGTGGACCATGTCTAATATTGGGACATTAGGAAATCATAATAGAAACTTTATTTAGAAACATGGAGGTAAACATCAGAGATAGCTGAAAAAGTTAAAAGTGGTTGTGGTGGACTGCAGCTTGGTTTGTGGAGAAGGGTGGAGTAAAGGACTGATGACTTTTAATTAAAATCTTTTTAGCCTACTTGATTTTTTTTAAACCACATGCATATATGATATTTGATAAGTAAAATGATCGAATCAACCCCATAAGAAGTCCAGTGGTAGTTCTGCTCTGTCATTCTAAGCATTTGTCAGCCTCCTCTCCCCAAAACCACACACAGTGCCTCACCCTTGCTAAAGTGGAAGTGAATCTCTTCTCCTGCCCTCGGCTTCCTCAGGGATATTGGAGTCTCTGTCTCTGACAGGGGTATATCATAGAATTTATACTCCACGTACACCTGTTTTATGTTCTCATCAGACATCACTTCAGCCTCTGGGTAGAAGGCCAGGGAGATAATTTCAATGCACATCTTCTCTGAATCCTGATAAGAAAAATATTTATTTTCTAAAGGTTAGCGATGCTCTAAGCATTGTACTCCATCTAATGACACATTACTCTCTAGAAATCAGTCATAGGCACCCTCCATCCAACATACCACTCCTTGAGAATCAATTATAGGTAAAACTGGCACTAAGAGGCAACTTGACTGAACTGCCACAGCTCATCTGGGGGAAATTTGTGAAGAGAACCCAGTTGTTCTATTTCCCAGTCCAGTGAATCATTCCAGCCCAGCCTTTCCCAGCCATCTCCATATACAAAACAGTCGAGAAAATTTCCAAACAGGTATTTTTTCTTAAGCTTTCTCAATGAAAACCAAGCCAGCATTTCCCCAAAATTAGGACTTAAGAAACCTACACATTGATAATGAAGAGGTAGTAGCTGCTTTGGCCACTACAGCAAGTAACTGCTTCCTGGGCCCACCTAAGTACAAGCTATCAGAGTACCCTGCCCTCCGCAGCAACACCAGTACTTCCATTTCCACTTCAGGGTAGCTGCCGCAGCACTACTCACTGTCTTAATTGTCTCTGTGTCCACTCTTGGCATTAGGGATACCAGATGGAGGCTGGCATCTCTCTAGCTTCAAGAAGTCACATAAGCCCAACATAAGTCCCCTCCTTCCATAGTGGGGCAGCAAGTCGTGACAGTAGTAATGAGTCAACCCAGGATGACCCCTACCAGCCATAGTTTCCCCTTCCATCTCTAAGTTTCCGCCTGGCTGCTTCTTTCCTCTAAGTTGCCAGGCCAATCCCCGCTACTTCTCTTAAGGCCCGCCCTTCGCTCCCAATCTTTTCTTCCCTGAGGAAGCAAGTGGAGCTCTTTGCCTAGAATAGCAGGTATGATTTCTCAAAGTATAGTCCTGGGGTCAACTGTATCAGAATCATCTGGGGGTACGTTTTAAAAGGAAGATGATACTACTTGGAGTTTCCCTCTCAACAGCCCCCACAAAACCCTTCCACAATACCCACTGTACACACTGTTAACTCTCTACAGTGTTTTCCAAAATGTGGGTTTTGACACTTTGATGAATCAGTTCAGTGGGCTTCACTAACATTTTCTAAAAATAAAAGAACAGAGCAGAATGGAATAGAAAACATGACAGTGCATGGCAAGTGGTAAGGGTAAGCATTGCTTCTTTTCAATTTGAAAATTTTACTGTTTTAATTATTCACAGATCATTTTAGCTAATACATTTAAAAGGAAGGCCATTTTACCAGCATAGCAGGGGCAGGGGTTTGGGGACCATGGTTTCAGGGGACAGCTAAGTCAATTGGCATAATAAAATCTATTAAGAAAACATTCTGCATCCCACTTTGGAGAGCAGCGTCCGGGGTCTTAAACGCTAGCAAGCGGCCATCTAAGATGCCTCAATTGGTCTCAACCCACCTGGACTAAAGTAGAATGAAGAACACCAAGAACACAAGGTAATTACGAGCCCAAGAGACAGAAAGGGCCACATAAACTAGAGACTACACCAGCCTGAGACCAGGAGACCTAGATGGTGCCCGGCTACAACCGATGACTGCCCTGAAAGGGAACACAACACAGAACCCCTGAGGGAGCAGGAGAGCAGTGGGATGCAGACCCCAAATTCTCATAAGACCAGACTTAATGGTCTGACTGAGACTGGAGGGACCCCAGTGGTCATGGCCTCCAGACCTTCTGTTACCCCAGGACAGGAACCATCCCCGAAGCCAACTCTTCAGACATGGATTGGACTGGACAATGGTTGGAGAGGGATGCTGGTGAGGAGTGAGCTTCTTGGATCAGGTGGACACTTGAGACTAGGTTGGCATCTCCTGCCTGGAGGGGAGATGAGAGGGTAGAGGGGGTTAGAAGCTGGCGAAATGGACACAAAAAGAGAGAGTGGAGGGAGAGAGCAGGCTGTCTCATTAGGGGGAGAGTAATTGGGAGTGTGTAGCCAGGTGTATATGGGTTTTTGTGTGAGAGACTGACTTGATTTGTAAACTTTCATTTAAAGCACAATAAAAATTGTTTAAAAAAAAAAAAAGAGAGAGAGAGTGGAGGAAAGGAGCCAGTTGTCTCATTAAGGGGAGAGCAATTAGGGGTATATACCAAGGTCTATATAAATTTTTGTATGAGAGACTGACTTGATTTGTGAACTTTCACTTAAAGCACAATAAAAATTAAAAAAAAATTAAAGGAAGGCCATTTCACCTGACTTTTTTAAAAATAATTTTTATTGTGCTTTAAGTGAAAGTTTACAAATCAAGTCAGTCTTTCACATAAAAACCCATATACACCTTGCTACATACTCCCAATTACTCTCCCCCTCATGAGACAGCCTTCTCCCTCCTCCACTCTCTCTTTTCATGTCCATTTCATCAGCTTCTAACCCCCTCTACCTTCTCATCTCCCCTCCAGGCAGGAGATGCCAACATAGTCTCAAGTGTCCACCTCATCCAAGTAGCTCACTCCTCATCTGCATCCCTCTCCAACCCATTGTCCAGTCCAATCCATGTCTGAAGAGTTGGCTTCAGGAATGGTTCCTGTCCTGGGCCAACAGAAGGTCTGGGGGCTGTGACCTCCGGGGTCCTTCTAGTCTCATTTAGACCATTAAGTCTGGTCTTTTTTGAGAATTTGGGGTCTGCATCCCACTGCTCTCCTGCTCCCTCAGGGGTTCTCTGTTGTGTTCCCTGTCAGGGCAGTCATCGGTTGTGGCCGGGCACCATCTAGTTCTTCTGGTCTCAGGATGATGCAGTTTACCTGACTTTTTAAGGTTATATATGTGACTGTCTATATATAATATTAATAACTTACTGATACTATATACAGTAAAACCTGTGGAACCAGAACCTGTGTAAGGCAGAAAATTGTCAGGAAAGGAAAACTCAAATATTTTCTACTAAAAGGAGAGAGAGAAAAGTGATAAGACTACACTCTGTCAAAGGAGGAAAACTTTCAAGACCTGGAAAAACAAGGCAGTCCCATCAAGTTCTATCTAGTTCTCTCAGATTTCACTTATCTTTTTTGGGGGAGTTGGGGGGGTTT
This sequence comes from Elephas maximus indicus, assembly GCF_024166365.1. Taxonomy (NCBI): domain Eukaryota; kingdom Metazoa; phylum Chordata; class Mammalia; order Proboscidea; family Elephantidae; genus Elephas; species Elephas maximus. The sequence continues at coordinate 31,692,049 of NC_064828.1, read as the reverse complement.
GATAAAGTCTGTTTTATTTACTTATTTTTTTTAATAATATTTTATTGTGATTTCAATCAAAGTTTACATAGCAAATTAGGTTCCCATTTAACAATCACTACCCAAATCATTCAGAGACATATATTCCAAAATTCAAAACAATATTCTTATTTTTTAAAATAATATTCTTAATTTTTTTAAAGAAAAATGTATTCCTATCTGACTTGTGGAACTCTGGTGGTGTAGTGATTAAGAGCTACGGCTGCTAGCCAAAGGTCGGCAGTTCGAATCCATCAGCCACTCCTTGGAAACACTATGGGGCAGTTCTACTCTGTCCTATACGGTCGCCATGAGTTGAAATCAGTGCAATGGCAACGGGTTTCCTTTTGATTTAGATCTTACTTGTGTGATTTTTGGAAATTTTAAACTAGCTAATAATCCTGGGCCAAATATCTGAAATCCATAATTATGCAGACTACATCAATTTTATTCTGAGAACACAGGTTAATTAGCAGGATCCATGCTTGATAAATAAGATTCAAATTTGAGCCAGGTGCACATGGAGGCTTTATTCAGTCCCTGTCTATAGGGTCGCTATGAGTTGGCATTGACTTGAGGGCAACAGGTAGGACAGAGTAGAACTGCCCCATATGGTTTCCAAGGAGAGGTTGGTGAATTAGAACTGCCGACCTTTTGGACAGCAGCCAAGCTCTGAACCACTGTGCCACCAGGGCTCCTATGACATCTTGCTTAGGAGCCTTTAATGAGGATAACATTTTTAATGTAATCTGACTGACTTGTTACAGTTCAAAATTTTGCTGATCAGCTGGCAGCTTTTTTGGTTGACTTGAAAAGTTGCATCATTTAGAAACTGTGACTGGAGTTCTACCTCTGTCAGTGACTAGTGCTATAATCTTGGACACATCATTTAATCTTCTTCACCTTTATGATGATATTGAAGGGGTTGCCTAACTCTAACATCCCATTATAACAGTGGTTCTAAACTGCCTTCTAAATATGTGCCAAGATATCAATTACATAATGTCTGAAAAAAAGGTAAGACAGACAAAATTTCAGAAGATAGACTTAAATATTTGCCATATTACATGTTAAGTCTACTGACTCTGAGTTGTTTCTCCCCACTCTAATATTCTTCATTTTCCTGTAAGCCCTCAGTACAAGTTCTGACTTCCAAGAAAGATTTTTCTGACCTCTACAAAGGCAACAAACCTTAGAATTTATATCACATAATCTAGCCACTTCATTTTGAGTCATCTTGTATTATTCTCTATTGTTTCTAATGAGATTCATAATCCTTAAATTCAATTTTAATCTTTCATTCAGTCCCTCATCTGACAAACATTTTTGAGCACCTAGGTAGCATTCTAGTGTCTCAAGAAAAGTGATTATGTTTTCTACCTCATCTGTAACCCCAACAACTACTGTTGAAAATTATTGGATATATTCATACATACCTATATCTATATCTACAGCTCTCTATCTACCTACCTATTTATCCATCCATTCTCGATTAGTTCCAAAAGGGACTTGAGATTGAAATTTTCATAAACAATTGTAATTACAGGTTTTATAGCTTTCAATGTTGGGTCAAAAACTGTAGAAACTGAAGATCTCTTTGTGGCCTCCCATGTAGAGTCCTTTCCTCTCTTTCAGCCTCCACCTCCCAGCGTTAACCTGCTCTTCCCAGGTGGCTATAAAGGGCCATAATTCAGCACTGGAATCTTGAATCACACAACACAATGAAGGGTGTGGGAACAAGAGGAGGTTGGCAGGGGACCCAAATAGGCAGAGAGAAGAGTTGAAGCAAGTCCTCATTGACACCAAATGAAGAAAATGATCCTTTTACCCTACTGTATCAATAGACTTCCATTCACACTCAACGTAAATTTAACTAAATAACTTGAATTTCCCAGCAAGCTCATTAAAATGGGATTTGAACTCCACATAGGTTGGTTATTAAGCACATTAACTGTCATTGCTTACAATACACTACTTACTGCCTTAAGATATTTTTGAGATATGGGTATCACTATGATGTCATCACTATCGGTAGTCTGTGTTTCACTGACTTCAGAAGCTTCTTCATAGGATTCTTGACCTGGTAGAAAAGAATCTGGAGTTATATAACTATTTCAGAGCACCCTGTCCAACCCAAGAAAAGACCCAGTACCCACATGGCCAACCCATTGTCTGATTACTACTTCTGAGTATCTAGATTTTGGCTACATTTACTCAGAATCAAGCCCTCTTTTTCAAAGATTCGATTATTTGGAAGTTTGCCAAATACACACATTTCATTTCGGAAAAGAAAGGAAGAAGTGGGGGAGAAGGAAGGGAGGAGGGAAGGAAGAAAAGAGAGTAAGAGAATGAAAGAAAGAAAAGAGAGGTAGGAAGGAAGGGAAGGAAAGGAAAGGAAGATTGTTCTTTTGTACGGGCTGGAGAAAATAGCCAAGCCAAGGAAAAGCAGTAAAACCAGGGTATGGCAGACTGTACTTCCCAAAGATGGCCTCAAGCAGTATCTGCCATCTCACATGCTCTTCTTAGTGTGACCTTGAAACTCCTCCCATTGAGTGGTAGGGTCTATGTCCCCTCCCCTTAAACTGAAGTGGATCTTTGAGATTGCCTCAACCAAAAGACTATGGTGGGAAGTGATGGTAAATGCCATCACTAGAATGTAAAAATGCCATGCACCTTTGCCTTTTCTTTTAGGACTCTCTTCCTGCAACCCAGCCACCAACCTGTGAGGAGGTCCAAGCAACCTACAGAAGGCCCCGGCTGAACTCCCAGCTGACAACCAGGACCGATTTGCTAGCTGTTAGAGTGGGCCATCTTGAAAATGGATCCACCAGCTCCAGTTGAGCTCTCCCAGTAAAAGCTTCCACTGGGCGTTGTTCCTCAGGTGCCCCATTGAGGACCACTGGGAAGAGTCACCTTGTTCATAAGGGTCTTGCTTGCTGAGTGGAGCCCTGGAACTTCCGTTTTATTATATGGGAGCAGATGTGGTGTCAACTGAAGACCAGCCATCCAGGGCCCCAAAACTGTAACTATTGTAAAGAACTATAGATTTTTTTCATGTTTGTTGGTACATAGTATTTCATTATGTGAATAAACTACAATTTCTTTATCTAGTTTATTGTTGATGGTGATCTCATGTGTGCCAGAGTAGAACTGTGCTCCACAGGGTTTTCAATGCATTATGTTTCTGAAGTAGATTGCCAGGCTTTTCTTCCAAGAAGTCTCTGGGTGGACTCAAACATCCAACCTTTCAGTGAGCAGCTGAGTGTGTGAGTCAGAATCAACTCAATGGCAACTGGTAAGAAACTGTTGATGGGCTTCTGTGTTGCTTACACTATTTTTGCTCTAAATAACAAGTATCATGGTACATATAAGCACACATTTCTGGACTAAATTCCACTTGGTCAAGGTACACAGTCTGTTTTACAGCTTTATATTTTGCTGGACTTAGTTTGCTAATATTATTTGTTAAGGATATTGCACCTATATTTATGATGGATATTGGTCTGCAGTTGTTTTTTTAATTGTCTTTAGTTTGCTTTGGTATTAAGGTAATACTAACTTTATAATAGGAGCCCTGGTGGTGCAGTGGTTAAGCTCTCAGCTGCTGAGAGGTTGGCAGTTTGAACCCACCAGCCATTCCACAGAAGAAAGATGCAGCAGCCTGCTTCCAGCCATGGAAATCCTATAGGGTAGTTCTATTCTGTCCTGTAGAGTCACTATGAGTCAGAATTCGACTTGAGGGCAAACGATTAACTTTATAATAGGAGCCCTGGTGGCACGGTGGTTAAGGACTTGGCTGCTAGCTAAAAGGTCAGCAGTTCAAACCCACCAGCTGCTCCATGAGAGAAAGATGTGGCAGCTTGCTTCCGTAAAGCCTTACAATTCCTATGGGGGCAGCTCCACTCTGTCCTACAGGGCTGCTACGAGTCAGAATCCACCTGACGGCGCACAACGGCTTTATAATTGGATGAGTTGGGAAGTTTTCCCTCCTCTTCTATTTTCTGAAAAAGGTTTTGAAGGATTGGCATTATTTCCTTTAAATATTTGATAGAATTCACCAATAAAGTCGTCTGAGCCTGGCTTTTTGTTGTGAGATTTTTTATTTGTTGTCTTTACTTCTAATAGGTCAACACTAATCTTTCTTTTAAGATAGAAGCTTAGATTATTGACTTTAGCTCTTCATTGTTGTATTTTCATTTTAATTCAGCTCAAGATGTTTTCAAATTATCCTTGGAATTTCTTTTTTGATTCATAGATTATTTTGAAGTGTGTTGTTTAATTTTCAAATATTTGCTATTATCTGTTTTAGTTTCCTATGGCTGCTATCGCTTTGAGTTGGAACCAACTCGATGGCACATAACAACAACATGGCTGTCATAAATTATCACAAACCTGGTGGCTTAAAACAATAGAAATTTATTCTTTCACAGCTCTGGCGGCCAAAAGTCTGAAATCAAAGTGTCAGCAGTGCTGTGCTCCCTCGGAAGGCTCTAGGCTAGGACAATCCATTCCTTGCCTATTCCAAGTTGTGGTGGCTCCAGGCATTCCATGGCTTGTGGCCTCATCACACCAGTCTTTGTCTCCATGGTCACATTGCTTCCTTCTCTTTTCTGTGTGTGTCCCCTCTGTGTGTCTAAGAACATTTGTCATCAGATTTAGGACCCACTTGGATAATCCGGGATGATTTGCCATCTCAAGACCCTTACCTACATCCTGCAAAGACCCTTTTTACAAATAATGTCACATTCACAGGTCCTAGAGATTTGGGCATGGATGTATCTTTTTGGGGGCCACCATTCCACCCACTGCATTGCCTATTTAATCCTGAATAATATTTTAAACGCTAAAAGCTATTTTTTTTGTCTTATGCAGTCATTTGAATTTATCCACATTCTTTTCGCTTCATTCCTTGTTGCATCTTTGGGTTTTCTTCTCGGATCATTTTTTTCTGCCTAAAGAACAATCTTTACGATTTTTAAATATATGGAAGGAAACTCTCCATTTTGGCTTGTCTAAAAATGTCTACTCTGCTTTCATTCTGGAAAGATATTTTTTCTAGGTAGAAAATTCTTGCTGATGGTTAGTTATTTTCTTTCAGCACACTGAAGATATCTTTCCACTGGTTTGAGGCTACAATTATAGCTCTTGACAAGTCAGTTCCCCATCTTACTGATGGGCCTTTTCTTTTTTTTAAATGGATGCTTATAATATTTTTTCTTTTATTTCCTGCATTTTTACTCCTGATATGTCTGATTTGGATTTATTCTTATCCTGCTGCTTAAGTTTGATTTCATTGAATTTTAATGTTGTTTATTAGTTCTGAGAAAGTCGAAGTCATTATCACTTTAAATATTATCTCTGTCCCTTCTCTCTTCTCTCCTATATTTAATTAAATGTGGCTTAGACCTTCTCATTGTATCCTTTATGCCTATTTTCCTCTTTTTTTTTTTTTTTGTATTTTCCATCTTGTTGTTTCTCCTTGCTTCATTCTGGGTATTTTCCTCAATTCTCCTTTCAGTTGTGTTTAAACTCCTTTTAACTCATCTCTTTCTTTCTGATAAATGCCTATATTTAGCATTTCTATAATTTCTATTGCAGTCATTACTGTAATATTTGATTCATGAAAAAATAAGTGAATGTCAAAATTATTAGCTAATTAAAATTTGATGAGAAACAAGATATTGATACAGTCTCGAAGTATCTTCTCATAGAGAACTTAAAAATTATAAGGGAAAAATGGTAACATTACAGTGGAAGAACCTGACAGATGCTTCTTAACTAAGTGATGAAAGTTAACACCACCAATAATGGGACAAACTGACATCATATACCTCCTAATGTGATACAGTGAGAAGGACGTAACATTATTTCCATGGTAGCCCTGTGAAAAATTCATAACCCGAATCTAGTTATGAAAAAACAGCAGACCAATCCAAATTAAGAGACATTCTATAGAATAACTGGCCTATACTCTTCGTGTCAATATGATATGAGTGACAAAGAAGAGCTGACAAATTATTCAAGATTAAAAGAGACTAAAGAGACATGACTAAATGCAATGCATATTCCTGAACTAGATAAGGAAAAAACATAAACAAATAAAAAAACACTTGCCATAATGGGCATCATTGGGACAATCAGCAAATTCTGAATATGAGCTGAACGTGAGATAATAATGTATCTATGTTAAATTTTGCAAATTTGATAGCTGTACTGTGGTTACATAATAGAATTTCCTTTTAATTAGGACAATAAATACTGAAACATATAGGAGTAAGGGGACAGAAAAAAATAAATAAAATGATAAGGCAAAAACTTAAAATTTGGTGAATCTGGGTAAAGGATATATGGAAATTTTTTGTCCTATTTTTGCAACACTTATGTTTTCTTTTTTTATCACATGTAAGTTTGCAATTCTTTTAAAATAAAACATATTTTTTAACTTACGATATCAATTTCCATAACATCCTGTCCTTGCTGAAATTTTAAAGCTCAACTTTTATCTCCATGAACCTAGTAAGCACAGTTGTTATATAGTTTGTGTCTGATAACTTCAATATCTGGAGTCCTAGAAGGAATCAGGTCAGCCCTTGTCCCTGTATCTTTGCAAGCGTCCCCAAAGTAGAGTTCTGCCTTGAAGAGCAAAAGAGGCTCAGAATGGTGCTGCCTTTAGGATCGAAGAGCAGAGAATGGGCAATTCACCAGGGTTCCTACCCTGGGCAGACACCAGATGCAGACTGTTATCGCCCCAACAGTCCACCACAAACATGGTTCTACTTCTCCACTGCCTTCTCCAGACTGGCAATGTCCCAGAGCTAAAGCTCCAGTCATCTCCCTGATGTAGGCTAGGTAATTCCTCCTTCTCCTGTTGGCTCTTTGATGCTTTTAAGAAAGCATTAAGAAGATTATTTTTAATGTAGTTAGCCTTGTCATCAGTGGAGTGCTGGTTTGAATGTCCTAGTCCACCATTACTATAACCTGGAATTATGTCTACTTTTCATTCTAACACAAAACGTTTACCTTAATATAAGAAAAATTTAGATTAACATCACAAATGAGCCAATCACACCCCTCCTCCTATTTCTTTGTAACCATAATTCACAAGACCTTGGAGCAAGTTAATATTTTATGTAACTAAACTAGCTAGTAAGCTAGATATAAATGTAGAGAAAGTTACTTTCTTTGAGAATTCCAGGCTTGGTTAGCCTAACCATCACACTTGACAATATAAAACTGAGCCTAGGATCTTCTTAAGTATTAATTTTCCATGAAAAGTTTAATACTGCAAGATGAAGGGAGGAAGTAAATAATTGGCTTGATAAAATAATTCAATGATTAAATAGGAGAATGAGATTTCAAAAAAGTTAGTACCATTTACAGGATGTTTCCTCTGTTTCAATGCTGAGCAGGCTGATGTCATAGTCTCTTCCTTTTGCTGATTTGTTTTTAAATCATCATCTATGGAGACTTTAAGCCCTGAGAATTTCCACTCAGTGTAGTTCATCTGCTTCAAAATAAGACAACATTACTATTACTGGTAATATCTTGGTTTTCTTTCTTTCCCTCTCCCCTTTTTTCTTTTTTAATATTAGTTATTCATAATACTTGTTTTTAAATAAATAAAAGGTTAATACATGATGAAATTAGAAAATAATTTTAAAAAACAGATGTTAAGTGATGGGGGGCGGGGGTTAGGTACAGAAAAGGTAGTATCCAGTATAAGGTAAGTACACAATAAATACTTGTTCTTCAATTTCTTCCGCTTAAAGTGGAAGTGACTAGTTAGGACAGTGGTACTGAAGTTCTCAGCATAAACTGGAGAACCCATAATCTGCTGACTTACACGAAATGGAAATGAACAGTCTAGGGTTTCTTAAACTACTTGTGGTTGTGAAAACATGTGCTAACCACAAATAGCCACGACTATTGTTTATCTCGTCTGCTTCTGCATCTATCTTGAGAATAATACATTCAGGAATATGCAACCCATATTTTATTTCTTCAGGGTTTCTACAGTTTTACCTGTAGTACATTTTCACTAAAGATGCTACGACTAAGGTACTCCATTCTGTTCTTTCCTTGGATGCCTGCTCTTTTGCCATGTTTTCTTCTTGTGTAGCTCTCAATCTGGTGTTGCTTTTCCTTTATCTCTCCCACCTGAGGAGGTCTTCTCTTTACATGATCCTGGCCAGCTTCAGTGGGAATCTCAACAGATGCCATCTGGTCCTAAGCAAAAGGATCAGAGACAGCTTGACAAGATGATGGTTTAACAACCTTGATACTCCAGAAAGAAATTTGTGAACTAGCATTAGACATCATTCCTCTCCTCCCGTAGAGTAGACAGAAACCATCTCTCTACTCCCCACAATAAAACCCAGGGTTTTGCTCCACCAATAGCCTCATGGCATGATGAGGGATGCAGATTAAGTTCACAGCACACATCACATTCAGAGAAGGAATTTCTTTCACTACGATTTTAATACTCTTTCCCTCAAATTCACTGTATATGCTACCTGGGGAGGAAAGGAAGCCATTTCCTCTTCATATATGGTCTCTAAACTGTCCTTGATGGCACTCTCCTCAGTATGAGCTTCTGGTTTCAGGAAGTTTTCTGGGGGCAGGTAGTGAGACTTCCATTCCAGTTTCATCTGAATAGATCCATTGGGTTTCCCCTCAGGGTCAGTGAGGTTAAAATCACCTGAGAGACACACGGACATTAATAAGATCTCATCACATAAAATAGGCAAACCAGCGTTTATTTGCACCTCACTTATTCCCCCAGTTTTGAATTTCATCATGTTTTGTTAGTAACTGATTGTTGTCATCGTTGGGTGCCATCGAGTTGATTCCAACTCACAGGGAGCCCATGTGACAGAGTAGAACTGCCCCATAGGGTTTTCTTGCCTGTAATCTTTACAGAAGCAGATCTCCAGGTCTTTCTCCTGCAGAGCTTCTGGCTGGGTTCGAACTGCCATCTTTTTGGTTAGCAGCCAAGTGCTTAACCTTTGCACCCCCAGGGCTCCTTAGCAATTAACATCAATCAAATAATCATGATGCTAATACACTCAGAGGTAACATAACAGTTACTTAGAATCTTTACAGGGGAAGGTGAGTATTTCCAGGTTTCAGGAAGAGATAGTCAAAAGATGTATGGAGAGGAATACAGCTTGCTTGTTATCAGTCACCCCACCAATAAATAAGACTGCATTACTATTACTATTACAAAATGCTTACTATGCCTTAGTCATACCAAGAACACCATCATCTACACTCAAGTAGTTCTTATTTCTAAAATATCAAAATCCAAGAAAACTTAAGCAAATGTCAACTTGCCAAATGCCAGACTTCCAAATTGTAACAGATGGTTCACCCTGCCTCTCCTCTTTTGCAAAGAAGTTGTGGGCAGAAGCGTCATCCCTTTTTTTAGCAGTTATGGTATTGGGAGGAGGGAGGCCTCACGCAATTCTTAAATATCCAGAAGCTTGTTAAATATGGTTGGTACCGGCCGTACCCATACACACTTCCTGGTAAGAGCATGGGCACTCCTGCCTCACCCTCCTGGGGCTGCAGCCAGGGGGCTGACCCCTCCTAAGTGCACCTGGAAAGTTTAGGTGTGAAACTAGGGCAGGCAGTATTAAAACATTCCAAGAAATTTGCCTTTGTCATGAGCTGACATGGAAGTTTCTCTAACTTGTATCTGAAGTTTAAAAGAATCCAGAGAACACAATAAGGGGGAGTGTTAAAGTCACAGCTTATGCTCAGATATTTAGTCATGTACTAAAAAGCAATAGGCCTTAAGTAAAGACAAATACAGAAAAGAATTAGAGAGTTTTAAGAAGTTTGTTCAGAGACAGAGGGTGTGAAATTCAGGTTGGTGGTTCTACTAATTTAAGAATCTTGTTTTTGTTACTGAAAAGAAGCAGAAGCCACTGTTACCATATGAGCAGCAAGGCTCTAAGTTTTCTGCTCAGTTGCTCTTGATAATATTCTAAAATCATTTCAGCAGGATTTAAGATAGACTGTTCCAAGCAAGTATCAGAGAAAGGTAGACTTAGGACAGGGAAACAACACTGGGCAGACAGCACAGGGATATATCTTGAATTCCCACCTTTAATAGATTTGTTTTGTGCAAGAGGCAGCAAGGGCACTTGGGCTTGGCCAAGGTATGAGCCCGGCTCTGAGTCTTCATCATCAAACACATACACAAGTAGGGCTTCCCGCCTCAGATACTGATTCAGGTCAGAGGTCACAAGCACTGGGAATCGAGCCTGGTCTTTAAAGTAGGGATGGTTACTGGCTGGAATGATGGCAGTGTCATGGTCAGCAAAGGTGAAGAAGCGGTACATGGCATATGGACTGGGTTGGGTGCCCAGCCGTTGACTTCGGAGGCCATAGCACCTGATGATCTCCACCCACAGCTCATTCTGATGCTTCCAAGCCTTTGATCTGGACTGGAAAGATGTTGGTCTTGGGTTGAGGGAAAGGGGTAGCCTGAGGGAGTTGTTGTAGGTGGAGCTCAGCACTCTTGATGAAGAAGAGCTACAACCTAGAGGAGTGCTGTATGCTGACTAGGGTCACAGAGAAACTTAATGACCCTCACCTGCCTGGAAGCTGGCTCTGGCAGATAGCTACCTGAGAGAGATGCTAGTGCTCATGCCTTAGTCTTAGAGAATGGAACAGAGAAGCTTTCTTTCTTTTCCACAGCAAGGAGAGGTAGCTAGCTCCAAGGACATAATTTCATTTCAAACTTAAGAAAGGATCTGGACTAGTTGTGGCACGACAGTTATTCTCTTTCAACAAATACTTATTGAGAGTGGAAGACTGAGCTGTTCTGATGAGCTGCATGGTTGACACTCTTTTGAGATGCATAGGTACAACCTTTTTCTCACCTCATCCTCCTGGCCCTCCCAGGCTCCAAGCACATTAGCTGACAGATAAGTCTGGGCTTTCTTTTGCTTACTGCATGCCTGTAGGCTGGATCTTATGGGGAAGCGAAGCCTCATCCAGTACTCTAGCACTCCAAAGTCCTCTCCACCAGCTCCTGGGTAGCAGAAAGTATTAAAGGCATGGAGGATATAGATGGCATGGCAAGGATCAAGAATAAAGGCAGAGGCTGAACTACAGACTTTAGGAAATTCTGCTTTAGTCCTGGAAGCTGCTGAAGGCAAACACCACTTACCAGTAAGAGTGGTAGAGCCACGGACCCTCTCCACAGTGTCCAGCACCCTGTCAAAGCAAATCCATCCAGCTGCAAGGGTGTGGTACTCACTGGCCATAGCCTGGTGAAGGTCAAGCCGGGCTGAAGCCCCTTGAAGGTAGTGCAAGAAAAGGGAGTCTGTCTCCACCACGTACTGAGAGGTGAAATCATAGAGGGGCTGTGGCCCCACAGCTAATGGGGTACAGTGAGTTTCAAAATCATAGAAGGAATAGGTGCAAAAAGTGGTAGGTTGGGTATCACCAGCCTGAGCCAGGGCAGCAGATGTCAGGAAGGCCTGGTGAAGGTGCAGTTCAAAAAGATTTTCACTTTGATGCAGCAGAGAAATGTCCACTTTATCCTCATTGCTATTGGCTGGTAGTGTTTCCAGACATAATGACAACTGTCGGGTGCCATAAGCCACATCCTTGAGCTGTTCTAGAGGGGAAAGAAAACTGCCTATCCATGAAAGGGTAGAGTGCTCTTCCCTAGTGTAATGGAGGGTAGATAGAAAGAAGCTAAAAAACATGGTGAAATCCTAAATTGTGATTATTTGAAGAAACCATGTGATTCAAAAGGAAAAGCAACAGAATAACAACAGGGAGACTTGAATTCTGATAACTCAATAATCCAATGTTTGCTTTAGAGAGAAGGTACAAAATGAGTGATCAGAAAGTAAATGCTAAGCTCAGGGAAACACCGGAAGCACAATTTCACCGCATAGATGACATTGTTTGGCTTTACAGCAAGATCCCATTAATTGGTAATTCCCTTAGAGAAGCACCAGAAAGAGAAAACATGAATATTTCCAATAAATAGAATAAGTCTGGGATATCGGCTATGGAGAGAATAGCAAGCTAGAGCTACAGTGTCTATTACATTGAGCACCACCAAGAAATGCTTCCCCTTCTGCAGCCAGAGCAGAAGTCTTCCTTCTGTTAATACTTCCGTTTCATAGTAAGAAGCCAAAAAATCCACATTAAGTCAAAGAATCATGGAGTAAGAAGGAGGGGAGGAGACTTACTAGAAAGAGGTTGAAAATATTGGCAATGGGATGAAAAGATATATAGATCATCTACCAAATCTGGGCATTACCTTCCATGTCCAACCAATCAGAAACGTTGACATATAGCCTGCTTAAAAATGTGCAGCATTAGAGTTGCCACAATGTTGATAATGAAGGTCCTATTCTTAGAGTCAAAACAGTAAAATAAAAATATTCTAGATACATGAGAACGTCTTCATATCCAAAATGATCAAATACAGAGATTAACTAATGGTTTCTTAATTGATAAGATTAATACAACTAAAGAAAACATATTTAAACTTTTGTATTACATGACACAGGGTTAATAATTTAGTACATAAAGAACTTCTACAAATCAATAAGATACTATTAAGAAATAGACAAAGGACAGGCACAGGTAATTCTCAAAAGAAATAACACAAATAACTAATAAATATATGAAAAACTCTTTAGCTTTACCAGTAACCAAAGAAATATAGGTTAAAACCAATGAAGCTTCAGAAGTAGATAAGGGCATGTATTCTGTACTGTCCCAGAAGAAAGACCCTGAATCTGAATGACATGAGAATTTCAATCCAAGGAGGCGCTTCCTTTGCTATATAGCCTTTTATCATATTCATCCTGGCACAGAGGAACCATGCTCTGGAATGATCCACCTGTCCTTACTCTAGTTCACTAAAAAACCTGCTTACTGATTCTGCTTTCCAGAGAGAATGCCCTGAATAGTGGTTTCAAGTAGTCTCATGACAGCACTGGAAAAGCCACTATTATAAAATAATAAATGAACATTTGGAATTAAATATTTGTCTCTGGTGAATTTGGTTAATGTTAGTCATGTCTCTCACTGCTGGTATAATAACATTGTGAAGTTTTTTGATGTACTAGGCTGAGACCAGACCCTGGTCAGCAATGACTGTACTAAAAAAAAAATCATGACCTTACTAAGTATAGGAAATGCCACGGTATGAAATCTGCATAAACATCCAGCCACTCTCCCCGTCACTGTCAACATCCTTAAACCGCAACAAGTTTTAGAAATTTTACAAAAGAATCACAGAAAAGGATGATGGAAGATGACTGATGAAGCTGTATTATCTACAAAAACTGCTTTATAGATCTGAGTTAAGGAAACAATCTCAACAGAGTATAGTTATATCACTCAAGGGCTGACAGTGAGGCTCATTCTCAAAACAGAATTAACTCACTGAAGCAATTGCTGATCCCTAGTGAAACTCTCCGTAGAAATCAGAGAAACACACTGACGTGACGGAAGAAGAGAAGTTGCTAAAACTGCGGGTTAAAACAACAAAGATGGTAGGACTGAGAAGAACGAGAGGAATAAGTCACATGCCAAGTTCTAAGCGGTAGTCCTTAAATGGGTACACAAAGAGAAATATATGTGTTAGCTGTGTGAAAGGTCCCAAGACGAGGATAACAATGTACTAAGACTTGCCAGATGTTGGAAGGCCGTGGCTTCTTAAAATACCTTCCAGCTGCTTGATACGATCTTTCTTGAGGTCTAGCAGTTGATTCAACCTCTCCAGTTTCTCTTGGTTATCTTTCTTTTCATTATCAGCTTTTGTTATCAACGCCTCCAGCTCCTCCTGAAACAAAATAATGTCTGAGATTTTCTATCTCAGGGACCCAGATCTAAAGAGCCCAGATGAAAAGTAGTACTTGCTGGGTAAAGGAGACTCTGCTATCACTTTAGCAGGGCAGATTCATCTACTAGAAAACCTTGGGCTCCTTACTGACCCCTCCAGGACCAGTTGTGCTATTAGTGCCATAGGGTACTATGGGACTGACAAAAAGTGACCCCAGAAGCTCCACACCTGTCATTTTCATTAGCTGGCCCCTTCATTGGCTTCTATTGCCAAGGTGCCATGGGCTTGGGGGAGTCCTCAAGTTCTTCAAAGAACAGCACCTTCTGTGTTTGTACAGGACAGCATATCACCTTGCACTAACCCTGGAAATGAACCCTTGCTTCGTTCTCAGTCTTATAAGTGGCTCCCATGTGCCCATTTATCCATCCCTTTCCTATACCATTTTTTCTTGTACCTTATAACACTCGCTGATTTTGCGCTGCAGAAGAAGCATGTCTCTAGTCTTGTCTAGCTCCAATGTGGTCTCTGCATGCGATGCTTGCAATTCACTTAACATCTGGGACAGCTTCTGTTCTTCTTGGTTTCTTGATTCATAGGGCTATAGGGGGAAAAGCATTAGTAAAAGGGAGTATAAATATGATAGGTACAGTAATAACTGTTCCGCATAAAGAAGTTGTTAGTAGTAGATAAGATGCCAGCAGCAGAATTTACTCCAAAACATAAACGAGGACTTGTATTACTTCACAAGTGCTCTCTTCCCTAGTTCTTCGTGTTCAGTAGCAGCATTGAAGGAAGGGCATATAGGCTCTAATTGGCTGTTGGCTCTTCAGCAGATCTCATTTCAAGTCCTCATCTGAAAAAAGATTCTAAATTATATGAGCTGTAAAGGGTGGGAAAAAAGTATGGCGCTCATGAAGATATCTCTATTCTCAGCCTTCTCAGATCCCTCCAAATATTGTCCTCAATCCAGTCAAAATATTATTCAGTTATTTTTCTAATCCCTTCACCTTTTCCAGGAATATTTGCCAGAGTTCTCTCTATGGAGTGGCCTTGTTTGTTTAAAGAGGCTCTTACCTCTATCTGAGGAGCCTCTTGGAACAGAGCTGGGTGAGTGGCTGGTTCTGATTGCCCTCCAGGAGATTGGGAAATTGTGTTTTCCTTTTGGAGGCTCTCTACTTCCTGTTGATGCTTCAGAAGCAAGTTGGTGACTTCAAGCTTCAGATCCTGGTTTTGGGCTGGGGAAAAAAATAATCCAGTAACCAGAGTTGAATCAAATGTGAATTAAATTTTCCCACTAATGCTTCCTTCATTTTATGAATTTGCCCTTAGAGAAGCAATTTTCTCTTATTTCTACAAAGGATTTCTAGCCTATTGGTTCAATAAAATGAGTTGACTCTTGCACTACAAACTTAGAGTGGAGGGGAGAACAACAGAGCCACTTGGCTAACTGGGATAGGCCAACTCTTGACAGCACCATCCATACGAGCATTTTACCAACTCTGTTCCCATTCCATTCTGACTTCTAGGGTCCTGGTTCTTTATAGCACCTGTCTCCACACCTACTCTGACCTGGAGAGAGGGTGGTCATTTCAGTGTGTGTGTGTGTGTGTGTGCGCATGCGCGTGTGTGTGTTTCACAGAAAGAAGATAATCTGTTTTTAGTGTGTGGGAACCCATGTATTAGAGAAGGGGTTAGATTAGATTACTGCTAAGGTCCTTACAAGATTTCACTTGTACTTCATACATACCACAGGGTTCTTAGTGTGTACTTCTAAGATTTATCCTCTTATGTTTCCTGCCTCTGTTTTTCTTGGATGTCATTTTCCTTTTCCCTCACCCTCCTATTTGAATATACTAGAATATGATGTAATATAAATTTGATAAAACTAAATATCAAGATCCAGGCAGGCTAAAAGAATTCAGATGAAGGTCTTTTCTTAGACTATTTTAAAATCTCCAGAATAACTGTCTCCTGTGATTCCAGAGTTAAGTTGGGGAAGGGGGGATGGTAGTGGTAACCAAGAATAGTAATTAATTTGCATCTCATTTTCAGATATCCAGTGCTCAGAAAAGACAGCTCCCAGTCACCTCTACACTGATTGAGAATGATAAAAGGCAGAGGAATTAATTTTCAGTACTTTCAATAAATAATATAAACATTTAAAAACATAATAAATTAAAAATTGGCATTCCCTAAAATGGAAAGAAATTACACAGGGAAAAGCATACACATTAGGTAGGTGACACGTTTTCCTCACAGTACATATGATCTCATTTCCAGTGTTCTTATTCTAGTTACCTATGACCCATAGGGTCAAGAATAGGATCAAGTGTGGACAGTAGGGAAATGGTGGCCCAAGTTCCCATCCTCCACAAAGAGAATGCCACATTTGAGAGAACTCTTCAAGGCCCAACCTACCTTTCTCTCTGTTCAACTGAAGTAAGATTTTTCTCTTCTCTTCCAGCTCAGCGTTCAGCTGATCCTGCAACTGAGAGACTTTATCCTGTAGCTGTTCTCCTATGAGCTCACTGCCCCAGTGAGGGAGAGCACTGCTGTCCAACATGCTGAAAATGGGAAGTGAACAAGGAGGCAGGGGAGAGCTGTCAGATGGACACGCGAAGGTATGTGATACGATGTCTTTATTATACAGTTTCAGCATCTCCTGGGCCTAGTTCATCACTCATTCCCCTACATGTTTTTTTTCTGCCCCTGCTTTATCTGTAACTGTCATTTACCAACTGCCTTGGAACTTTTGGGTCCTATTGACAGGTTGCTCAATATTCTGTTTAGGTCTCAAGTATTCCACTGAACAAATATCCCAAGTCATATCTATTTCCAAAGGAACGTGTCCTGCATGATGGCTTTCTTTAGGCAGGGAACTGTGTACCAAGACATTCTCAGGTCTGCAAGATCGGAAATAATGGACAAAATATTCCTCTTTGCTTTATTCCTCTGTTTGCCTTCACCAACGGCTACTTTAGAGAATACTTGCCTTTGAACTAGATTAAATTAGACCAGAGGGCAGGACTAGACTTTTCAATAACTGTACCCTGCACCTCAAGGTCCCTAGGTGATGCAAACAGTTTGCATTCCACTTTGGTCCCAACCCACCCAGAAGTATCATGGAACAAAAGGCCTGGCTTTCTGCTTCTATTAAGATTACAACCAAAAAAAAAAAAAAACCCATGGAGCAGTTCTACTCTGTAACACATGGGGTCACCAGGAGTCAGAATCAACCTGATGGCAAATAACAACAACAGCAACTCTGCACCCCACAGAATTTAGCTGACAGGGCACACTCATTTTGAGTATAAAACATACACAGCTAATTCTTGATTATTTACACAAATGAAGAGGTATTGATTTATTTCTGTTTCTGTCTTTTTCTTATTTATCATTTTAATAAATGTGGTTTGAGAACAACTTGCTTAGACTAGTATTAAGATTGCTTGACACTTCCTGACTATACATCACATGATGACCCCAGAAGACGATGTTCTGAGTGATATAGGGAACAGGACAATAGTAATGTTTGTTGCAGGGGGTTCTCCAAGTAGATATACCCCCACATCACTTTGTTTCACTGAGTTGAAGAGCATCATTTGTTCCCATGATACTCTCACATAACTTCCCCCATCTGCCCCCTAAAACTGACATTAACTGTATCAGAAGGCACTTTTAATTTTTAAACCTTTCAGATGTTTTTAATTACAAAAGACATACATGAATATATGCTCCTTGTAAAAAATTGAAATAATATAGAGGTATATAAAATAAAAGTGAAGATGCCCTTCTGCCATCCCCCAAACCCTTCATATCTCCAGAATTAACCTCAGGAACAATTCGTGGGTCCACATATAACAATATAAATTAGATCAGTATTAACATATTCTTCTGCAACTTGCTTTTTTTCTTAAATAATAAATATATCTTAGACATGTAGATGTACTTCATTTTTAACAGCTGCATAGAATTTCATTGTAGGGATGCAACATGATTTAATCAAACCCCTATCAATGGGAATTTGGGTGGTTTCCTTTTTTTTTTTTTTAACAAACAATGGGTTGTTAACGTTCTTATACAGATATCTTTGCATATACATAGGAGGATTTCTTTAGTATTGATTTAAAAAATGGACTTGCTAGTTTTTTTTAGTACAAAAGACATGCATACTTAACATTCTGGGAGATATTGTCAAATTGTAAAAAGACTATACCAACTTATATTATCACTAATAATATTGAATACTGTTTTCCCCATACCCTTATCAATACTAAATATTATTTTTTAAAAATCAAAAGGCATTTTTCTATGTCTTTTTTTTTTAATTTTTTGTCTTCTGTAGCAAATAATGCCCTAAGAATCAAACTTGATACTCACTTTTCTAAGAGTTTGTTATAATTGTCATTCAGCAATTTTCGTTCTTTTTCCAGATCTTCGACTCTCTCCTGAAACTAAGAATGACGGTAGAGTGCCTGAGATAACTTTAAAATCAATTGCCCTGCACAGGTTCTTCCCTTTCCTGCAGCAATGAGGGGGTAGGGCAGGAGCTTTTTATGTTCATCTCCCATGTCTGTGCTGGGGAGAGTGAGGAACCATTCAACTACAGAGAACTGAACCAACTGAATGTTGGGTGGAAACTTTTGGTGGAATTAATGAAGATGCTCTGATGCAAGTTTTCACGGTGCCTGGATTTCTACTGTTAGGGAAGAAATGGTACATTTTGAGAGAGCAAAGGCTTTGGAAGGTAGACCTAACTATGAAACCCAGCTTTCCCTCTAATGGTGTCATCTGGACAAAATTATTTAACCACTTGGAGCCTCATTTTTCTCAGTTGTAAAAACGAAATACCTATATTGCACTCTTGCCAAGATATACATCTTAACATCTCTCAGCTGGAATTTTAATTTATAACTGATGGAATCTTTTAATTATTATGGTAATTACCTCCTTCAGAGTCACCTGCAGGATGGCTACATCTTCCAGTTGGGTCTTCAAGCTCACAGTCTTTTTGCTCTCCTCCTTCAGCTCTGCCCTGAGCTCATTTACTTGACCAAGGAGGGCATCATGGGCTACACTCAGGATTCCCTGATTCTAAGACAAATGGAAGGACATTCTAGAAATGGTTATATCACTCAGCAAAGGGTGGTCTCAAGATACCAGTAACCCTAGGATTCTTTAGATGTCACAACCAACAACTTTGGTTAATATTCCATTGTCTTTGCACTGTAAATTGACCTTGCTTTTCATGCTAGCATTTCTCTGGAAGTATAGTTTCCCCAGTTAGTGGTGATTTTCCACCCTGGGCAATTATAATTCACTATTGGAGCCCGATTTTTCCAAGGTTCAAATTAAGCCCTAGTTCTATTTTTTTTTTTTTTCTAAGTTAGATGCCACCTTTAAAAGCTGTCTTAACTTTCTAAGCTATTGGTGCTTTTTATGATGATATATTCCTCCCTTTGCACCTGGGAAAATGATATGTGTGATCAGATGATTCTAGAAGTTAAGTGACTGTATTTCTGGTGGACTGCATTGTCTCTCTGGTGGGCTGTATTATTTCTCTAGTGAGGAACAGCTGTGGCTGGCTATTCTAGGAACTTGGATTTGTTGTTGCTTTGCTGTTGATAGTTGCCATCGAGTCAGCTCCAACTCATGGCAACCTTAGACATAACAGAACAAGATGTTGCCTGGTCCTGCACCATCTTCATGATGTTTGAGTCCATTGTTGCAGCTGTTGTGTCAACCTATCACATTGAGGGTTTCTTTCATCTTCACTGGCCATCTGTTACCATCACACATTTGTCAGTTGGTTGTACTGTGGTGGCTTGTGAGTTACTGTGATGCTGGAAGCTATGCCACCCATATTTCAAACACCAGCAGGTTCACCCATAGTGGACAGGTTTTAGTGGAGGTTCCAGACTAAAATAGACTAGGAAGAAAGGCCTGGCAATCTACATCTGAAATTATCCAATGAAAATCCTATAGATCACAACAAACCTCTGCCTTAGTGACCCTTAATCACGGACATTCTCTCAGCCCCACCTCTGCAACTGCAACCCAATTACAGGGCTGAATAGGGCCAAATATTTAATAACTCCAGAGAAGATCTGTTGCAACTTTGTTCTATCCCACCACTTCACACATGCTAGAAGAATACTCTTGGGAATTTTTAAGCAAATCTACAGTTCTCCAAGGCAATGGGCTGAAAAATACTATTCCAAATATTTCTCAACTCAGATCTCATATTCAATTTTTATGGAAATAGTACAATGAGTATCTCCTGATAATAACAGTATCATTTGTCTTAATAGAAAGCATATGACATAATAACTTTGATTTAGTTGGCTAAATTCTGGTGGTATGTCACTTGGAGATGACTATGAATATATTTGGGTTTGATTGCTCTAATTACTAACAAACAGAGATTCAAGGATTTGTTATGTACCTTCTGGAGCATGGTTTCATATGCCTGGAAAAGATAAATAAATATTATTCTGCTGATTTATCCATTTGATATTTATGCTTGAGTTTATTTATCTCTATAACATAAATGCTTAAATATGTATTTTAAAAACATTATAAATACTTTCCATAAATCAAGTTAATTTGTGTGTACTTGTTTTACTAATTACTACCAGTACCCTACCCTAGTTGGCCAGATAGTCTGCGAATGTAATACATTACATCATCCCTGTAAAAAATGATGAACAGTCCATTATTCACATTTGCATTGCACTTAATGGATTATATAAGAAAAAGTTTTGTCTCAAACGAAATGCTGTTACTCAGCATGTTTCAGAAAGGACTCTTTGCAGTTTTAGAAAGAGAAACAAATAATCATCCTAACGACAGCAGCTGCCGTTTGTTGAGCAGTTACTGTGTGTTACATTATATGTTACTATGTGCTTCATTATGTTACCTTACCATCGTCATAATTGCTTCACATACATTATCTTATTTAATCCTTATAGCAAATCTGAGAGGTAGGTATTATTATCTAAACTTAAGCAGCTCAGAGAGCTAAGTCACTTGCTGAGGATAGCTACCAAGAAGCAAAGGAAGACAGAGGTGCAATTAAGGTATGGCGGGTATGGCGTGTGCCCTGGGCACCACTTGAGGAGGGGGCAGTAATGAGCAGTTTCTACTGGCCAGCACAGCTTCCATCGCCAGCTGTGAGAGATCATTCAGCAATTTAAAACTAATTGCCAAAGGTGCTATTTCCGTAGACAGGACCCTGGACGTAGAACATTAACTCAACCTGTATGACTCCAAAGCCTGTGCTATTGACCACCATATTTTACTGCTAAGGGAATGCAAATTCGCTTCAGTATATGTGTAAGAAAGCACAACTAGAGAGGTAAATTGCTAAAGAAACACAAAATGTGTATCCTACATTAAAAAAAAAAAAACAAAACTGTGGGTGATTATCCACCATCTTAGATTGTCTCTACTACTGTTTCCTGCCATTAACACTAAAAACAAAACAAAACAAAACATTAACACAGATAAGTAAATTCCAATTTGAGTGGCTCTCTTACTTTCTTCCTGTAATGCAATGGAGACATAAATTTTTAACAAAAAATCTAATTCCACAAAAATAGCCATTTACTAATACAACTTTAAATTACGTTCCTTCCCATATTTCCATGTTTTTTCAGTGTTACCAAAATTAACCAAATTAAAAGAATATAAGCATATGCACAGTTCTCTACAAGATACAGGCTTGGAGACTGGCCTTGTAAAGATGCCTTTAACCCTTATCAGAACAGATACATTGGGGGCAGTGCTAACTGTAGCCAGATCCAGTATCAGTGAATGGCGCCACCATCATCTAATCACCCAAGCTAGGAACCCAGGAGTCATTTTTCATTTCTCATTTTCCCTCACTCACTCCCCTGGGGTGACCAAGTTTGTGTTTCTACTTCCTGGATATCTCTCAATATGGTCCCTTTCTCACCAGGTCCCTGTCACAGCCTTAGTTGGGGCCCTGGTGTTCTCTCCCTCGGGTCACTGCAGTAATCCTCTTCCTGATGTCTCTGCTTCCAGTCTTGACTCAGCCAACCTATCATTTATTCTCCTGCCAGAATGACCTTTCCTTGTGGTTTTGTAATATTTTGAAATTTGAAAATTTCAGAAAAATACAAATAATACGGTCATCTCTAACCTACTGGGAGTTCCTGGGTGGTATAAACAGTTAACAAGCTTGGCTGCTAACCAAAAGGTTGGAGGTTCCAGTCCACCCAAGGTGCCTTCAGGGAAAGTTCTGGTGGTCTGCTTATGAACTATCAGCTACTGAACACCCTGCGGAGCACAGTTCCATTCTGACACCCATGGGGTCACCATGAATCCGAACCACTGGATGGCAACTGGTACTTGTATTTATTTACAAGCTGTCCTCTTACTTTTGTAAGTTCCTTGAAGGCAGAAGCCATTTTAGGTATCTTTGTAATCTTTCAATCCCAGTGTTTTGCACAGTTCCTGACACTCAATATTTATTCAGGGGAAAAAGGAAAAAGAAGAAGAAAAATGGTGCTAACTTATAGCATAGACATTTGATGCTCTATCTCACTATCCTGATGCGCGTTTCTACTGTGTTGGTAACAACGAAAGAACAAGAGCCTGGGTACCAGATAAACCCGGACTCAAATCCTGCTCTGCCCTTGACTATTTTTATGGCTTGAGAAAATTACTTAACTTCTTTGAGGCTCAGTTCCCACATCCGTTACATGTATTTACCTTGAGGTTTGTTGTCAGGCTTAAATGAGATCAGGAATGTAAAAAATCTAGGACAGAGTCCAGCAAAAGAAAGTGCTCAGTAAATGCTAATTTCCTTCCCTTCCCCTGTTTTGCTCTTGGCTTCTCAATTTCATTATATTCTAATTGTGGTCCTTGGCTGGGACCTTAATCCTGACGAGCATTAACTCCACTTAATTCCACTTTGTGGGCAGGGCTTGAGCCTTCTTCCTAACAGAGAAATCACAGGAAATAATAGGAAAGAACAGGCTCTGAATTGCAAGGCTTGGATTTGAATATTACCTAAAAGTTGTGTGACCTTGGACAAGTAATTTAGTATCTCTGGATTATGGTTTCCCATATGTAAAATGGAACAAGAAACACTAATCTCTTAACTAGCTGGGGTTCTTTCCCCCCTCCAAGAAAGCACAGCTGATGGCAACTCACCTCTTGAACTTCTGCGAGCTGTGTTTTTGTCGCTAACAATGAGGCATTCTTTTCATGTAAGAGCTTCTTAAGTCGAATCAGCTCTACATTCTCCCTAATGGAAGCTCTGTAGAAAGAAGTTGCTAAAATACTCTGTGAAAGTACAGAGGTAAGCCCTTTTCCCCTCCACTCTGCACCAATAAGGAGACGTCCCTCTTGCCTTCCCCTCTCCCCAACAACACACCAGAACTAGGAAGTGCGTGTACACTCTGGTAAACAATCTCCTCTCTCCCATTTCCTACCACACCAGCTGAGATTTGATAGATCATCAAACTGAGACTCTGTTCTGAGAAAACATAATAGCTATTTTTCAATTACAATGCTCACAGTTTC
Organism: Elephas maximus indicus; assembly: GCF_024166365.1. NCBI lineage: Eukaryota > Metazoa > Chordata > Mammalia > Proboscidea > Elephantidae > Elephas > Elephas maximus. The sequence goes on along the minus strand of NC_064828.1, from coordinate 31,668,654 downwards.
CCATAAACCTTGCTAAGTTTGGTTGGGTCTGAGCCTTGCTTCCTTAGAGAAACCTGGGAGGCATGGGTAGAGATGGAGGACACAAAGGAGGATTATAAGTTTTGAACATAGGAAATCATTTTTTCTTTATCATTTGAAAGGTATCAGGGATGATTTGGGCTCCTTGCACTCTATCTCAGTGATTCCCAGTCCCACCTGCTCATTAGAATCACCTGAAGATACCTTTAAAATTACATCACTTGGCCTGGGGATGGAAAAACACTTAAAAGGCAATAGATAAGCAGTAACTTTGGCGAAGGCTAAGACAGTACACAATGCTGGGGAGGCCAGCACAGCCTGTACAAGGCAAGACCATGGTGGCTCCATAGATACATCTGAACTCCCTGAGGGACTGGATTGCTGGGCTGAGGGTTGTGGGGACCATGGTCTTAGGGAACATCTGGCTCAACTGGCATAACGGGGCTTATAAAGAAAATGTTCTACATTCTACTTTGGTGAGTAGCATCTGGGGTCTTAAAAGCTTGTGAGCAGCCATCTAGGATACTCCGCTGGTCTCACCCCTTTGGGAGCAAGGAATAATGAAGAAAACTCAAGACACAAGGGAAAGATCAGTCCAAAAGACTAATGGACCACATCTACCATGGCCTCCACCAGACTGAATCCAGTACAACGAGATGGTGCCCAGCTGCCACCACTGACTGCTATGACTGACAGGGATCACAACAGAGGGTCCTGGACAGAGCTGGAGAAAAATGTAGAACAAAATTCTAACTCAGACAGAAAGGCCAGACTTGCTGGCCTGGCAGAGACTGGAGAAACCCTGAGAGTATGGCCCCCAGACACACTTTCAGCTCAGTAATGAGGCCACTCCTGAGGTTCATCGTTCAGCCAAAAATTGAACAGACCCCTGGAACAAAACAAAACTAAAGGGGTGCACCAGCCCTGGGGCAAGGAATGGAAGGCAGGAGGGAACAGGAAAGCTGGTAATAGGGGGCTCAGGGTTGAGAAGGGAGAGTGTTGACATGTTGTGGAGTTGTTAACCAATGTCATACAACAATGTGTGTACTAATTGTTTGATGAGAAGCTAGGTTGTTCTATAAACCTTCATCTAAAGTTCAATTAAAAAAAAAATTACATCACCTGGATTCCACCCCCAAATAATTAAAAGGGAATTGTTGTGGTGGGGTCCAGACATCCGTGGTTCTAAAATTTCTCCAGTGACTGACTGATGCACATTGAGGACTGAAAACCCCTATTTGGTGATGCAGATGAAATAGTTTACCTTGTGTGGAGTGAATCAGCACATCTTCTATTACATATAAGCATCCCCTTTAAATTAACCAATTTCTTAGCCCACTAGAGACTCCAGGTTTACTCCTCAGATCAAACTTAATCCCAAACATTCTCTTTTCCGCTGAGATAGAGAAAAGTGCAAATGAGAACCTCTCACTCCCTCAGTTCATTGTGGTTTGAGGCATGGGATGCCATACTCTTACCGAAGCTCCGTGGCCTTCTGAGCACACTCCAATGAGCTTCTCTGTTGAAAATCTTCATCTCTGGACCACATTTTCTCAGGAGACTTGGGTGGCTCTTCCACTTGCATGGTACTGCTGGTCATAATGTGTGCACTGCTAGGTATGCATGCATAGGCCAATGAGTTTAGTTGTAATCATGGCTTTGTTGAAAGAAATCGTACTGATAGAAACATTAAACATAAAAAGAGAAGTAGAAACTGCTGTGTTATGGGGATTTAGAATTGGGCTGTCACAGATATAAAAGGAAGTTAGAGGAGGAGTTAGTAATCTTGGTACGCGTGGGGGGTAATCTTATGAAATGTGGATTCCAAGTGTCAAACAGAAGTATAAATGAATTATGATCCAGAGGATAAAAATATAAAGAAAAATAGAATGAAATGCCTTCAAATAAGGTAAGGGGCTTTATTTTTCTTTCCTCTGAGGCCAGAGAGAAACTTGTTTTCCATTTTTAAGGGATGAAGTTGAATTTGATCAAGGACTGAACTTCATCTTCTCTGATGATGCTAGAAGGACTCTAAAGTGCCAACACTCACTTGTTTCCTAAATGACGTGTTTCCAATTAAAGTTGCAGGAGTAAAAGTGCACACAGGACAAATGAAAAGAACTCACGGTTTGCTGGGTTCACTGGATATTTCAGCTCCGGTTTTTTCATTTGTCACATGCTCCTTGAATGTAGGAGGGGCTGTGTAGCTCAGCCTCTCTCTTGGTCCTGAAATTTAGGCAGAAGATGGAGACTCTGGCAACAGAACCCTCCAGAACACTAAGTGCTAGCACTGGAACCCCAGATGCTGGAACTAGGGAGTCCTGAGGCCTAGGTAATACTTTTATGACAACTGATCCCGGAGGAGAGGTTCTCTGTCTTTAGTCTTGCATAGAACTGCAACTACAGGTTTAATAAATCTGAGGAATTACAGACTCAAATCAGTGAGTATAAATGGGAAGAAGCCAAGAAAGGTGCAAGCTTGTTCAGGGCAGGGACTGTGTGTCTAGCCCTAATGCATTTTTATCTCTAGTTCCTGGTACATAATAGGTGCTCAATAACTCTGACCTGTTAAACTGAACTGGAATTTAGGCTCATTTAATTTTTCTACTTTTAGCTGTTTTTGCAAAGGTTTGGTTGGCTGGAGTAAGGGACTTGAAAGTATAGGAGAATATTAACAAAACAAATGAGTATTTATTAGTAAATTAAATGTATTTACATTAAATGCTATGTGTAGATTTCCTTCATCCTCCCTCAATTTAGGTCCATGAGAATGAGGTGTCTTTACCCTGGATATTCAGCATAGGGTTTCAGAGCACCCAGAGAATGACAGACCTCAGACTCTTGCAACTCTTAGTGATTTACTACCTGGTTTTTCTAGGCCTGGACTTCGTGGATGGGTTTTGGGAATCTTTGAACCCATGAGATTGTATGCAAAGTTTTATACATTTGTATGTGCAGTTTTTCTTGGGAGAGGGGCCTTAGCTTTGACAAGGTTTCAAGGCAGTTCATGCCCGGCAAAGGTTAAGAACCCCACCTTTAGAGGCATTAATGTTCTAGAAATCCTGGCTATCCCAGATGTGCAGTGGGAGAACCCGACTTGAGATCACTCCCCTCAGGTCTGCCCAGAAAACCCTTGCCCTCGAGTCTTTTCCGACTCATAGTGACCCTACAGGACAGAGCAGAACTGCCCCATAGGGTTTCCAAGGAGCAGCTGGTGGATTTGAATTGCTGACCTTCTGGTTAGCAGCCGAACTCTTAACCATTATGCCACCAGGGTTTCCCCTCACGTCTGAGCAGGAATAAATGTTATCTCTCTGTTTTTCTGACCCACTGCAAAGTCGACCAGCAAAGTCCCTGTTCTCTTTGTCCGGTTCTCCTCCCCTCAGAAAAAAAGGGCTGTAGGGAGGTAGGATGGAGGAACTGGAAACAAAAGAACCATATGGGGAGCCGGAAAGGGGGAGGGGGTGTCGTGGCGGGGGCGGGGAGATAAAGCAGAGAGGAAAATGCCATCTGCAAATCAATCCTTCCCGGTGGTTAAGCCCTGAGGGCATGGCTCCGGGCCTCACCTCTCTTGGGTTGCTCTGGCACCAGCGCTCCAGCGGTGTGGAGCTGTCTGTGCGCCACGTGGGCGCGCCTGGGAGAAGACCTGCTGTTGCGCTGGACCTGCCGCTGCGGCCCGGGCGCCGCGGGGCGTTGGTGCATCGCCGGGCGCTGCCGCCACGCCCCGTTCCGCCGCCGCCTTGCCGGCTCTGGGAGCTGCGCCGCCGCCGCCGCCTGGGCCCGCAGGTCACCACCACCCACGGCGCTCAGCCTGAGCAAGGCCGTCCTCATCCAATGGGCAAAAATAAAGGAAATGGCACGTGGCTTCTCCTTCTGTGATAGTTATTATTTCTACAGTTTATTTAGTGGCAGTTGTTCATGAGTTGACCTGCGATATGAATTGACCTACTGTGGCCCATGATTTACTCTTAAAAGATTAATGCTCTCATTCCAATACACTGTAACTCCTTGAGGGCAGCGACATTGGGGTGTTCTTCTTTGTCCCTTCTATTGCAGTGATCACAACTCATCTCAGTAAAAAAAGTATACATTTCTGTGTATACTTGTTTTTAAGTAATATACATTTACTTCGGTACTAATAAATTATGGATATTATGAAATAAATAAAAATACTCATTTTTGAAGGGGGAGATAAATACAAGTAGAAATTTCAATATTTACATCTCCCATCCCAGTAACTGTCTTGCACGCCCTTGTGTATGTACTCAATTTTAAATATTACTCCTCTGTCCACGTAACCACGTTGCCATTGAGTCCACTCCGACTCGCAGTGACTCTGTAGGACAGAGTGCAGCTGCCCTATAGTGGTCTCCAAGGAGCAGCTGGTGGATTCAAACTGCCGACCTTTTGGTTAGCAGCCTAAGCTCTTAACCATTGCGCCACCAGGGCTCCTACACCTCTATGGCACCTAGTATACTCAGAGCTTTGCCTGTAGTGGATGCTGAGTCACTCTTTGTTGTCCTGACCTAGACCAAAAAACCCACAACCATCAGTGGATTCCGACTCATAGCCACGCTTCAGGACAGAGTAGAACTACCCTATAGGGTTTCCAAGGCTGAAAATCTTTAGGGAAGCAGACTGCCACATCTTTCTCCCTTGGCGCAGCTGGTGGTGGTTTACCAACCGCTGACCTTACAGTTGGCAGCCCCAAGCTATAACCACTGCCCCACCGAGGCACCATACCATGACCTAAAGTCATGCTTTTTATCTTTACAATTAGTTTCCGAGGTCCTACTGCCTGCTGTTCTGACATTTATTGACTGTGTGACCTTGACCATATCACTTCAACCTTTCTGTGCTGCAATTTCCTCATTTATAAATGAAAATTATACTAATAATGTCTGCCTTTTTAGGGTTGTGCAGATTAAATACCTGAACATATGCAAAGTGCTTACAACAAAGATGGTGCATTGATGGGACACAGTGATTGACCCTGCGCCTCACCCCTCTTGGGTTTCTGGTGTGCAGCTCTTTGCCCCCATGTGGGCGCAAGGCTAAGCACCACTGGAGCAGGGGAATAGACTCTCCTTTAGCCATTTAACATCCAGAATTTCAAGTACTTATGGTTATCCACCAAGAAGCAGTTTTTTAGTCTCACGCACCCTTCTGACGTTACCAGATCCTTGAGTTCTCCACAATACAAAATAATCACCAACTCTGAAGTACGTTGGTCTCCAGTAGAAGCTTGCAATCTTATAAATTCTAAATGAACCACTCGGAAGGAACAACTAATAAACCCAACTTGTTCAACTACAAGTTTGTTTCAGGTGGCCACTGACACCAACATCTTCAAAACGTGTTTTAGAGCTCCCATTCTCCCCATCTGAGTTTCCTCTCTCCTGCCTCCCCTAGCACCACTTCCAGCTCTCCTCATTCCTCACTCTCTCCACACCCTTCCCCCTCCCTGAAGACTTTTGGTTCCCACTCCCAGAGATTCAGCTTCAGTAGGACTGTGGTGGAGTCAGGAATTATCATTTTAACAAACCCATCAGGTGATTCTGATGCAGGTGGCCTTCTGCAAGCCAATACCCTTAGGTCACTCAAAAAAAAACCCAGTGCCATCGAGTCGATTCTGACTCATAGCGACCCTATGTCTAGTTTAGGTCACTAGACATAGTATATTTCTGTGTTAAGAGCCTTCAGCTTTGCTGTGACCTTGGGCAAATTACTTAACTTTCCTGTGCCTCCTTTTCATCTTAATAATACCTCCTTTATAGTGAGTTAACAGTTTTTATAATATTAAATTAGTTAATACATGTTAAGCACTTAAAACATGCTTGCACATAGAAAAAGATCAATATGAGTTTTGTTTTGTAAATAAAGGTCAAGGGCACCTAACAACGACAACTCCTACTTGCCTCAACACCCTTTTGTCCATTCCTCCTCTGACTTCCCCTCTCTGTGACCAGGGCAGGAACCCAGTGAAAGAAGGGATTCAGCCTGATTGCCCAGTCTCCTGTGGGCTGAAATACCACTACCCAGGTTCTCGATGATGCTTTGTGATATATGTTTGACAGGAAAACAGAATAAAGCACTATTGCTTCAAAAACTGTTTTGGGAACCAAACATCCTTGAAATTTGATTAATTCTCTGGCATAGATATCTCAGCAAAATGTATTCCTTTTTATTTAGTGTGCTGTAGGCCTGGTATAGGCACAGATTTCAAGGACTTAAGAAGAACTTGAGGTACCTTTTGATCTCATCCTGTTGCTTCCAAGAAAAAGCCTTCACCATCATGTGCTCATCACGAAGTCGAAGGAAACTGTCCTCCAATTCCTCCCTGCTCATCTTGCTGAGGGATGGTTGAGTTTTTATATTCTTACCTATAGTCCCAGGACAGGGCAAAAGGGGATTATTTTTACATGTAACTTTTTAACCCATCAGGTCTCTTATCGTATCTTGTCCAAAGGGCATAGATCTATCTTGAGTAGAGTATCTAAGAGAAAATTCAGGAAGTATATGAAAATAGGTGCTAATGGAACTCTGGAGGCTCCTTTTCATATCATTGCAGCCTGATGTATGACTCAGCTTCCTGTCTAGAAACTACACTCTCTTGGTGAAACTTTACAATTGGACTTTTAGTCTATCTAATTTTTCTTTTTAACCTATTCTATTTTTAACCCTGACAAATTGTTTTGATTCTCCTGGAATCCAGATTTCTGGGTTCACGGAAGTGGGGTACCCACCCAGGTCATCCGCCCTAAGGCATCCTTTTGAACCTTGTAAGAACTGGTTCCCTGGAGTCACTTTCAGGTTAAACAATAGTTAAGTAAGCAGTTTAGCAGAGAGTGTTTTGCCTTAGGTGTTGGATTCTTTTGGAAAATTATCTGTGTGGAGCCAGCCTCCAGAAGCGGGAACTCCAGGCTAGAGGCTGTGTTTTAGAATGCACGGCATGTCCTTGGTGATTCTGTTTCTGTAACCTGTGGACCCTGAAAGCCTCCTAGTGCTCTGATGTTCTCTTCTGAGAAATTAACTTCACAGTGACCTATATAACTCACTTTCACTGTCCCCTCTTCAGAGTTCCTTCCCGATACTTGGGTTGACGCTGCTCAATTAGAATCGTATCTACTCATAATAAATATAATCTGTTACACTAATTTTTAGGGTTTCTCTAAGCATTTGGAAACCCTGGTGGCATAGTGGTTAAGAGCTACAGCTGCTAACCGAAAGGTCGGCAGTTTGAATTTACCAGGTGCTCCTCGGAAACCCTATGGGGCAGTTCTACTCTGTCCTATAGGGTCTCTATGAGTCAGAATTGACCCAACGGCAATGGGGTTGGTTTGCTAAACATTTAGGTTTTTGACACTTCTTATTAGATAATTTGGATTAACACAAGGATTTTACCAAAATTGTTTTCAAATCTCCTGTAAGGGCAAGCATAGAAACCTTTTTTGCTTACCAAGACTCATCTTATTATTTTTTTTTAATTACTGTAATAAAATATATATAAAACAGAAAGCTCCATTTTAATTTTTTCCTTTTAAAATATATTTTATTGTGGTAAAAAATATATATAACAAAGTTTGCCACTGTAACCATTTTTAAGTGTACATTTTAGTGACATTAACTACAATTACCATGTTGTTACCAACAGCAGTATGTCTAAAACTTTTACATCACCCCAAACAGAAACTCAGTACTCCTTAAGCAGTAACTCACGATTGCCCCCTATGCCGAGTCTCTAGTAACCACTAATAAACAACTTTTATCTCTATGTGTTTGCCTAATCTATTTGTTTCATATAAGTGGTATTAAAATAAAATCAATGTTAAGCCAATAATAAAAACTGATTGAAAGTTGTTTAATATACAATTTGCAAATTGGGGCAACATTTCAGACTAGAGAGTCAAAAATGTTCCAAAGAAGAAAGACTTTTCACAGATTCCTATACACTAGCTTATCGGTAGTAAAGTTCACAGAATACCTTGTGGACATGCAGGATTCCATACAACATTTTCTTAAAGAACAATTCAAATAATTATCAATTAGCCTTCAAACATAGCTTCTATTCTGACCTTTGGAACTACAGTTATCAAAACTGCCTGAATAATTCTTTAAAAGAACATAATGCTCAAGGCAAGCATTCTTCACTAAGTTAGACTATTACCTTACTTAAAGATGACTTTCAGGAGACCAGTTTGCTCAAGGTTTAAGATTCAAAGATTACCTCAGTGCAGTAGTTTTGGGTGGGTCATCTTAACCTCCATGGCTCCAGAAAGTCTATATTCCAGGAGAACCGAAAATTCCATCCATAGTGGGAACATACAATATTTGTCCTTTTGCGTCTGATTTATTTCACTGAGAATAATGTTTTCAAGGTTCATCAATATCATAGTATATAAGCTTTTATTCTTCTTTATGGTTAAATAATATTCCATTGTATGTATGCTTGTGTGTATATATATATATTATATTTTGTTTATCCATTCATCTGTTGATAAACACTTTTGGCTATTATAATATGATTTCTACCTTTTGGTTATTGTGCATAATGCTGCAATGAACATTAGTATAAAAGTGTCTGAGTTATTGCTTTCAAGTTTTTGGATATATACCTAGGAGTGGAATTGCTGGGTCATGTGGTAATTCTATTTTTAACTTTTTGAGGAAATGCCAAACTGTTCTGCAAAGCAGCTGTACCATTTTACAACCAGCAAAGCATGAAGGTTCCGATTTCTCCACATCCTCACTTGTTAGTTTCCAGTTTTTTTTTTTTTTAATAAGAGCCATCTTAACTGGACAGAACAACAAAACTAGTGGGTGTGAAGTGTAGCTCTTTGTGATTTTGATTTTCATTTCCCTAATGACTAGTGAGAAACACCTGGTAGTGCAATTGGTTAAGTGCTCGGCTGCTAACCAAAAGGCTGGCAGTTCCAACCCACGAGCCACTCCTCCAGAGGAAAGACCTGGCAATTTGCTCTAGTAAACACTACAGCCTAGGAAACCCTGTGAAGCAGCTCTACTCTACCCTACAAGATCATTATGAGCTAGAACCAACTCGATAGCATACAACAACAATGACTAACGATGCTGAGAATCTTTTCATGTGCCCATTGATCATTTGTGTATCTCTTTTGGACAACTATCCATTCAAATCCATTGCTCATTTTTAAATTCGGTTGTGTGTCTTTTTGTTGTTGAGTTGTCAGAGTTCTTTATATATTTTGGGTATTGAATCCTTATCAAGTATAGGGTTTCTGTTTAAATTTTTTCCTAAGTAAATGATTTTCTTAGGTGCTATTTTAAATGGAATTGTCAGTCTAGCTAAAGATTTCCATCTTGCTGATCTTTTTAAAGAACCCATTTTGGTTTTGTTGATTTCCTCTATCATTCTTCTATTCTCTATTTCATTTATTTCTGCTCTAATTTTTATTATTTCCATCCTTATGCTTGTTTTGGGGTTAGATTATCCTTTTCTAGTTTCTTAAGGTGGAAAGTTAGGTTATTGATTTGACATCTTTTTTATTAATAATTTATTTTATTATTTTTTATTGTTGAAAATATACACAGCAGGCCAAAAAACCTGTTGCTGTTGAGTTGATTCCAATTCATAGCAACCCTACAGGACAAAGTAGAACTGCCCCATAGAGTTTCTAAGGAGCGACTGGTGGATTCAAACTGCCAATCTTTTGGTTAGCAGCTGAGCTCTTAACCACTGTACCACTAGGGCTCCATACACAGCAGAACATACACCAATTCAAAAATTTCTGCATGTACTATTCAGTGACATTGATTACACTCAAATAGTACAACCATTCTCTCCCTCCTTTTCCAAATTGTTCCTCCCTGTTGACATAAATTCATTGCCCCCTAAGCCTCCTATCTAACATTTCAAGTTGGTGGGTATTGTCAGTTTGATCCCGTTTAGATAGTTCTTTAAAAGATCATAATGCTCAGGGCAGACATTCTTTATTAATTAAGCTAAACTACTGAATTATGGTGTTGGGGAAGAATGTTGACTATACCAAGGACTGCTAGAAGAACAAACAAATCTGCCTTGGAAGAAGTAAAGCCAGAATGCTCCTTCGAAGTGAGGTTGGCAGGAGTTTGTCTCATGTACTTTGGACATGTTATCTGGAGGGATCTAGCAGTCCCTGGAGAAGGACATCATTCTTGGTAAAATAGAGGGTCAGCAAAATAGAGGAAGACCCTCAATGAGATGGACTGATACTTAGCTGCAACAATGGGCTCAAACATAGCAACAATTGTGAGGATGGTGCAGGACTGGGCAGTGTTTCATTCTGTTGTTCACAGGGTCACTATGAGTTAGAACTGACTCAACAGCACCTAATAATAATGGCTTGGTTTACAGAAGCCTTCAGGGTATATCTCTGGTTTAAGATTATTTCAGAGCAATAGTTTCAGTGGTTCATATAGCCTCAATGGTTCCTGAAAGTCTGGATTTCATAAGAATTTGAAAATCTGTTCAAATACCCCTTTTGATCAAAGATTCTATAGAAGAATCTTTGATCAAAACATTTAGTAATGGTAGCCAGGCACCATCTAGTTTTCTGGTCTCATCAGCAAAGGAGGTAGTTGTTCATGGAGGCAACTAGCCATACATTCCTTTTCCTCCTCCTTATCTTGACTCTCCTTCTTCCTCTGTTGCTCCAATAGAATAGAGACCAGTTATTGTGCCTTGGATAGCCTCTTGCAAGCTTTTAAGACCCCAGATACTATGCAATGAACCAGGAGGAGACTAGAAACACTAAACACAATATTAGACCAGTTAACTGAGATTCCCCATGAAATCTTTTTCTTTTTGAATAATAATTTACAGCTATAATATTCCTTGTGATCTGTGCTTTAGCTGCATTCCATAATATTTGGCATTTTTTATTTGTATAACATATTTAATAATAAAATATTAAAAAAAAAAAAACCAGGAACCACATGGCAAGACCTATGTGAACTGGGAGGTAACAAAAGCCACCTATGTTTACAGTACATTTAATTGTCGCTATCAAATGGGTCTTTGTATTTTAATAAGTGAAAGACCTACTATATTAACAATGCTCTTCAGCACTGTACCATTGGAGATTTTGTGCTTCTCAAAGCTTCACCTGTTCCACACACAAAGCACATAAAACACAAACTGGCTAAGATCATTTTCAAAGTTCAAAAAGCCCTTGCAGTGTAGTGTATTACTTAATATGATCCTTTTAACCATTGTCTTTGTAACTGTCACCAAATGACTGGGTTGGGATATGCAAATGAGGTGCTTATGGCCCACCAAAGGGACTGGATAGCTTGCTGATAATGTAAATGAGGTGCATGGCACCCTTGTTGGGGTCTAACCCGTTTCTGTCAAGTTGATTCCAACTCATAGCGATCCTATAGGACAGAATAGAACTGCCCCATAGAGTTTCCAAGGGGTGCCTGGTAGATTTGAATTGCTGACCTTCTGGTTAACAGGTGTAGCTCCTAACCACTACACCACCAGGATTTCCCCTTGTGGGGGTGGGACCGTGCAAATAAGTTGTATGGAACCCTAATGAAGGAATTGGTCAGTTTTGCTATGCTGCTAGGCTTAAAGAGAGACAGGGAGAGAGAGAGAGAAACAAGCTGTAACACAGCAAGAGAAGGCAGCACTAGACCACAGCAATCTGGAGACCAGAGCAAGAAGGTGGGGCTTGCCAACCCATGAAGCTAAGAGTTGTAACACTTCCCTGAGAAGGCCCCAGCAGGGTACTGAGGCAGAGGGCGAGAAGAAGCTATCCTGATCAAGAAACTGCGTCCTGAGTTGTTGTTCCTGTTGCTTCCAAGTTGATCCTGATCCCAAGTTGTATCCTGCTACTTTCCTGTTAAACCACTTAACTATAAGTAGGGTTCATGAGTTCTGTAAAGCTTTGCAGCAAATTACCCAACCCAAAGACCAGAAGGGAGACTGCTGAGGGGAGAGGGAACAGATGATGTTAGAGATGGTCAGGTGGTGTAGCAGTCTGGAAAAGTTGGACATTTGGGACATCTTAAACCTCCACCTCATAGGAGCCAGCTTTGTGCTGATCCTTATAAAAGAAATTATTCATTTACTCATACTCCTAGGGACAGAAAAACCTTGTGCAGAAGCTACCTACCTGGAGAGGAAACCATCCACCTAACCAAAAATCTAAAGGAACCCAATATTTCTTCAGCACAGTAAAAGAGGTTTGGAAGAAGGTGCCAAGAGAAAGATATATATGTTTACTTTGTGGAAAATGAAGCTTTCTAGGTTTCATCACAAACTATGTGCAATTTCCCTTTTAGTATATATTAAATTGCTAGAAGTAAATGAATTAAAGAGTTTGTTGCAAATGGAGATTTTCATAAAGGTTTATGATCATGTTTCAAATTTCTTTCTCAATGATCATACTTTTCTATTACACTAAGTGTGCCTAGCAATCAGCTACATCATTTTGTAAGCTCATTGTTTTGGAAGTTGTATCTTTTAAAAAAAAATTCATATATATATATATGTATAAATATGGAAACCCTGGTGGCATAGCAGTTAAGCTATGGCTGCTAACCAAAAGGTCACCAGTTCGAATCCACCAGGCACTCCTTGGAAACCCTATGGGGCAGTTCTGCTTTGTCCTATAGGGTGTCTATGAGTTGGAATCAACTTGAAAGCAGTGTGTTTGGTTTGGTTTCGGTTTTATATAATATAATATAATAAATAATACATACATACAAACACATACACACACACATATATATATAAAACGAACCCATTGATGGGTTTGGTTTGGTTTGTGTTTTATATTATATATCTATCTATATATAAAACAAACCCGTTGCCGTTGAGTTGATTCCAACTCATAGCGACCCTATAGGACAGAGTAGAACTGCCCCATAGGGCTTCCAAGGAGTGGCTCCCATAGAGCTTCCAAGGAGTGGCTGGTGGATTCGATCTGCGGACCTTTTGTTTAGCAGCCCAGTGCTTAACAACTGCACCACCAAGGCTCCATATGAGAGAGACTATGACAAGGCAAATGAGATAAGTGTTAATGATTGTGGAATCTGAGTGAAAGATATATGGGAATTCAGTGTATTATTCTTGCAATTTTTCTGTAAGTTTGAAATTATTTCAAAATAAAAACAACTAAAAAACCATCAAAAAGTATCTTAAGAAAATAAATGCAAAAAGGAAAGTGACATTACTTATTCCTTTCCTTCTGGGGACAAAATAACTAGAAGATGTTATAACATTTGAGGATAAATAAACCCTAGGGGCAATTACAGCTACCTGACTAGCTGAACCAACACCAGTTGATTCATGTGAGATAGGGCAAAAGAGGTCTCCAGAAGGAAAACCAAGCACCTGGCCTAAGGCCTGTAAGTTTTACTTGGCTTAAAACCCATTGCCGTTGAGTTGTTTCTGACTCATAGTGACCCTATAGGACAGAGTAGAACTGCCCATAGGGTTTCCAAGGAACGTGTGGGGTATCCAGTCTGCTGATATTTGATTAGCAGCTGCAGCTCTTAACTGCTATGCCACCTGGGTTTCATCACTTGGCTTAGAAAAGTGAAATCATTTGTATGCAGGGACTGTGTTGGGGAAGGGAGACGGTGGTAACTGGCGGAAAGAAGGGGCGGGGATGACTTGTCTGAATCAGGAATTGCTGGCGTCATGCCGGGATCTTCTTGAGGCTGGATGGATTGCATAGATGGAGATCAAAGCATTTTTAGATAATACAAAACTCTCTCTTTTGAGAAGACTGTATCATTCATTAACTGAGAAAACAGTCTTTCAGTATCATTTTAAAAAATTTTTATTGTGCTTTAGGTAGAAGTTTGCAACTCAAGTTAACTTCTTATTGAAAAATTTACATGCATATTGCTTTGTGACATTGGTTGCAACTCTACAATGTGACAGCATACGTTACCATATCATTTATATCAGACAAGAATATTAATGGGAAAGTATTGTGTGGAAAGTCTTAGTCCCATTAGGGAGATAGCCAAGAGATAGCTTACTTGCACCACCTCAAAATTTCTCCATCATAGGCATTGATTTTGAGCTGTGATGGGTATACATGCTATTACTTCTCTATTTTGATCTTTCATTCCTAATTCTGACATAAAGGGGTCCTTCAAAGTTAAGTAGCAGGGAAGCATTTTACCTAGAGGGACTAAAGGGAATCCGTTTTATTAAATTGTGCTTAAAGCAAAACTAAGAAGCTGCCAAGAAAACTCTATTGCTCCATGCATGTGGTCTCTTCAAAAACTAACTTGTCACAGTGACAAAATACGTTAAAAAAAGATAACTCACCAATAAAAAAGACAAATAATCCAGATAAAATATGGACAAAGATCTGAATAAGTATTTCTCCAAAGAAAATATACAAATGGACAATGCTGTGTGCCATTGAGTCAACTACGACTAATAGTGACCCTACAGGACAGAGTAGAACTGCCCCATAGGGTTTCCTAGGCTGTAATCTTTGTAGGAGCAGATAACCAGGTCTTTTTTCCCACAGAGCAGGTGGTGGGTTCAAACCACTGACCTTGCAGTCAGCAGATGAGCACTTAACTGCTGTGCCACCAGGACTTCTTCAGATGGCCAATAAGCACATAGAAAGATGTTCAATACGATTAGTCAATAAAACCAAAAAGCAAACCCACTGCTGTCGAGTCGATTCCGACTCATAGTGAGTCTATAGGAGTAGAACTGCCCCATAGAGTTTCCAAGGAGCACCTGGTGGTTTCAAATTGCTGACTTCTTGGTTAACAGTCGTGCCACTTAACCACTACGCCACCAGGGTTTTCTGATTAGTCAGTAGAGAAATGCAAATCAAAAATGTAACAGGAAAAGGAAACAAAAGCACATAGAGATCACAGACTGTAACAGCAAGTGTTGGCAAGGATACAGAGGAATTGGAACCTTCACACATCGCTGGTAGAAATGTAAAAGCATACAAACACTTTGGAAAACAGTTTGGCAGTACCTCAAAATGTTAAACCTGGAATTATCATATGACCCAGAAATTCTACTCTTAGTTATACAAAATGAAAGCAGGGCCACACAAAAATTTGTACGTGAATGTTCATATCAACATAATTCATAATAGCCAAAAAGTAGAAACACTCCAAATGTCCATGAGCTGATGAATGGATAAACAAAATGTGGTATATCCACACAATGAATTATTATTTGGCAATAAAAAGGAATAAAGTACTGGTATATACTACTACATGAACAAACCTTGGAAACATAATGCTAAATGGAATAAGCCAGTCAAAAAAGTTCACATATTCTATGATTCTGGTCATATGAAATGTCCAGAACAAGCAAATTTATAGTGACAAAAAGTAGATTAGTGACTGCCAGGGGTGGGGATGGGGAGATGGGACATGACTACTACAGGTTTTCTTTTTGGGGTGATAAAAATGTTCTAAAATTAAGTCATGGTAACTAATGTGTGACTCTATGAATATACTAAAAACTACTGAGTTGTATACTTTCAAAGTGAGTTTTATGGTATGTAAATTATATCTCAATATAGCTGCTTTATATATATCTCTTATTTATTATTATTATATATATTATTACTCTTTAAACTATATTTTTTCCTCATTTATATGTGATATAAGAATTTAAGAGTAAAATGTTGAGAAGATTGAAAAAAGAGCTGAAAACAAAGCAACCACTATGAAGGCTAGCAAGATGCCCCACAATGACAGAGAGAGAGAGCTGTAATTCTATAACGTATTCTTCCTCAGGCACTGAACTTACCTTTCCAGGCTGGCATCATCAGAGGTACGGAGTCTGTGTCTCTAACTGGTTGGTCTCCTGACGTATTGTCCACCATAAGATGTGACATCATACCAGCTCCCAAGCTGGAAAAGGTCCCAGAGGACGCTGAATTAGAGAAGTCCAGCTAATTACATGCGTCTTCAGGCTGTACTTAAGTTATACTTCAGTTGTAGATGGAAATTCTCAGCTTTCACGATGGTATATGACATGTCATAGTCACTTTTATGGTGGTGTGGACCGCTCTGTACTAAAGAGTAAGACCAAATATTCAGTAATAATGAGTATTTATTCAAAATGAAAATCAGATTTTTTTTTTTTTACTATAGAATTGATATATATAATTTTGTATCAATTTTGAAGTGTCTGCTTAGCCTGGAAGTCAATGACCATCCCCTTTCTCAGGGAATGGGCCTCTACTCCCCTTTTAGTTTATATTTGGTGATCCTGCCTCCCAGTCAGTGATGACTGGACCATGGCAAACAACTGACCCAAGCTGAGCCAATCAGATTCCCAGGGAGTTAGAAATGGGACTGAGAAGGTTAAGTTAGCCTCTGTGGATGGCTAGAACTACAACACGTAAACTTGGGAACTGTGGGATGGCCATATTTTGCCCTGTGGCCTGAGAAACCAGGAAATCCTATCTGTAAAGTTGCCTCACACCTTGGTAAATGCTCTTTTCCTGAATGATAGTATCCAGTCCCCTGGCTTTAAATACTATATGTTGTTATATGCTGTTGATTTCAAAATTTATATCTCCAGCCCTGACATTCAGATTTGTATACCTTTCTGTCTTTCAACATTTCCACTTGCATGGCTACTAAATATCTCAAACTCATTTGTCCCAAACAGGAATTTAAATTTCTCTCTCAAACCTGATCTTTTCCCAGTTTTTCCCTATCCCTATAAATGACCCCACCATCTCCCAGTCCCTAAAGCCTTGATTACTTAGTCCCTTTCCCTCATCCATTCTTTAGCAAGTCCTCCACATTCTTCCTACAAAATGTATCACCTTGTCTCCACTACCCCTGTAATTCAAGCCTCCTGTGTCTCTCACCTCAACTACCACAATGTGTTCTTAATATTCTCTCCACTTTCTTACTACCACTCCCAAATAAATTTTCCCTGAAGTATTTGGAGTGATCTTTGTAAAACAACCTACCCATAGCATTTCCTGCTTAAATGTTTCTAATGGCTTTCCACTACATTTAGAATAAAATCTAAACTCCTTACCAGGTCCACAAAGCCTTGCAGGATCTGACTCCCTTCCTACTTCTCCCATCACACTTTGTACTTCTGCTCCTCTAGCTCACACCTCTCAACACTGACCTACTCTCTGCTCCTCCAACTACCAACCTCTTTCTTGCCTCGAGGTCTTTGTACATTGCTGGAATAGTCTTTCCCTTGCTCTTTACAAAGCTGGCTCCTGCTCATCCTTCAGGTTTCTCAGCATCTTGTCATCTGCCAAGAGACATTTCCCTGACCTTTATAACTAAAGCATCTTGTCATCTGCCAAGAGACCTTTCCCTGACCTTCATAACTGTTATACTCTATCATGTCACCCTGTTTATTTCCCTCATAACACTTAACCATACTCAGAAACTACCATCATTTATTTACCCTTGTTTATTTTTTGCTCATTCTCACTAGAACATAAGGACTTGGAAGGCAGAAAATTTGGTTTCTCTTATTCACCTGTATATGGCCCTCACTTGAGTGGCTCCTGGAACATAGTAAACCAAAAAGCCATTGCGGTGAAGTTGATTCCAACACGTAGCAATCTTGTAAGACAGTGTAGAAGTGCCTCATGGGGTTTCCAAGGAGCAGCTGGTGGATTCAAACTACTGACCTTTTGTTAGCATTTGAGCTCTTAACTACTATGCCACCAGGGCTCCAGCACATAGTAGGCACTCAATAAATACGTTTTGCATAAATGAATGCAGGGACAAATCAAGAGAAAGAATGACACTGAGAGGCTGAGACAAGTCAACAGCCCTGAAAGGTTTTTGTGCTTGATTCCAGTCTTTTCCAAACCCTGGCTCTGGTCTTTCCCTTAGATTCTGTGGAAGATTCCTGTGTCCTGCACAACGAAAGCTTCCTTTTTGCTGAAGCTAGCTTGAATTGACAACTGAAGAAACTTGTTGACATGCTTATTGTGAACAAAGAGAGAAACATAAAGGAGAAAGTAAAAAGGATGATGGAGAAATTCTATCCCCTGGAGAGAACATTGTTTTATTCACCCACTTTCCAGACAATTTAACATGAATTGGGTCATTCAGATTCTGCTCTGTATTGTTTCTTTTTTAAAAAAAATCACAATAAATAAAGAGCATATTTCCAATGACATTATATTAAATGAATCTATACAGATTTCATAGCATGTTCATTTTAAGGAAGCTGAACTCACCCAAAAGTTGACGTACTTTCAAATGTTAGGTAATGGTCCTAGGGTTAGAACAGAATGGAAGAAACCAAGAAAACCACTGTGTTTTAATGAAAATCTCACATTTACAGTAGCTTTTTCAGATTTACTAAGTCATTTTGTCTCTCCAGCTTCCTACTATAAAGAAGTAGTAGTATGAAGGGAAAGGAGAGGTGACTGCATCATGGACCTGGTCCTCTGGACCCAAAGCCATTTGCAAAAAGAGAGCTGTAATAGAAGAAGAGATGTTGTCGTTCTTTAATATCTGGGCGCAGAGAAGATTGTTCTGGCTTATGACCACTCCAAAATATACCATCAAAGCTATATAGCACTATGGAGCAACTGAAAAGTACCACCAAAACTAAAGACAAAATTACTCTCTAAGAATGAAATGGAGTTTATCAAAATGTCAACGAAGAAAACCCAGGAGAGACTGTCAGTAAAAGAATGGTTAAGAAACATCCAAATACAATCAATCAAGTGGCCAGATTTAATCTATCGGACAAAAAAAGATTGGAAAGTAGATGTAAGAAGGGTTTATCGATTGCTTTGTACTCAACAGGGATGAAGGACTAAAAGGATTGCCTTGCAGTGTGATATTCAAAACTATAGTGTACAGCAGCAAGAGTTGGTATATGCAGGTGAAGAATAAAAAAAAAGCCTGTTAGAAATGATATATGCATAAAAGCAGGTTGATGGTACCAGTAATGAAATTATACAGCCAATACCCCTTACTTTGATTTTATACTCACCTCTGATTGAATTTAGAGAGAATGAACTATAAATAATGACTATGATCAATGGCCTAGGAATAAGAAAAATATGAATTCACATCTTTTCCTTTGCTGTGTGATCATGGGCAGGTTACTTAAACACTCTCTTTCTTAGTTTCCCTGTCTGCAAAAATATGGAGGAAATATTCACCTCATATGGTTATGATAGGAAACCCTGGTGGCATAGTGGTTAACAGCTATGGCTGCTGACCAAAAGGTCAGTAGTTGGAATCTACCAGGCACTCCTTGGAAACCTTATGGGGAGGCTCTACTCTGTTCTATAGGGTCGTTATGAGTCGGAATCCACTCAACGGCAACGGGTTTGGTTTGTTTTTTTATGGTTGCGATGAGGATGAATTGAAATAATGCCTACAAAAAATATAGCACAATGCTTGGCACTTAGTACTTGCTCTGTGTTAGCTAAATGATAACTGTTTTTTGTTTGTTTTGACCGAACAAATCTCTGGCCAACTGATAATTCTAAACTGTATTTATTAGTACAAATTTATGACTTATATATGCATGATTTTCTTATGCATTGGCTAATATGAGTTCATTTTTCCTTTATAGTGTTTATCCCACGATTTTTCTTTTTAGTACTGTATAAGTTCTCTTGAGAATATCTTTGTATATAAAACAGTACTGATGTACATGCAGATGTACAATAATTTTTTGGTGGATGTGGTATTATAACATTGGATTGTGGCAGAAATTGTTTTTTAGAATTGCTTTTAATAATTTTGTAAAGATTTGTATGAATTTTTCCCCCAAGAACACGGTGAAGTAAGAGCCATATGATGTTACTGATTTGAATATCACTGTTGTAAAGAAGACATTGTTCTCATGGAATCCAGACTTTCTGGAGCCATGGAGGCTGGATTACCTCCTGAAACTATTGCTCTAAGATAATCCTTAAGCCTGAAACCAAAAGTATCCCCTGAAGTCTCCTTAAAACCAAACCACAGTTTAGCTTAACTAGTAATGAATTTTTTTTTTAGTAATGAATGTCCGCCTTGAGCATCACGCTCTTTTAAAATCTATCTAAATGGAATCAAATTCACAACAGCAACTCCAATGGATAGGAACCTTAGGGTTTATGTTAATGAGGAAGGAACAACCAGTGAAGGAGTGTAAGAATGATTGCACAACTCAATGTAATCAATGTCACTGAATTGTACATATAGAAACTTGAATTGGTGTATGTTTTTGCTGTGTATACATTCTCAACAATGACAAAAATAAAATTAAAAAATCATTAAAAAAAAAGAAGACATTGTTGTAAAATTCTAAAGGGTAGAAAACGGGTCAAGGGAGTATCAGTAGATCTTAGGAAATAATGCTGAAAAAATATTCCCATCTTTTAAAAATTCATGGGTTAAGTGGGCCTGTGTGACAAAATACAGAAAGGGAGTTTTAACTATTTCAAAATTAACATAGATTGGAAATTCAGGTTTTCTCACTCTATAAGGGATTATCTTTAACAGGCCTAGTAAATAGTCAAGTCCCTACAAGGAGTGGCTATAGTTGGGCTTCTCCAAGCTGAATGAAGGAAGGGACAAATTGTGAATAGGAGCCTTGAGGAAAATTGTTTTATAGTGAGTGAGACTAACTTGGGAGGACTCGATCTTACGTAAGAAGATAGAAGCAACTGGGATGAAAGAATTGAGAAAGAAACCTGGAGCAGAGATAAAGAAAACCTGTGGAGAAAAGAGCAGACTCTGTAACTATAGCACCAGTTGTGTGAAAGCTGGGAACAGATGATAAGAACTCCAGATATCTGGATTAAACTCAATTTGGTAAATATTACTGTGTACCCATTACATGCAGTTGCTACAAGTAGAAGGAAATAGAGTCCTTGCTCTCGGGAAGTGAATGTTTAAGATAGGAACTAAGAAAAGTATACTCTTAACTATAAGTGTATTATTAAATATAAAATAAAATTATTTAAAATATTAGAATTAAAAAATATCAAAATATCAAAAGCCAATTAAAGAAGAACAAAGTGAAATGGGAATGTAAAAGAACAGTTAGATTCCGATTTACTTGAAGGATCAAGAAAAGCTTCACAGATGAAGGGTTGTTGGAGACTAGGAAGGATTTCGGCAGGTGGAGATAGAGTGTTTCACACAACGAGGACGGTATGAGTAGAATCAGGAGTGGGCAAAGATCAAGGTGACCTTGGAGAGTAGCAGGTAGGCATGAAGAGTTTGAGAGGGAAAGTTTTTGAAAAGAACCATATTTTAGAAAATCTTGACTATAAAAGAATTTTATCCATTTCCATAGACAATAGTCAGCAATTATACATATTTGAGTACAAGAGCAATTGAGTTAGAGCTGTGGATGAGTTTTAAGAATAGGAATCTGGTATTAGTGAGTCAGAGAGATTGCAGGAGAGGAGTGGTGTTAGGAGGATATTGCTGTAGTTCAGAGACGAGGGCTTGAACTAGGAAGGATGGAAGCATGGGGATGGGAGAGTAGGATGGAGCAAGAATCAAAAGACTTGACAACTGGTTGGTTGGATGTAGGACGGAGTTAAGAGCGTAAGGGGATCAAAGGCGGCTCGGCAATTTTTGTGCCTGGATGCCTGGGAGACTGGTGGTAGAGTGTGAAATGAATAAACTTATTTCACTTGTCTCAGAAATCACCCCAGGAAAAGAAATGGAAAACTATAAATATATATTAGATATAAACTTACAGTTCTTGCTTCCTCCAGAGAATTCTCGCTAATTCTTTTCTCGGACTGTTCTGGTGCCCTTTAATGCTCTAGGTTTCAATCCTCTTGTCTTCCTGTTCTCCAGCTAATCCAGTTCTGTTTAGCTCATAAGATTTTAACTCTTTGTAGATCAGAGTGCAAAGGCTGATCTACTTTTTGCTCCTTGCATGTTGCAGTTGGTAAACGAGCAGCTAAAACATTCAACATATCAACTTCTCAAATAAAACTAAAACTGAGAGTACATTTGTTTGATTTGAGGTTGATAGACATTTATTATTGTTGGGAGAATGTTCCTTAAATCTCTCCCTGAAGGACAACAGTAGGAGACTTTCTGGGGCTCTGAGATCTCTCTGAAGCAAACAAACTCTGCTCCATTGGTGGGATTGACGTGCTTGCTCACTCCACATTTGCGAGAACCCTCTCCAGTAAAAGAATGTATAACTGTCATTTCACCCTGACCAGTTTCCAAATCAAACATTAGTATGTAATTATGAACGAGACTTGATATCTGACAATGAGAAATTCTTAAAAATTCTGTATGGCTGGTCACTGTATTCATATTATATATTTAGTGGAATTTGGTCTCAATTGTTATACGAAATCCTCTCTTTATGCATTAAGTATGTGCATTGGGAAAGCCCCCATTCTGATTATTGCCATGAAATGCATGGATTCCCAGGAGTACCCTTTATGACTTCCTCTATCTCCCATGAAATAAAAAGAAAATAAAGTAAAAAGTGGGGGACCAATTAGGAAGTATAGAGAATATCTAGGACATCTCCTAGTGAAGACAGAAAATTCACTATAATATTTTCCCAGGTCTATAAAACGGGCTTTTTCTGCACCTAAGATTGCTCCTTGGCCAAGCCATCTCCAAATGAACCTTGGGTCTTCTCTCCTTTTTTAGATGCTCTAGCCAGAGACAGTACCAGGCAAAACTTTTTCAGTAGGCCAAGTTTGTGTTTGGTGATCTTGCTCTTTCTTTTCTGAACCTCTGATTTTTGTTCTTTTTATTATCTTCAAGTTAATTTCTTCTCTTACCCCTCTCAGGCACCCGCTTACCTCCTGCTTTTTCCACTGACATCCTTCTTATATCTTATAGTGGACTTAGACCGTTTTTTTCTAAAGCTAGCCTTAATGTACTTCTAAATGTAGAATATAATGCCTTGTTCCGTGTTAAAGGGATTTCAGTCAGTAAGGAGGACTTGGAGATATTATTTATAATAACATTTTTCTGATTACGAAGGTAATATGTCTTCATGGTAGATATGTACAGAAAAGCAAAAAGAAGAAAATGAAATGTATTTGTAATGCTACCACCAGAGGTAACTACTGTTATTGTTTTGGTGTGTATTCTATTTGATAGACATATCATATTTTAACCAATTCTGTGTTGTTGCTGTTGAATCGATTTCAACTCATAGTGAGTGACCCTATAGGACAGAGTAGAACTGCCCCATAGGGTTTCCTAGGCTATAATCTTTATGGGAGCAGATTGCCAGGTTTTTCTCCAGTGGGGCTGCTGGTGGGTTTGAACCACCAACCATTAGGTTAGTAGCTGAGCACTTTACCATTGTGCCACCACGGCTCCTTACCAATTCCCTACTGGTGGGCATTTAGATGGTTTTTAAATTTTTTGCCATTATAACTAATATTTTCTTAAAAATTCTCATCGATAAATCCTTTCTCACACCCACAGTTATTTTTTAAGATGAATTAATAGAAGTAGAATTACCAATCCACCAGACTGAGGCCAGCGCAACTAGATGGTGCTTGGCTACCACCATTGACTGCTCTGACAGGGATCATGATAGAGCTGGAGATAAACGTAGAACAAAATTGTAACTCACACAAAAAAAGACCTGACTTACTGGTCTGACAGAGACCGGAGAACCCCGAAAGTATGGTCCCTAGACACCCTTTTAACTCAGTATTGAAGTCACTCCTGAGGCTCACCATTCAGCCAAAGATTAGACAGGCCCATAAAACAAAATGAGACTAAAGAGGCATGCCAGCCTAGCGGCAAGGACAAGAAGGCAGGAGGGGACAGGCAAGCTGATAACAGGGAACCCAAGGTCGAGAAATGAGAGTGTTGACACGTTCTGGGGTTGGCAACCAATGTCACAAAACAATATGTATATCAATTGTTTAACGAGAATCTAATTTGCTCTGCAAACTATCTGAAGCACAGTTAAAAAAAAAAAATTCGGTCACAGTAAAAGAAAAAAAGTAAAAGAAGTGGAACTGCGGAGTCAAAGAGGATTCCTGTCTTTAAGGTCTTTTGATACTTATTGCCATATTGTCCGACTAACCTTCAAAAAGGGCGTACCAGATCAGTAGTACCCATTTTTTCTCATCTTGACTAACATCGGGAGCATCTATTTTTTTAAATATCTATTTTATCAGTGAAAAATATTAATTCGCTGTCACTTAAATTTGCATTTCTTTGATTACTATTTTTCTTGAACTTTAAAAATATAATCATTTATTTCTTTTAAGAGGCTATTACATTTTTATATGTTACCTATTTTGGTTGTTATAGGTCTATTATAAGTGTATTTTGTAACAGATTTAAGAAAGTATTTTTTAACATCATGGGAAAGAAGGGAAAAGAAGGTAGTTTTGTGTACTAAACCTGTGCTGTAGCCACTAACCAGATATGGCTATTGAGCACTTGAAATGTGGCTAGCATGACTAAGGAACTGAATTTTAAATTTTATTCCCTTGATTTTGCACCTTTAAAAACAATTCTGTTGAGATATGTTTTACCTATACCCAATTCAGGTGTATAAATTGAAAGCTTTTTAGTCATTTTACTGAGGTATTTCTTTTTTTTTTTATCCACTAATCACCACAAACCAGTTTGGGACATTTTACTTCCATACTTAAAATTTAAATTTACAAATAGATATTTGATTCAGTTATTGGAAATCTCATACTGACACAAGCATAATAAGGCTTTCTTTTGCCTTCCAGGACTCAGATGGAAGGGAAGGGACTTTAATGACCTCTGCTCCATTTTCTGTGTGTCTGCCAGTTTAAATGCATGCCAAGCGTGTGATTTACCTTTCTCTGTGATATTATTGTCTTCAGTTCAGCATTTCTTCACATTCCCTGAAACTTACCATTCTCAGACCTTACCATGCTATGTTGCCACCTTTCAAAAAGGAATGGCGCTCAGGGTTCTTTGGACAATGAGGAAGTGAGCAGAGGAGTGTGCTCTGAGGTTTTAGGTATCTGAAGATAAACTGGGATGACAAGAAGGCAGTATACCGGGGGTGGAGCTATGGAATAAGCAGTTAACAAAAGAGTCATTCTATTGAAAATGTTCCTCAGCTGCTGAGAAGTCTCCAAAATTGTGTTAAAAAATATCCCCTGCATAAATTTTACAATGATCGTTCATATGAAAGATAATTATTATGTGACATATAATTGTATAATGTCATAATTTAAAGAATCTGGACCAGGTGATTCGTATGGTGTTTTAGTTTTACTTGTTTGCTGAGACAGACAGTCTCTATCCTAATAGTAAAGTCAGTACTAATAACGAAATGTAAGGCTTTCAACTGAAAAACTCTTTCTAAGCTGTATGGTGATTAGCTTAATGAAAAATTACTAGGGGATGAAATCTCGTGCTTCGGAGCCAGAAGGAGAACAGATGGCAAATATGTTAAAGAAGGCTTAACCTACAAGGAATCAGATTTAGGTCACTGTGGGATGAAAATGGAGAAGAGGAGCAAGGAAAAAAAAGGAGAAGTTGGAGAAAAATCTTTAACTAACTCATTGCCATTGAATCCAATCCACTCATAGCAACCCTATAGTACAGAGCAGAACTGCTCCACAGGGTTTCCAAGGAGCAGTTCATGGATTCGAACTGCCGATCTTCTTGGTTAGCAGCCAAGCTCTTAACCACTGCACCACCAGGCCTCCAAATGTTTAGCAGGAAAGGATAGAGGAAATAAGAGAAATAGGAAGTTTTTTTCCCTTACTTTTTCAAAAAACTCTCCATTCTTCCCTCCCACATCCCCTGGCAGCCATTAGTCTTCTTTTATCTCCATGGATTTACTTATTCTAGATATCTCATCTAAGTCAGATCATATACTATTTGTCTTTTTGCGTCTGGCTTATTTCACTTAACATAATTAAAAAAATTTTTTTTATTGTGCATTGGGTCAATGTTTACAGAGCAAATTAATTTCTCGTTCTATAATTTGTACATAAAGTGTTCCATGACATCGGCTTTATTCCCCACAACATGCCAGCACTCCCTCCGTTTCTGTCCTAGGTTCTCGGTTTTCTTTTCTCCTGAATTGCTACCGCTTCCTGCCTTCTCATCTTTGCTTTTGGACAAATGTTGCCCTTTTGATCTCGTATAATTGATTGTTCCAAGCAGCACGTTACTCTCGGGTGTTACTGTTTACTTTATGTACCTGTCTATGGTTTGGCTGAAGAGTAGTCAGAAGAATGTCCTAGGACATAGCCTCGGTGGTTTGGTTCTTCCAGTCTGTCAGACTGTCTGGTCTTTTTTGTGAATTTGATTTTTTGTTCTGCAATTTTTCTCCCATGCTGCCCAGAACCCTGTGATGTGATCCCAGCCAGAGCAGCGGTAGCCGGGCACCACCTAGTTCTTCTGTTCTTGGGATCATATGGGCTGTGGTTTGTGTGGTCCATTAATCCTTTGCAGCAATTGCTCCCTTGGTTCTTTGGTTTTCTTAGTTATCCTTTGCCCTGGATGGTAAGAGATCGATAATTGTATCTTAGATGGCCACTTGCAAGTTTTTATTGCTTAACATGTTTTTAAGGTTCGTCCATGTGTTGGCATGCATCAGAACTTCATATGTCTTTATAGCTGAAAAATACTTCATGGATATACACCACATTTTGTTTATCCATTCACGTGTTGATGGGCACTTGGATTGTTTCCATCTTCGTCTTTTGGCTACAGTAAGCTATGCTGCAATGGAAGTTGGTGTCCATGTGTCTGAGTCACTGCTTTCAGTCCTTTTGAGTATATAACTAGGATTGGTATTCCTGGGTCAAATGGTATTTCTGTGTTTAACTTTTTGGAAACTGTCAAACTGTTTTCCGTGGAAGCTGCACCATTTTACATTCCCACCAAAAATGTAGGAAGCTCCAATTTCTCCACATCCTCATCAACACGTTATTCTCAATTTTTACTTTACGGTTTTTTTTTTTTTTTTACATTTTTAAAAATAATAGCCATCCTACTAGGCATGAAGTGGTGAAGTGATATCTCATTGTGGTTTTGATTTGCCTTTCCCTAATGATTAACCTTGCTGAACATCTTTTCATGTGCTTTTTGGCCACTTGTATATTTTCTTTAGAGGAATGTTTATTCTCGTCCTTTGCTCATTTTTTAATTGGGTTGTTAGTCATTTTGTTGTTGAGTTTTAAGAGCTCTTTGTATATTCTAGGAGTCCCTGGGTGCCACACTGGTTAAGTCCATGGCCACTAACTGAAACATTGGCAGTTCAAATCTATTCAGAGGCACCTCGAAAGAAAGGCCTGGCGATCTACTTCTGAAAGATCACAGCCATTGAAAGCCCTGTGGAGCACAGTTCTACTCTGACATGTGGGATTGTCATGAGTCAGAAGCAACTTGACCCAACTGGTTTGGGTTTTTTTTTTTTTTTGTATATTAAATCCTTATCTAATATTTGGTTTCCAAGTATTTCCCCCCGTTCTGTAGGTTGTCTTTTAACTTTCTGATAATGTCCCTTGATGAACATTAGTTTTTATTTTGATGAAGCCCAGTTTATTCATTTTGTCTCTTGTTGCTTGTGCTTTTAGTGTTATAACTAAAAATCCATCACCTAAAGAAAGGTTCTGGAACTTTACCCATATGTTTTCTTCTAAGAGTTTTATAGTTTTAACTTTTTTTTTAGGCCATTGATCTATTTTGTATTTATTGTGTGTGCGAGTGTGAGGTATGGATCATCTTAATTCTTTTGCATGTGGAAATCGTGTGTCCCAGCACTATTTGTTGAAGAGACTATTCTTTCATCATTGAATGAACTTGGCACTCCTATCAAAAATCAGTTCGCCCTAAATGTATAAGTTTATTTCTCGATTTTTAATTCTATTCCATTGGTCTATATGTCTATCCTTATACCAGTACCACACTGTTTTAACTACTATAGCTTTGTAATATGTTTTGAAATCGAGAAGTGTGAGTCCTCCTACTTTGTTCTTTGTTTTTAAGATTGTTTTGGCTATTTGTGGCCCCCTGCAATTCCATATGAATTTGAGGATAGGCTTTTCCATTTCTGTAAAAAAGGCTGTTGGAATTTTAATAGGAACCACGTATAACTATAGGCCACTTCAGGTAGAATTGACATCTTAACAAAATTAAGTCTTCCAATCCATGAACATGGAATGTCTTTCCATTTGTTTAGATCTCTTTTAGTTTCTTTTAGCACTGTTTTACAGTTTTCAGTGTAAAGACGTTCACCTGCTGGGTTAAATTTATTCTTAGATACTTTATTCTTTTAGATGCTATTGTAAAGGAATGGTTTTCTTAAATTTCCTTTCCAGATTGTTCCTTACTGGTATATAGAAACACAACTGATTTCTGTGTATTCATCTTTGCCTTAGTTATCTAGTACTGCTATAACAGAAATACCACAAGTGGGTGGCTTTAACAAACAGAAATTTATTTTCTCACAGTTTAGGATGCTAGAAGTAAGAATTTCGGGCACTGGTTCTAGAAGAAGGCTTTCTCTGTCTGCTCTGGAGGAAGGTCCTTGTCTGTTTCAACATCTGTTCCTTGGTTTCTTGGTGATCTTCTTCTGGTGTCATGGATTGAATTGTGTCCCCCAAAAATTTGTGTTGTCAATTTGGCTAGGCCATGATTCCTAGTATTGTGTGATTGTCCACCATTTTGTCATGTGATGTGATTTTCCTATGTGTTGTAAATCCTACTTCTATGATGTTAACGAGGTGGGATAGGTGGCAGTTGTGTGAGTGAGGCAGGACTCAATTTACAAGATTGGATTGTATCTTCAAGCAATCTCTTTTGGGATATAAAAGAGAGAAGTGAGCACACAGACAGAGGGACCTCATACCACCAAGAAAGTGGTACTGGGAGCAGAGTGCATCCTTTGGACCTGCAGTTCCTGTGCAGAGAAGCTCCTAGTCCCGGGCAAGATTGATGAGAAGGACCTTCCTTCCTCCAGAGTTGACAGAGAAAGCCTTCCCCTGGAGCTGACACCCTGAATTTGGACTTCTACCCTACTAAACTGTGAGAGAATAAACTTCTCTTTGTTAATGCCATCCACTTGTGGTGTTTCTGTTACAGCAGCACTGGATGACTAAGACATGTGGCATGGCATCTATCTTCCCCACATCTGTTTGCTTTTCTGTCCTAATCTCCTTTTTTTATATCTCAAAGCTGATTGGTTTAATACACACCCCACACTGATATGGCCTATAAACATAAAAAAGAAAATCCTTTCCCAATGGCATTACAACCATAGGTATATATTTTGGGGGAACATAATTCAATCCATAACAATCTTATACCCTGCAACTTTGCAAAATTAGTTTATTAGCACTAGTATCTTTCTCGTGAATTCATTGTTAGTACCTTTCTTGTGAATTCATTCATTGCTGTTGAGCTGGTTAGGACTCGTAGTGACCCTATGTACAACAGAAGGAAACACTATCTGGTCCTGCGCCATCCTCACAATTGTTGTTATGCTTGAGCCGACTTTTATA
This sequence comes from Elephas maximus indicus, assembly GCF_024166365.1. Taxonomy (NCBI): domain Eukaryota; kingdom Metazoa; phylum Chordata; class Mammalia; order Proboscidea; family Elephantidae; genus Elephas; species Elephas maximus. The sequence goes on along the minus strand of NC_064828.1, from coordinate 31,639,198 downwards.
GCCACTGTGTCAGTCCATCTCATTGAGGGTCTTTCTCTTTTTCACCCACCCTCTACTTTACCAAGCATGATGTCCTTCTCTAGGGTCTAATCCTTCCTGATAACATGTCCAAAGTATGTAAGACGCAGTCTCGCCATCCTTGCTTCTAGGGAGGATTCTGGTTGTATTTCTTCCAAGACATATTTGTTCATTCTTTTGGCAGTCCATGGTATATTCATATTCAATATTCTTTACCAACACCACAATTCAAAGGCATCAATTCTTCTTCAGTCTTCCTTATTCATTGTCCAGCTTTCCCAAATATATGAGGCAATGGAAAATACTATGGCATGGGTCAGGCACACCTTAGTCTTCAAGGTGACATCTTTGCTTTCAACACTTTAAAGAGGTCCTTTGCAGAAGATTTGCCCAATTCAATGCCTCTTTTGATTTCTTGGCTGCTGCTTTCATGGTGTTTATTGTGCATCCAAGTAAAATAAAATTCTTGACAACTTCAATCTTTTCTCTGTTTATCATAATATGGCTTACTGGTCCAGTTGTGAGAATTTTTGCTTTCTTTATGTGGAGGTGTAATCCATACTGAAGGCTGTGGTCTTTGATCTTCATCAATAAGTGCTTCAAGTACTCTTCACTTTCAGCAAGCAAGGTTGTGTCATCTGCATAACGCGGGTTGTTAATGAGTCTTCCTCCAATCCTGATGTCCTGTTCTTCCTCATATAGTCCAGCTTCTCAGATTATTTACTCAGCATACAGATTGAATAGTTATGGTGAAAGGATACAATCCTGATGCACACCTTTCCTGACTTTAAACCATGCGGTATCCCTTTGTTCTGTCCGAACAACTGCCTCTCAATCTATGTACAAGTTCCTCATGAGCACAATTAAGTGTTCTGGAACTCCCATTCTTCTCAATGTGGTTCATAATTTGTTAAGATCCACACAGTCGAATGCCTTTGCATAAAAAAAACAATACAGCTAAACATCTTTCTAGTATTCTCTGCTTTCAGCAAGGATCCATCTGACATCAGCAATGATATCCCTGGTTCCACATCCTCTTCTGAATCCTGCCTGAATTTCTGGAAGTTCCCTGTCGATATACTGCTGCAGCCACTTTTGAATGATCTTCAGCAAAATTTTGCTTTCATGTGTATTAATGATATTGTTCAATAATTTCCACATTAGGTTAGATCACCTTTCTTGGGAACAGGCATAACTCTTCCAGTCATTTGGCCAGGGAGCTATCTTCCAAATTTCTTGGCATAGACGAGTGAGCACTTCTAGGGCTGCATCCATTTGTTGAAACATCTCAATTGGTATTCCATCAATTCCTGGAAGCTTGTTTTTTGCCAATGCCTTGTGTGGCTTGGATTTCTTCCTTCAGTACCACCGGTTCCTGATCATATGCTACCTCTTGAAATGGTTGAACATCAACCAATTCTTTTTGGCATAGTTTCTGTGTACTCTGTGAATTCATTGAGATTTTGTAAATACTGCATGGTGTCATGACATCTATGAATAGAGATAGATTTACTTTTTTTTTTTTTTTTATTTGGATGCCTTTTATTTCTTTTTCTTGCCTAATTGCTCTGGGTAGGACTTCGAATGTTGAAATGTCGAATAGTAGTAGTAAAAGTGGGCACCCTTGTCTTATTCCTGATCTAAGAGTGAAACATTTCAGTCTTTTGTCATGGTGTATGATGTTAGCTGTGGGTTTTTCACAAACGCCCTTCATCATGTTGAGGAATTTCCCTTCTATGCCTAGGTTGCTGCGTATGTTTATCATGAAACGGTATTGGATTTCGTCAAATGCCTTTTCTGCAGCAGTTGAGATAAGCATGTGGTGTACCCCCCTCAATCACCCTCCTTTGCTTCAGTTTACCTGCCAGTGCCTCAGGTCATAGCTGCCAAACCTCTGCCCTGAGCTACCTCCAAGAAGGACAAAAACAGAAAAAACAGAGGCAAACACCATACATATTAAAAGAGTGTGCTCTACTCAGTCCTGAACCAGGGGCCAAGATCCCAAGCTGGAAATTTGGCTGCTGTTTCTAGCTGGCTGCCAAGCAGGGGTGGGGGTGGTTCTCAAGCCAGTGTCAGAAAAATTCTTAGTGTCTTCCTACCATTCTGCAAGCCTTCGCCCAGTTTCCATGAAACTTTGTTTACCAGAGTTCTGACAAGGCTAGTACTATCATTTTCTGCTTGTTTTGAAAATTTTTCTGCGGGGGCATGGAAGTGTGGAGCTTGTTACTCTGCCACCTTGGTCAGGAAGTCTTCTTAATAAAGTCATTTACTTTCAAAATATCTCCTTAAAGAATATAGGGGACTATATTATACAGGTCCCTGGTGGCGTAGTGGTTAAGTGCTACAGCTGCTAAGCAAGAGGGTGGCAGTTTGAATCCGCCAGGCGCTCCTTGGAAACTCTATTGGGCAGTTCTACTCTGTCCTATAGGGTCGCTATGAGTCGGAATTGGCTTGACGGCAGTGGATTTGGTTTTTTTTTTTTTGGTTTTACGGCATCTTGTACTTTTTAGTAGCACTTAACACAATTTATAAACAATTGAGTGATTACTCATTTAATATTTGACTCTGTTCTGAAGGGTAGGGGCCACGTACATTTTGTTTACTTTTCTGTTCTTGTGGCCTGGCATAGCACTTGGCATGATGCTTATTATATAAACCAAAAAGCCAAATCGATTTCGACTCCTGGCGACCCTATATGTATCCAAGTAGAACCACACTCCACAGGGTTTTCAATAGCTGTGACCTTTCAGACTAGGAGCTGTGGTGGTACAGTGTTTAAGGGCTCAGCTGCCAATGAAAAGGCAGCTCCACTGTAGAAAGATGTGGCAGTCTGCTTCTGTAAAGATTACAGCCTTTGAAACTGTTTGGAGCAGCTCTACCCTGTCCTATAGGGTCACTATGAGTCAGAATCAACTCTAAGACAACAGGTTTTTGTGACTTTCCAGAAGTAGATCACAAGGCCTTTCCTGAAATGCCTCTGGGTGGGTTCATAGCATTCATCTAATAAATATCTGTTAAATGAGTGAATTAATAGGTAGAACTTTTCTACCTTGGCATACAATATATTAATAATAGTGTAATAGTTACATGCACACACTCTAGAATCAGACCACCTTGTGTCAGAACACTGGCTCCATCACAAACTAGGCAAATTACATAAACTCTCTGTGTTTTATTTTCCTCATTTTAAAAATAGGGATAATAATGTACCAATGAGCTAATTCATGTAAAACACTTAAAAAAGTGCTTGACATACAGTATCTGCTCAATATAGATATTTATTATTATTAATATAAGAGTGATCAGTAATACTTAAAATCAAGTACTGGTTGATCTGAAAACCACTAATAGATGTCATGATCCAGAATTTCCTTCACCTCTCTCTTTTTAAGCTTTGTGGAGAAAGACATTTTGCTTGTTTGTCTATTTATTTTAATATGGCCAATTTATTTTTTGGTTGTGGTAAAATATACATTTCATCTTAAACTCAGGGTTTTGTTTGTTAAGAAAAAGAGATGGAAGCTGATATTGTCAGAGGCTCTTATGCCTTTCTGAAGTATATTGTTGTTGTTGGGTGCTGTTGAGTTGATTTCAACTCATAGTAACCTCATGTGGCAGAGTACAACTGACCCATAAGGTTTTCTAGGCTGTAATCTTTATGGGAGCAGATCACCAGGTCTTTCTTCCATGGCACTGTGGGGTAAGTTCGAACCGCCAACCAGGTGCTTAACCATAGCACAACCAGGGCTCCTTCTCTGAGGTTAGGGATGTCAATGATCAGTACTGACATGTCGATATAGTAACTTTATGTTACTACGTGTCAACTCTAGTAACATATAATCAATTTTAACATTCTCTCACACACAAGGAAAACCAAACCAGTTGCCATCGAGTAGATTCTGACTCATGGCAACCCCATTTGTTATAGGGCAGAACTGGTCCATAGAGTTTTCTTGGCTGTAATCTTTATGGAAACAGATCACCAGGCCTTACTTCCATGGCACTGTGGGGTGTGTTTGAACCACCAACCTTTAGGTTAGCAGTCAAGCACAAACTGTTTGGGTTACACAGGGGCCTTTAACATTTACAGGTACATCTACATAGGTCCTGTACAGATCACTATCTCCTAAGCCATCAATTGGTGGAAATAGTACTTCTGGGAAGGAGTTTACATTTCCATTCAAGAGACATTGAGATATAATACTGAAAAAGCAGAAACAACCTTAATACCCATAACTAAGGGATTGGCTTTAAAAAGTTATGTTGTACCTATAGATTGCAATACAATGCTATTGTTAATAAAGGTGAAGTTGATCTTTACATAATGATATGGGCAAATATTTACTATATATCAATAATTTGATAAATAAATTAAAGAATAGTAGGAATATAATGATACCATTTAGGTAAAAAATAAGTCCGTATTACATTTACATTTTAAAAAAATATGTAAAGACATACACCAAATAGTTAGGAGTAGATGTTTCTGGAGGAAGAGGATCACATAAAAGCTTTCACTTTTTCTGTATTGTTTTACAATAATCACATATTATCATTAAAAAAGCAAATAGGATATTTCCATTTTGAAAACGTTAAAATAATGAAGAAAAAAAAATTGGAAGCTTTGAGGTGTATATCTAACCAAAGTGACCAATAATTTTATTAGCAGTGTGTAAAATCTTATTTGGGGAATTTGGACTCTAGGAGACAGATCAGCAGTAAACTCTTTACTGGCCTCTATATTCCAAATTGCCTCACTATGATTTTACACACTGCCAAAGGCTTTTAGAATAAAAAGAGAAATGAGTATATTGAAATGCTATATCAGATAGCTGGTCAAACAATCTGTGATGTTAAGGTTATGTGTCAACTTGCCTGGGCTGTGATTCTCAGTGGTTTGGCAGTTATGTAATGATGCAGTTCTGCAGTTATGTAATGATGTAGTTATCCTCCATTTTGTGATATAATGTAATCACCTCCATGATGTGATCTGACGTGATCGGCCAATCAGTTGTAAAGAGAGTTCCCTTGGGGGTGTGGCCTGCATCCAATATAAATAGATGTTCTGGCAAAGCTCTTTGCTTGCTCTGGATCCTGCATCCAGCTCATCGTCATCTGACCTCTGATTCTTGGGACATGAACTGGTGGCCTACCATATTGCCTGCCAGTCTTGGGATTCATCGGCCCCTGCAGGTATGTGATTCAGGAGAAGCCTCCAGCCTGATGCCTCATCCACTGATTTGGGATGTGCCAGCCTCTACGCTTGCGTGAACCGTTTCCTTGAGATAAATCTCTTTCTGTTTCTATACATACATTTGTGCTTCACTGGTTCTGCATCTCTAGAGAACCCAGCCTGAGATACAATCAATCTGTTAAATATTAAGATTCATACACACACGCCAAGGACAAAATTTGTTGTTGTTGTTAGGTGCTGTTGAGTCAGTTCCGACTCATAGCAACCCTACGCACAACAGAATGAAAACACTGCCGGGTCCTGCACCATCCTCACAATTGTTGCTATGCTTGAGCCCACTATCGCAGCCACTGTGTCAATCCATTTTGTTCAGGGTTTTCCTCTTTTTTGCTGACTCTCTACTTCACCAAGCATGATGTCCTTTTCCAGGGACTGACCCCTCCTGATAACATAGTCAACAAGAGTGTGAGACGTAGTCTCACCATCCTTGCTTCTAAGACAGATTTGTTCGTTCTTTTGGCAGTCCACAGTACATTCAATATTCTTTGCCAACACCACAATTCAAAGGTGTCAATTGTCCGTAGGGACTATAAATAGAATTACAGAATAAAACGGTATGGCCTTGTTGTAGGGAAACCCTGGTGGCATAGTGGTTAAGTACTATGGCTGTGAACCAAGGGGTTGTCGGTTTGAATCCACCAGGCACTCCTTGGAAACTCTATGGGGCAGTTCCTAGGGTCCTACAGGGTCGCTACTATGAGTCAGAATCGACTCGATGGCAATGGGTACGGTACGTGTGGTACCTTGTTACAGAGAAGCATTGGTGGTTCAGTGATAGAAATCTCACCTTTCACAAGGGAGACCTGGGTTGATTCCTGGGCCTTGAACTTCATGCGCAGTTGCCACCCATCTGTCCGTGGTGGGTTATGTGTTGGTATGACACTGAACAGGTTTTAGCAGAGCTTTCGGACTATCCAGCAACACTTCATTCTGCTGTGCTTGGGGTCACCTTGAGGAGGGGGCCAACTGGATGGTGGTTAACAACAACAATCTTGTATTAGGGCAAATAATAACTACGAAAAGCGTTTGAGAAGAGGTGTAGAGCTTGAAGACCAAGAATGTTATATTGTTTTGTGACATACCTGGTGTTTAGGTCAGTGCCTGGAGTATGTAAACATTTAAACTATTGGTTAATTAAATAACCAATTGAACTAATCATCATACATCTTATAAAAATAATTAATTGGGACTTGGGTTTTAAAGGATGGTTGAACTATGGGGAAGGAGAACAATAGCTTGGGAAATTGGAGTGAGGAAAGCAGGGCCTGCCTAGGCCAGGGTTCTTATAGAGGGGATAAAATTGATTGGTAATGAGGGGTGGCGGCACCACGGGTCCAACAGAATTCTCGCCTTCCATGTGGGAGGCTGGTGTTCCGCTCTGGGCCGAAGCGCTTCATGCACAGCCGCCGCCCATCTGTCAGTGGAGGCTTGCATGGTGCTACGATGCTGAGCAGGTTTCACCAGAGCTTCCAGGTTCAGTCAGACTAGGAAGAAAGGCCTGCTAAACTACTTCTGAAAATCAGCCAGTGGAAATCCTATGGATCACAATAGTCTGATCTGTATCAAGGAGGGGCCGGTCAGGGAAGAGCTCAGAATGAAACAATATAAATTTAGGATTGGAATGTAGAGCTATTACAGGATTCTGGTGTGGGAGTCACATAATAAAAATGATCCAGATGATCACCATGGCAGCAGTTCCATGGCAGCAGTTTGCAGAATCAGTATGGAAGGCAGACTAAATGTGGGACCCAAAGGTAAGGGTCTTGAAAGTGGTGTGTAATACCTTCAACATGTTTTCATGTAGAATATGGGTGCCTGTAGAAGATAGCTTGCAAACAGTCAGATTATTGTTAGCTGCCAACAAGATAGTCTGCAATTCACAGTGACCCCATGTATGACAGAACAAAATGCTGCCTGGTCCTGTGCCATCCCCACGACTGACTGCAGATGGAACTGTTGTGATCCATAGGGTTTCCATTGGCTGACTTTTCAGGGGTAGATCTCCAGGCCTTTCCTCCTAGTCTGTCCTAGTCTGTCAGCTCTGCTGAAACCTGTTCAGCATCATAGCAACACACAAGCCTCCACGGACAGATAGGTGGTGGTTGCACATGGTATGCATTGGCTGGGAGTTGAACCTAGGTTTCCTGCATGAAAGGGGAGAATTCTACCACTGAATCACCAATGCCCTCAAACAGTCAGAAAGGCCTCCAAACTACAATAAAGAAATATAAAGAGTGTCGGGTAAAATAAGACAGCTCTGTGAAATTTTAATTACGTTCTTTTTCTGAGTTCATCGGAGACTACCTCCTCACTCTTCAGTGGAAGATGCTTATGACATTGTTGGACAATGGAAGATATAGAAGAACAGAGGCAATGATGATTGTCCTGGAATGCGATAGGTGACTAGGTAGGCTCAGGGTGTGTAGGATGATGGATATTGAGGACAATATCCAGCTAACGACTCAGGTAAAAAGTAAATTAGGCATTTCATAGCCGTTGATGCTTTTCCTTTCTTCTTCTTGACTAATGGCTTGGAACTGGTAGTGGGGAGAGGGAATATGTATTATTCTGGTAATACATCTAAGCCACTTGAAGCTTTCTTTGAACAAAATTATTTCTTGAAGTAGAAACAAAAGTTCAGTTTTGTTTTGACTTCTCTTTAGACCAAGATAAGGACTTACTGCTTCTCTGTTGCCTTACCTCTTTTCTCTCCTTCCACTGCTGAAGTGTGGAACTATTCTGGAGTATAGAATAGAAAAGTATACACAGCTACCCAACAGGAGCATTTAACTTTAGAAGCTTTTAACTGTGAGGGTGTTTAGAGTCAGCACAAGGGGTCAAGGCAATTCCCTGCTCTCTACCTTACTTGCCTAGGTTTAAGAGCACCAAAAACCAAAGTCATGAATATTTGTCATCATATTTGGCAGTTAACATTCTGCCTTGTACTGTGCTATTTTTGCACTTGTTTTCTCATTCCTAGTAAATTCTAAGTTACTCGATGGAAGGACTGGCTATTAATTCTTCTTGTATCTGCCATTTCCACTCTACCTAGCATGGGGTAAACTCCTTGAAAACATGCATGCTGTCTCCTAAGCACCTCTTTTGCACCATATACAGTGCTGGTTAATAAGTAGGTCATGACAAAGATCATGCAATAAAACTGATATCTGGTAAAAAATAAAAATAGGTAGTTTTTATTAACATAAACTTTTTTTTTGAGAAAAACGAGTAATAAAACACGTTAGTGCTTTTTTGTTTGTTTGTTTACTTAAGTCAAATTACATGATTTACGTGTCATATCCTGGTGGTGTAACAGTTAAATGCTATGCCTGCTAACCAAAGGGTTAGTAGTTCGAATCCGCCAGATGCTCCTTGGAAACTCTATGGGGGCAGTTCTACTCTGTCCTATGAGTCAGTTGCTATGGGTCGGAATCGACTCTATGGCAACGGGTTGGGTTTGGTTTGGTTTGGTTTACAGGGCTCAAAGCCTCTGGGCCCCTCTGAGTGAGTGCTAGATAAGATATGTAAGAGAGAGGACAGTCTACCTGCTTGTCCTGGGAAAATAGCAATTTCCCCCTCCTTAATAAAAAAAAAATAAAAAATAATAATTTTTTTTTAATAAAAGGTAATTAAATTAATACATATTTAAACACTTTCTGTTTAAGGCATTGTGACAAGTAGTAAGCAAGGTGGACTACAGAGAGGAGTAAGAATTAAACCCTGCCATTAAAAAAGGTTACCACCCAACAAGAAGAACAGACAAGTGTAAAATTAACTACAGTACCTCAGAGTTTTAGATAAATTTCAATGTGACAATTGAACTGAGGCTTTAAGCACTTGTAGGATTTTTCCCTTGATTTTTTGTTCAAACTAGACAATTTGGAAAATATAGAAAAGCACAAGTAAAAAAAAAAATCACATGTAATTATCCCACCAGGAGAGAACCACTATTAACGTTTTAGTGTATTTTTTCTTTCATGGCTTTTATTTTTGATTTTCTAACTAGCTTAAAGTAATACGTGCATATGGTAAAACATTCAAATTGTATACAAAGGGAGATCAATGAAAAAGGTAAACAAGTTTCTTTCCCCAAACGTAACAGCTAACTTTCCTGTAAATTTCTCTGAATTCAGAATTCAAAACTAATGTATGAAACAGCATCTACACAGATATAAAAAAAAAAATTTTTTTTTATGTATCCCTTTAAAATGTATACAAATAGAATCACTCATCTAGACAGTTTTCTGTATCTTGCTTTTTCCAATAAATAACAGAAATATGATCCTTCCCTAACAGCACATACAAATCTCCCTGTTTTAGTAGTCCTACTCCATTGTGTGCCTGGCTGCTATAATTTAGTCAGGCGGCAGGCAATGGGGGGGGGGGGGTGGGCGTAAAATAGGATGAGGGTTATTAAGAGACCAGTTACTCAAACAGCCAGACCCAAAAAAAAAAAAACCAAACCCACTGCCATCGAGTCGATTCGGATTCGGACTCATGGCGACCCTATAGAACAGAGTAGAACTGCCCTATAGGGTTTCCAAGGAGCGCCTGGCGGATTTGAACTGTCAACTTCTTGGTTAGCAGCCGTAGCACTTAACCACTACACCACCAGGGTTTCCCAAAGAGACAGAGGAGTAGGCTAATTTGGTTTACACGCAGGCTATTATTAGTGAGATAAGGCTTGGGGACAGAGATGGGTGCTCTAGTATCCCAGGCCAGCATTTTACACTTCACTTGCTTGATGTATTGGAGAGAAATTAAGAAGTCAGCTGGCTTGGGAGGGTGTTTGGTGCGAAAGCCTAAGTGCTCCAACCATAAGGTTGGCGGTTGGAACCCACCTAGAGATGCCACAGAAGAAAGGCCTGGCGATCTGTTTCCAAAAGCTCAGTCTTGAAAACCCTATGGAAGGCAACTGTAACACATGGCGTCGCCATGAGTCAGGACTTGATGGCAACTGGTACTGGTATGCGTCGTCCGAACAAGGGCTTGATGGGCTGAGACGTGGAGATGTCCTTGAGGCAGCTGAAATTCCAATCTGGTACTGAGATTGCGGTTGGGAGAAACCTGCAGGCGAGCAGGACTGATTAGTTTTCTACACACTTTACCACAGCCTAGTCATCACGGCTCCTTTTCACTCTAGAAAACGCCCTTTAGCCACACACGCGAGGGAAGCTTCACTTGGTGTTTTTCTTTTTCCTAGGCCCGGGGCTACGGTAGATTTGCCGTGCAAGGCGGAGCCACCGAGGAAAGCTTGCCGTTCGCGCCAGCTACCTGACTACGCCCCTCACCCCTACTCCGCCCCCGCGCCCGGGAACTCGGAGATCTGGGCGGGCCTTTTACTGGGCGCTCTAGGAGACTGCGATAGGATACTGAGACCGTCAATCAAACTTGCCGGATACCCGGATGTGAAGCGGTGCGCGATACAAAGGCGAGTTTCCACCCGGCGGTACAGTGGCCAATAAGCATGCCTCAAGTGATAAATGACAGGAAAAGTAACCAGTTACAAAGTAGTTTCGCTCACGCATGTGGAAATTCTCTTGCTCGGTCTAACCCACTGCAAGTTGTGATTGGATAGAATTGTGAAGAGCAGTAGAAATGTCTTATTAGGAGAGGGAGCGAGACAGGGAACAGCCAATAAGAAGGTTCCTAGAAGTGAGGCGGGGGCTAGGTCTTCGCCTCCGCGGCAGAGGAGACTCGGGGGCCATTTTGTGAAGAGGCGAAGACAGAGCGGTTGCGGCCGCGTTGCCGACCTCGAGCAGCAGTCGGCTTCTTCACGTAGAATCTGGGAGTAGGAGATTGATAATCGAATCTCTTCTCCCAACCCCCTCCTGGTAAGTGGAGGCGGCGGCCGCAGTGGTGACACTGGGTTCCTCGAGGAGCGCGAGGGGGTGTGGGAAAAGAGACGAGGGAACCCTTCCTTCGGTAACCAGGCCCCCATTTATTCCATGTGTCCTGGGGGATTAGGTTTTATGCGGGAGGGAGTTTTGCAGGTCTCAGCCGCTGCGTAGATTTCACCTACAGTCCTCTAGGCCTCGACCGGCAGAGAAAATGTCATTTTTCTTTTTTGCTTTCTATGTTAACGGTTGCTTTCTTTTGATTTTCTGTGACTCTGAGGACTCCCAAGAGAGACTATGAAAGTGAAGATCGAGATGGTCATTAGTATAGTTGAAGTTTGATGTAGTGCGGATGCCTTCTGTTATCTCCATCTCTTAAATTAGAAAATTGGGTGTGTGTGGTGTGGGGGAGGGTTACCAATTAGGTGTTGTACCGTGATCGTCTCAAATTCTGGAGTGTGTTGCGGGGCATAAGATAAGAATAATGAATATAGCTGTAGATTTAATTTTTTTGCTGATTATCTTTTAATTTACTACTCCCTGTGAACACATGATGGACCTTGAAGTAGTTACTTTCGATTCTATTTACAAAAGAAAATCGAATTAACAATAACAGTAATAATTACAGCTGATTTACTACTTTTTATCTGCAGGTTACAATTGACTTGAAATACATAAGTTAGTGGAACTTTGCTTGAGGTAGGTATTACTGTTTTTCTCAGAGAAACAGGCATAAGAGCGTTGGCAGGGTCGTTAAATCAGTAGTGAAACTAGTACTTGTAAGGAATTTGATTACTAGGTCAGTCGTTTTACGTAGTTACTGGCATGCTGGTTACTAAACAGTACTATATTTGAATCTTTATAAGAACCACATTACAAAGTCTATTGGTAGGGAGTTGTAAATTCCAAACTGCACTTGAGAAAAATATTTAATTACGAGAATTGGATTTGTAATTAATGTAACTTCCTAAGATGACAAACTTAAAATTCGACTTCCAGGATATTTTGGTATTCATTTTTCTATCCATCTAAACTTTTGTGGCAAAAATGCACCATTAATACTTTTTATTAAGCAAGTATTGTAGTGCCTGCGATTTGCTAGGTGCTGAAACAGTATTTGAAAAATTTACTAAGTTTATAGAAGTGGCAGATTTTTAAGTATCCCATTCACTTACCCAGAAAATCGTTTATCTTTGTGTAAGATTGAGTTGATTTAGTCAAAATGTTTAACTCACAGAAAAACTAATGTTAAGTACACTTTTAACCAATATCGAAGGGTAAGAAATTCATCTCTCAGGAAACCTATTTGTTGGAAAGTAAAAATAGTCTTATTCCAGATAGATGTGCATTTGCAGATTCCTCACCATGTAAATACTGAAAATTCTATAATAGGGTTACATGGGATCAAAAGCATTTTGTAAAAATGCCTAAGAATTTACATTATACATGGGCTTAGACTAAAGTTTATCACTTTGCTGAACTGTCAGAAATAAGATAAGGCCAGTGATTGATTAATTTAGGAACTCTGATAAAAGTACTGTTGGCAAATGAAATCTCAGGAATTTTTAACGTTTTAGAAAGGTTATTGTTAAGAGTTGAAATTAATTGAAGGACACTTGTCTTGACTTGAGGTGTCAGAAGTAAGGGTTTCTTAGCATCTTCATGTACCAAGCTAACAAAAATTCCTTTGAGTTCATATCCTTTAGAAAGTATTTGGCCACAGAATTAAAATCTGAAACAAAATATAGATGTGTTCTCAACTAGATAGACATTAGTAACATTTTCATGTTGGGCTAGGTAGAGGAAGAGGGATGACTAAATTGTGGGTCTTTCTGGTAGTTTTGTGCTCCCTATGCCACTCTCCCAGTACCTGCTGCTATTCCTTGTATAGAAAGTGTAAACATAGCTTATAATTGTAATTAGATCTCTAGAGGGCTTGATGTAGCATTCAACCTCGTTTTGCCTAGAACATCAAGACTTTTCACAGTAGTTTTCAAATATGAGCAGGTGAGCTGGTTAAAGGAGTTTGTTGGGCCCCACCACCCGAGTTAAGTCATTCTAAGGCGGGGCCTGAGAATTTGCATTTCTAACAAGCGACAGGTGATAATGATGCTCATGGGATTGGTTGACACACTTCATTCTGAGAATTCCAGTAGAAGAAGGAATCCAAACCTCGCTGAAGTTTGACAAAGTATAATCTAGGTATGCTCTTAATTGCAAAGCATCAGGATTAGGTGCTAATGTTTTTTTTTTTTTTTTTAAGTGATAGTTTATCAATTTAACATACCATCATGGGAGATACTTTAACTTCATACTGAAAGATGTAAATGCTTTCTTTTCTTATTGCTGTTTTTTAAGCTTCTGTCTCTTGGCACATTTGCAGAGGATTTGTTTGTGAATGAGCCGTAGTCACTTAACATAACCTGAAGATTTTGAGTACTAAGTGATGCCGAATGTTTCTCCATAACTGTACTTTCCAAACACTGACTTTCCCAAATAACATTCAGATGTACATTTCCTACAGTTTGTACAGTTTTACATCACATTTCATACTTAAACTGCTCTCCCTCCCCTTTTTAAATTTACAGTTAAAATTTTAGAGTTACAGTACCCATTGCATTTTAATTAGTCATTCATACATAATCAACTCAAGGAACACTTAAAAAAGCTCAGTTTTAAGTTTTTTAGTTTCTTCAAGTTTGTGTAGGAGAATAAGACTTAATGGTTTAATATTGAGTGCAGCCAATCATTCTTATTTGAAAAGTGACCTAATTTCAAATCTTGTTTAAGCTGTTGTAATAGTTGCCTGTATATGTTTATTTTAGTATGGTATTGTATGTCATTTTCTTAGGAGTCATACCTTGGAATTAGCTATATATACCATTTGATAAACAGTAGGACCACAGAAATACAAGAAATCTTATAAAGACTCTGTCAGTGTCTCAGAGATCCTATAGTTTTTTTCTGTTGTTCCATGGCATTTATGAAATATTCAGTAGCTGTAATAATCCTTTTCTTCCACCTATGATTTTTCATTCTGTCAATGGATTCATGTGCTCCTTATTTAAAATAATCTTTCCCCCTAATTAGAATCTATCAGGTCTTGTTTGATCACTCATCAGTTTTGAGAAGAGAGAAATCATCTCTAGTCTTCATGGTGGACCATTTACCTTTAGTCTGTGTTCCTCATAGAAAAATTAAAAGCATAAATCAGCTTACCTTCATAATCTCGATATTTGACATTGGTCACTTTATTTTTGTTTGATGACTTGGTTTTCCCATATTTCCTTTTTCCAAACTGCTTGATTACCAAGGTGAATGTTTGAACATAGATTTTTTTTCTTGTTTAGTTTTAGAGACTTCTTTCGAAACTTTTAAGTGAATATTGACATTTATTTAGTTAATTTTAGTTACCTACTGATGTTGAAGAATTATTCAATCACTCGTAGAGGTGATGATTTTATACACAGGCTCTTTCCCATCCCAGTGGAATGTTATGCTTTACCAAAAATGTGTTAGATGCAATAGACAGATATTTCTGTCCTGGGGGTTTAGGGCACAACATTTCTGAGGAACTCTGACTCAATCTGTCCCTTCTCCTTTCACAGGGCAGCAAGGCGAACCCCATCCCTACTCACTGGAGCTCAGCTTTGATTTTTAACCTTCCTTCCCCACCCTTCCAGAACACACACATTCCCATTCCAAAATTGATTTTATAAAGACATTTTAAACATAATGATGCAACTTGGTGTGCACTACAGCAAATTTGCAGGTGTTTTTTTTTTTTTTAATTGTTTGAAAAAACGGGACCTGGATTTAAGATGTAATTTTTAAAATTTATTTCTATTTTTTCTGCAGCAGTTGGGTTAGAGGAGGAAGGAGCCTTTAGCCTCTCATAAACTGACCTCTTTACTTCCTCGTGTATTTTTAAGATTGAATGATAATGTGAAAAGGGCTTTGCTTGTTTGCTACTGAGAACTTTACCCTTGCGGTTTTTGTGGAAACTACTTTTGGAAAGAGAAAAGAAATGAACTTTACTGACTTGACATTTTTGCACATCCCATTTTTCTAATCTGGGCTATTTTTATTTTTGTTTTTTTACAGTGAGATTTTTTTGATCTTCAGCTACAGTAAGTTATTCCAATTTTTTTTTTACATTTTTCCTGACTTTCCGCTGATTTCCTTTTTATTGTTGTTACTAGTTATTATTATTTACTATTATACTTATGATGGTGATGATGATGATGATAATGACACTGATTATTTTTAACCGGATTAAAATACAAGTTTTTCTGAATGTTCATAAGAATTTCTCCGGCCTCCTGATTGACTTTGGAGTTTTGCATCTTGGGAGAGAAAGTGATGGCATTAGCATTTTTAAGTGGATTGATCACATAAACCTTTTCTCTCCCAACCCCACCCCTGCCCTCCTCCCTTCCCCACACTCAAGAATTTTGCTGGCTGTTTAAGTCTGTGACCTTATTTTTCCTGATCTTTAACTTAACTGTTTTAGAGCATCTCTGGACGTCTGTATTTTTAATTTTTTTTATTTTTTTATTTTTTTATTTTTAATCTTTCATTTGTTAAATTTTTAAACTGTGCTGCAATAAAATGTGTGTGGTACTACTTAGCACCTATGACGGTGATGGCATTTTCCCAGAAAGCCATCTCCGTCCTGTTTCCCTTAAAGTCCCATCCTGCTTTTCCTGTACACTGCCCCTCACAAACCACAAGCTGCAGCAACATGGATGCCCAGCCTGGAGCAGCAGCAGCCAGGATGACCTGGAGCCAGGGGGGCCATCGGAACAGATGCACACCCTTCCTGGGTGATGGTAAGAGGTGTGAGGTCCACTTGGTTTCATTACAAAGATTAGGAAATACACCCATTTAAACTTAGTTGGTCTGGTATAGGTGACAGCTTCTGGAAATGCTTCAGTTGTATGTGTATATCTTGAGATGTTTCCTAAGGGAGGCCATCTCAGTTATTTTTAAACTAATGGAATAATCTAAGTAGTTGATTCGGGCCGATTGAGAAGCGTTGATAATGATAGCAGCTGGAGTTTACCTGTACCTTAAAGTGAAAATGATTTATTTTGATAATTAGCAAAAACAAGGCAAGAATGTATTAGGCAGTCCTTTTTCCTAGATGAGTACAAGTTATTAAAATTTTCTGTTTTAGATTGCTTTGTGTTTAGATTTTTTTTGTCATTAATTTTAAAACATGAATCAAACCACAAAAGACCTGCTTATTAAAATGCTATCACTGAAAGCTTTTTTAAAATTTGAGAGAAGAGTAGGTATGCGTTTTAACCTCAGAAAGCAGGGGAATTTGTTGATCTCTAGCCAAAGTAAGAAGGTGCTAGAGTTGATGCTTTTTTCAGTGATGACTGGAGGCCCAGTTAGATAATGGGGAATCCAGCCCTGGTGACACAGTGGTTAAGAGTTCGGCTGCTGTCAAAAAGGTTGGCATTTCGAATCCATCAGCTACTTCTTGAAACCCCTATGAGACAGTTCTAGCCTGTCCTGTAGGGTTGCTGTGAGTCAGTATTGACAAAGGAAGCGGGTTTGGTTTTAGTTTAGTATGTATGTTCCCAAGGATAGTAGGAAGGGATGAGTCTGGGTCTATTAACATGAGTAATGCAGGGATTAATCGAGGATGTGGGTAGGAAAGGAGTTAAGAACTTAAACAATCCATAGTGTTTTGATTACTGGCTGAAGTAGAAAATTTGGTAACGTTTTGATTTCATTTATTTTGATAACCCATCTTTTCTAATAAATTTTGAGCCAAGGGGCTGTGTGGAATGCTTTTTGAAGGCATATTCAGTGCTGAGAGTACTAGGGCAAATCACATACTTGTCCTCCTTTCCTCACCTGGACCAGAAAGAGTATGTAGCCTGGTTGTTGTGAACACTGGAGCACAGAATGAGAGGAGGTTAAAGCCAAAGGGTCTAAGGTTATCTGGAAGAGGAAGGGGGGGTCTTTTTTTTGAGCATATGTCTGAGTTTTACTGAGTCTTCTCTTACATAAGAACTATTTCTACTTTTGGTGTCATTGTGTGGTTGCTGTTTACTCTTCTTTTATGGATCATGCTTTTCTGGTTTTGGTACAGAGATACAGTGGTTCCTTTCTAATAAGGGAGATAGTTGAACATGGAGTTAACAGTGTTACTATGTGCTTAGAGAAAAGCACGAGTCCTAAAAGCATGCAGAAAAAGTACTGGCCCTCACAAACCAAAAGGACCTTTAAGAAATCAGAGAATGCTTTTAAGAGGAAGTGAGCTCTGTCTTGAGTTGAGACCAGATCACAGAAATTTGAATGCCACTCCAAGGAGTTTGTATTTTATCTATAAATCGTTGGTGAGCCATTGAAATAAACTGGATGTTGTCGTTTTTAGAAATGTCATGCTGATAAATGTGGAAATGGCTTAGAGGAGGATGAGATTGGAAGCAGGAGATAAATAACGCTATTACAATCCAAAGAAAAAAATTCTGGCTTGGACAAAAGTGGTAATGGGATTGAAGAGAAGAAGGGAGAAATTTAGCAGGATTTGGTGGTGGATGTGATAAGGTGTATACGAAGAAGGTTTCTAGCTTCTGGTATGAAGATGACAGTTAAGGAATGTAAAAGAAGGGAGCAGGTTAGGATGGAGACGTAGGGTGGAGAAAAGTTTTTAAAACATTGAACTTTGAGGTGTTTGTGGAACATTTAGGTGGAGACATTTATTCATTAACCAAGTGGTTACTCAAAGTCACGATTAGGTTTGGGCATATAGGAATGAACAAAAGGAAATATTGTTCTCTGACCTTTTGGACGTTAGAGACCATTGAAGAAAGAAGTGTAGTAAACAGATAGCACTTTAATAATCTAAAAGAAAAGAACAGGATCTGTGGGATGATGGTGAGGGAACCATTTTAGAATATGGTGAACTGCTGTTGAAGTTGAGACCTGAAAGGGGAATATCATGTAAAAGTTCAGATACGGAGGACAAAACATTGGTCTCTGAGAAAGAAGTACTACTGGTGAATAGTTAATGCATAGAATAGATGGAGTGGTAGAGCAAGGGCCAAGCATTCATAGTACAGGACCTGATAGGGCCATGTTTAAGATTTAGGTTATTTTGGGCACAATGGAGTATGTTAAACTTTTGAGAGTAGGGGGATCTGATTTCTCAGAAAATTGTTTCCGGCTGCTGTGTGGGGAATGTTAATAAGGGCAAAGAATGGAAGTAGGTAATGAAGTTAGGAGACATTAGAGTAGGCCACTGTCTCTGTCTCTTGAATGGAGTAATCTTAGTCCTGAGAATACTTGTCCTGAATTTTCATATCATTTTTTCTTTGAAAGTATAAACAGCAAATATAATTAATCTGAAGAGGGTAGATTGGGTGAAAACTATCTTTGTGGTATAATTTTATAGTTTTTTAATATGACATTCTTTTAGGGAAATAAATTTTTAAAATGAGTTTAAATTAAAAAAATTAAAGTTATTTTCTGTGATACCCCTGTTGGGGCAGGCGTAATATATGTTATTTAATAAATTTATTGTGCTTTAAGAGAAAGTTTACAAATCAAGTCAGTCTCTCATACAAAAGTTACACACCTTGTTATTCATTCATAGCTCCTGTCCGCATCTTCTCATCTTTCCTCCAGATAGGAGTTGCCTACATAGTCTCATGTGTCTACTTAAGCCAAGAAGCTCACTCCTCACCACTATCATCATCTGTTTTATAGTCCAGTACAATCCCTGTCTAAAGAGTTGGCTTTGGGAATGGTTGCAGTCTTGAGCTAACAAAGGGTCTGGGGACCATGACCTCCAGGTTCCTTCTAGTCTCAGTCATACCTTTAAGCCTGTTGTTTTAATGAGAATTTGAGATCTGCATCCCACTGTTCATCTGCTCCATCAGGGATTCTTTGTTGTGTTCCCTGTCAGGGCAGTGATCAGTGGTAGCCAGGCACCATCCAGTTCTTCTGAGCAGACATATTTCCATTCTGATTTGAAAGGGAAAACGAAGTACATCTTCATTTTTTCCTTTCAGAAGTAATATCTGAACACTTTACCCTATGTCCACCATTGTTATAAATTGTTTAACTTGTGTGAACTTATTTAAGCATCACCATAACCTTGAATGCATGCTCTTACCACATTTTAGAGATAAGAATATTGAAGCATGCAATTAAAAAAAATTGCCCAAAGCTAGATATACCTAATAAATAGCTTTGATTCAACCCAGGCAGATTATGGGCTGCTAACCTAAAGGTTGGAGGTTCAAGGTGACCCGTAGATGCCTTAAAAGAAAGGCATGGTGATATTTTTGAAAAATCGGCTGTTGAAAAACCCTGTGGAGCACAGTTCTGTTCTGACACATGGGGATGCTATGAGTCAGAAACGGCTCTATGGTGACTGGTTAAGTAAGCCTATAGATTTGAACTCCTGATCAGATTGTTGTGATCATTGTGATATCTTAAATATTCTAAAAAACCCATGTTTTGGTTAAATTTGGATAAAGTACTAAAAAAACTACTCTAGACTTAAACTTTTAATAGTTTTTAAACAAAATATGGGTATATATTTAGACTTTTAATTCACAGAACCTGAAGTGGCATGAAGTGTTGTTATCCAAGATAGTAAATGATTTAGATAGATTTAGCTTTGTGGTGTAACTTTATGGTCTTTGAATATGATGGCATTCTTTTAGGGAAGTAAACAAATTTTTAAGAAGGGTTTCAACTTTAAAAAGTGATATAATTTTTTAAAAAAAAAACCATGCCCACAGGGGATGTGTTAACTCTAGTAGTCTTTTTTTTTTGATCCTCACCTTGCTTGACTTAATTGGTGTCGTTTAACCAGTTAAGCACTCTTTTTGTGTGTGTGTGCTGTAAGTGAAAGTTGACAAATCAAGTCAGTCCTTCACACAAAAACTTACATACACCTTGATATGTACGCCCAGTTGCTCTCCCCGTAATGAGACAACCTGCTCCCTCCCTCCACTCTCTCTTTTCATGTCCATTTCACCAGCTTCTAACCCCCTCTACCCTCTCATCTCCCCTCCAGGGAGGAGATGCCAACATAGTCTCAAGTGTCCACCTGATCCAAGAAGCTCCCTCCTCACCAGCATCCCTCTCCAACTCATTGTCCAGTCCAATCCATGCCTGAAGAGTTGGCTTTGGGAATGGTTCCTGTCTTGGGTCAACAGAAGGTCTCGGGGCTGTGACTACCGGGGTCCTTCTAGTCTCAGTCAGACCATTAAGTCTGGTCTTTTTATGAGAATTTGGGGTCTGCATCCCACTGCGCTCCTACTCCCTCAGGGGTTCTGTGTTGTGTTCCCTATCAGGGCAGTCACTGGTTGTAGCTGGGCACCATCTAGCTCTTCTGGTTTCAGGCTGATGTAGTCTGTGGTTTATGTGGCCCTTTCTGTCTCATGGGCTCATAACTACCTTGTGTCCTTGGGTGTTCTTCATTGTCCTTTGATCCAGGTGGGTTGAGACCAATTGATGCATCTTAGAAGGCCACTTGCTAGCGTTTAAGACCCCAGACAGCTCTCTCCGGGTTGGGATGCAGAATGTTTACGCCAGTTGACTTAGCTGTCCCTTGAAACCATGGTCCTGAAACCCCTGGCCCTGCTACGCTGGCCTTCGAAGCATTCAGTTTATTCAGGAAACTTCTTTGCTTTTGGTTTAGTCCAGTTGCGCTGACCTTACCTGTATTGTGTATTATCTTTTCTGTCACCTAAAGTAGTTCTTATCTACTACCTCAGTAGTGAATACCTCTCTCCCACCCTTCCTCCCTCCCCCCTCTCGCAACCATCAAAGAATATTTTCTTCTCTGTTTAAACTATTTGTTGAGTTCTTGTAATAGCGGTCTTATACAATATTTGTCCTTTTTCACCTGACTAATTTCACTCAGTTTAATGCCTTCCAGGTTCCTCCATGTTATTGATGCATACTATTCCACTGTGTGAATATACCATAATTTATTTAACCATTCATCCGTTGATGGGCACCTTGGTTGCTTCAATCTTTTTGCTATTGGAAACAGTGCTGCAGTAAACATGGGTGTGCATATATCTGTTCGTGTAAAGGCTCTTATTTCTCTAGAATATATTCCGAGAAGTGGGATTGCTGGATCGTATGGTAGTTCTATTTCTAACTTTTTAAGGAAGTGCCAAATCGATTTCCAAAGTGGATGTACCATTTGACATTCCCACCAGCAGTGCATAAGTGTTCCAATCTTTCCACAGCCTCTCCAACATTTATTGTTTTGTGTTTTTTGGATTAATGCCAGCCTTGTTGGAGTGAGATGAAGTCTCATTGTAGTTTTGATTTGCATTTCTCTAATGGCTAATGATCGTGAACATTTCCTTGTGTGTCTGTTAGCTACCTGAATGTCTTTTTTAGTGAAGTGTCTATTCATATCTTTTGCCCATTTTTTAATTGGGTTGTTATTTTTTAGCAGTTGAGTTTTTGCAGTATCGTGTTGATTTTAGAGATTGGAAATGTCATAGCTAAAAACCTTTTCCCGGTCTGTAGGTAGTCTTTTTATTACTCTTTTGGTGAAGTCTTTGGATGAGCATAGATGTTTGATTTTTAGGAGCTCCCAGTTATCTAGTTTTTCGTCTGCGTTCTTTGTAACGTTTTCTATACTGTTTATGCTATGTATTAGGGCTCCTAACGTCCCTATTTTTTCTTCCATGATCTTTATCATTTTAGATTTTATATATAGGTCTTTGATCCATTTTGAACTCGTTTTTGTCAAGCACTGTTTTTGAAACATTTTCACTTCACTTACAGGTTTCTGTTGTATGGTTCTGGCTGTTCCTTCTCTTCTGTTGGAGTGCCCTGTGGTTCCATCCTCCTACTACCCTTTTCTCTCCACTCTTAATTCCTGGGCCATTCGATTCGTGGATGATTTTACATACACCTTTTTTATAAGCTGATGACACTCATACTTACTTCACCAGCTTGGACTTCTCTCCTGAATTATGTACCCATTTACCTCCTTCACAGCTCCCTTGAATGCCAGATAAGTATATCAACTTAAAGTCAGAAGCTAGGTTGCTGCTATTCCTTCAAACCAGTTTCCTTTATACTGTTGCCCTTTTCAGTTAACAAAACTCCAGTTTTTGTGTTATTTAGGACAAAGACTTTGGTTTATACCTCACCTTTGCCATATTGCAAAATATTGTCAGCTCTTCCTTTAAAATACAGTTCACCACCCCTACTTGCCACCTTTATCTTTTCTGCTTTACTGCAGTAGATTCCCATTTCTTTGCCCCTCTTCACACAGTCTGTTCTCCTTGTGGTAGCTGGATTGAGCCTGTTACATGTAATGCTTGAAAAATCTAATGCTTGAGTTTCCATTTAACTCACCTAACATCAGCATTTTACCGTGATTTACAAGACTATCCATGATCTGAGTGCCTCACTCCCCCTAGTATTGATATACTCTGCTCTAGCCACACTGGTCTCTGTACTGTGCACAGTAAATTAGGTTCCCACGTGACAGTTTCTAGACATGTTGTTCAGTGACATTTCTAGTTTCCCTGCCCACCAACTTTTTGTCTTTGTTTTAGTGTAAATGTTGACCTTTTGGTCTCATGTTTTTTTTTTTTAAGTAGAGCACCGTACTAATGTACTAATCTCACAAAGTGTTTGAAAAGTATCTGTAATACTTCGGAGAAGTATCCATAATTTTGTCTTCTATGATTATATGTGCTTGCACACATATATCTGTACTTATATGATGTATAAGTGCACACGTGTATACACCCGTACCTGCCTGTATATCTTTGTGCCTACACACATGCATATGTGACCGTATACTTGTTTTTTGACTTAAAGTGTTTTGAACACACTAGATATGCTCCTACCTCAAGGTTTGTGCTTGGAATTCCTTCCCCCAGGCATTCATAAGGTTAGTTTCTTCAATTCTTTTAGGTTTTTAATCAAAAGATACCACCTCAGTGATGTGTTCTCTCTCAGCCCTTCTAACCCTCCTTCTAAATACTCTTTTAGCACTTTTCACCAGCTTACCTACTGTGGTGTTGTTGGTTGCTGTTCAGATAAACGTGACTCATAGTGACTTCACGTGTGCAGAGTAGAACTGCTTCATAGGATTTTCAAGGCCGTGACCTTTTGGAAGCACATCGCCAGGCCTGTCTTCTGAGGTGCCTGTAGGTGGATTTGAACCACCAACCTTCCAGATGTCCTGTAGTCCGTTAAGGCTACGTCTTACAAATAGTTTGTTTTCTCACTAAAGAATAAAGAAGAAAAAAAAGTAGTAGTAGTTGAGTAAGTGCTTAATCCTTTGCACTACCCAGGGAGTCCTTCACCTAATACAGAACCTAATTTTCTATTAACTTTGTTATCATATGTCTACCCTGCATTAGAATGTAAGGTTCAATGTAGGGCTTTTTCCCTTTTGTTTACTGCTGGATTTATAATTCCAAGAATGTTGCTTGACTTGTAGTAGGAGCTGAGTAAATACATGTTGTTAGGATGTGCATAAGAATATGTAAGCAGAAAGGTCTGGAAGGAGGTATGCCAAACATTTTAGTCTCCACTGGGCTAGGGGGTGGGATTTAGGAGGCTTGAAAGGAAACTTGCTCTGTGAGCTTACAGATTCTTAAAATATTAAAATGAGCTATGTAGTAGTATTTTGCTTCTAATTAAAAAAACTTAAAACTCTTTATAGTAGATACACTTAAGCTCTTTATCCTGAGTCCATGTCTGGGTATAAATAGCATATTGTCCCAGCCTGTGTAGTAGGGATTTAGTAAGCAGTGTTGATAGTTAAATTGAAAAACAGCCTTAAAATAGAGCTGTCAGGTTAGCAATTAAACATACTGTTGCTGTGTTGCTTGTGATAGGGCTTTAATGAAAAATTGGAAGAACTTTACCTTTTTTTTTTATTCTCTAGTGAGAACCAAAAAAAAACCCATTGCCGTAGAGACAGTTCTAACCCATAGCCACTCTTAAAGGACAGTAGAACTGCCCCATAGGGTTTCCAAGGAGCACCTGATGAATTTGAACTATCAGCCTTTTGGTTAGTCTTAACAGATAAGAGAACATCTGAAGATTTTCTTTCTTCCTATCAAGTCTGATTTTATTTTCACCAGTATGAAATATTCTTTGTGTTCCCATTTAGATTAACGTGTGACATTCTGTGTGGCACAAATGGTTAAGTACTTAACTACTAGCTGAAAGGTTGGTGGTTCGAACCCACCCAGAAGCGTCAGACAGACCTGATGACCTACTTCCAAAAGGCCACAGCCTTGAAAACACTATGGAACAGTTCTACTCTGTACGCATGGGGTTGCAATGAGTCAGAATTGACTAACAACATGACTCCCCAGTTAAGTTAGAAGCTAATACAACTTTTTAGGAGTTTATAGAACTAGACTTAGATTTTTCCAGCTAGTACCGAGTAACATTTAGGAATAGCTCAGTTGAGTACATGTTAAGCAAAATTTTACCTCTAGCCCTCCTACTAAAATTCTCTTTTCTGAAGATGATAAAGCCACTTAATAGACATATGATGCATTGTCCTTTCTTATATATTAATCCTTTAAATACAGTCATTTTCACCCACGCGACTTTGGTTTTTAAAACTTCATGGCTAAAATTGAGGTAGAAAAGTATGCTTTCTAAAGGAAGTTTTTTCCTTAGTGTTGTCCTTGAAGACTTGTTGACTTTGTAAGTTGGGATTATGCAGTGATTTTTGCTGTATTTCAGGTGTAGTTTAATTAAAATTGAAAAGGGAGGCCGAAGTCAAGTGACTAAGATTGGTGTGAATTTTTAAGAGAATTTCAAAAATACAAACGAGCAAAAAAAAGACAATTCAGCAATCCAAAGATAAATGTTTTGATGTGTAAGGTTTTTTTATCCATATGTACTTGAAAAAAGTTATGCCACTTACTATAATTTTTTTAAACTTAACATGAACATCTTGTGTGAGCTACAGATGTCTAGAAATTTTAATAACACAGAACTACATTGCACAGTTGTGTAGTATTTTATGTGACTAATAGTCTATTGTTGGGCCCTTAGGATTTTCCCAATTTTTTTCCTTTTTATTACTAAGATTTTGTAAATATCTTTATTTTCTCAGAATTAAGCCCCAGAAGTATACTTGAGCATTATATGTATACTTGAACGATATATGTGCATTTTTAAGATTTTTGAATTGATGTTGTTTTCCTAAAAGGGGACAGTTCACTTGCTGGCAGTATAAGAGTGACTACTTTAATGCTTGCTTCTGGCTTTGTGAATTACTTGGGTCTTTTACGTATGTATGTATAATATTTCAAGGTTGTCCTTGTCTTATTTATCCTATTCAGTATCTGAAGTGTTTGATAAGTCATTGAATTGAACAGCAAAAATATTTACAGAGAATTTCTGAGTGAAACATTAATGCCATGTTGATTAGATTTTTGTGTATGGTTTGAGGTCCACATGTAATTTTTATTTTCATATGTGTATTTATATATTTGGTGCTACCTTTTAGTGGTTAAAAAAAAAATTTTCAAACATACACAAAAGGGAGAATAATGTAACAAGTCCCCATGCACTTGTCAATCTATCTGGCTTTAAAAATTAATCCTTGGCCGATCTTGTTTCATCTGTACCTGCGTCCGCCCTTCCCCCTTGTTGTTTTGGAGCAAATCTTTAACATACTTCATCTGTAGGTATTTCAGTATGTATCTTTAAAAAGTAAGGACTTAATAATAAAATAACCACCATCATCACACAAAAAGCATTTTGTTAATATAACTTTTTTTAATTAAAGCTGCTGTGAAAATTTGTGAACATTGTGTATGGATGTATTTTTTTATTTCTCAACTTTTTAAGACCCTGCCAAACTGTACCTTACTGAATTTTTGCCTACTAGTTGTATCACTCAAAAGAGGGTTAATTAATACATTTTAAGGCCCTAAAATATTACACTGAGGACTGAGTAAACAAACAAACAAAAAAATCCCCAACCAATTGACAAGTCAGTTCTGACTCAGCGACCATATATATAGTACAGAGTAGAGCTGCCCCATAGAGTTTCCAAGGAGCACCTGGTAGATTTGGAGTGCTGACCTTTTGGTTAGCAGCCATAGCTCTTAACCACTATGCCACCAGGGTTTCCGAGGACTGAGTAAGGCCTTCCCTAATTCCAAATAACCAAATATCGAATTCAGAATAACCAGAGCTCTGATTGCACTGTATTATATAGTTTATAGTTTTATTTTTAAATTCTCAGATTTGTATAGAATCCCATGTTTTAGCTGCTTAGTTAGGTTTGAGTGCTGGCAGAATCTTGTGGTAAATTTTAAGTCCGATTTCTTTATTAAAAGATTACTCAGGGGTGCTAAATTATTTTGCTGTTCTGGTCCAAAATCTTTTATCCACAATTCAGAGATGCCAAAAACCCTGAAAACAAAGTTTTTCTTCAGTTTAACACACATTTAGCTACAAAATGTGACCTCAATTAACACGAGTTTATTTATAGTCTGCGTGTGTGTTACATTTAGTGGTGTCGTTAGGTGCCATCGAGTTGGTTCCAACTCGTAGCGACCCTACGCTATGAGTCCTGCACCATCCTCACAATCGTTGTTATGCTTGAGCTCATTGTTGCAGCCGCTGTGTCTGTCTACCTCGTTGAGGGTCTTCCTCTTTTCCACTGACCCTGTACTTTGCCAAGCATGATGTCCTCCAGAGACTGATCCCTTCTGACAGCATGTCCAAAGTATGTAAGATGCAGTCTCGCCATCCTTGCTTCTAAGGAGCATTCTGGTTGTACTTCTTCCAAAACAGCTTTATTTATTTTTCTGGCAGTCCATAGTTTATTCAGTATTCTTCACCAACACCACAATTCAAAGGCATCAGTTCTTTGGTCTTCCTTATTCGTTGTCCAGCTTTCACATGCATGTGACATGATTGAAAATACCATGGCTTGGGTCAGCGCACCTTAGTCTTCGAGGTGACATCTTTGTTCAACACTTAGAAGAGGTCCTTTGCAGCAGATTTACCCAGTGCAATGCAATGCGTCTTTTGATTTCTTGACTGCTGCTTCCGTGGCTGTTGATTGTGGATCCAAGTAAAATGAAATCCTTGACAACTTCAGTCTTTTCTCCATTTATCATGTTGCTCATTGGTCCAGTTGTGAGGATTTTCGTTTGCTTTACGTTGAGGTGTAATCCATACTGAAGGCTGTGGTCTTTGAACTTCATTTGTAAGTAGTTCAAGTCCTCTTCACTTTGAGCAAGCAAGGTTGTGTCATCTGCATAACGCAGGTTGTTAATGACTCTTCCTCCAATCCTGATGCCTCATTCTTCTTCATATACTCTAGCTTCTCAGATTATTCGCTCAGCATACAGATTGAATAGGTATGGTGAAAGAATACAACCCTGGCATACACCTTTCCTGACTTTAAACCAATCAGTATCTCCTTGTTCTGTCCGAACAACTGCCTCTTGATCTAATCCTATTTCACTGCAGAAATATTAATATATTTAATTTGATATTTGAGTATTTCCACATATCCCACTGGGGTGTTATCTAACAGAAAAGCACAATATTCATTTCTAAAATCTGAGAAGTCCTGATTTTTCAAACACATTGACTGTAAGTGTTCTGATAAGGGATTGTAGGTCATAGTAGACTCCGATGCTCAGTTTGAGGTCCCTGATATAACTGAAACTTTCTACAAGGATAATAGGAAATGAAGTCTTGTGAATAAGTATCGTTGACACCTGCTGTTGAGAATATGGAAACCTTGGTGGCGGAGTGGTTAAGTGCTATGGCTGCTAACCAAAGGGTCAGCAGTTCAGATCCACCAGGCATTCCTTGGAAACTTTATGGGGCAGTTCTCTGTCCTGTGGGGTCACTGTGAGTTGGAATCGACTCGATGACACTGGATTTGGTTTTGGTTTTTTTATTGAGAATATCGTCTGTATTCCAGTATCATCATCATCTGAGTCACACACACTAGCCTGGAACTGGTGATGCACGTGAAAGAGAAGCACTGGTCAGGCACTTACATGCTTGGAAATTAAAGATTTTGGTGGACTTTCTGGCAAGAGTGTTTTTGATGTTTGGAGGGAATGTTGAAGACCACTGTGTGGCCACATTTTATGTGAATTTGAAATAATGCAATATAAAAAAATGACTATTTCATGTGCAAAATCTGAAATAATGACATCCCCAAATTAAAAACAGACAAGAACCAAATAATCTCAAAAGCAGGCAGGATGAATAAATGGTGATGCCACTTAAACTAGTAGTCAGAAGTGCATGAAATATGTCCATTTTGAATTATCTGAGCTCTTAATGCAGCCAGTATACCTGGCATAGCATGACCAGTCTATACTTTTTGGTGATAAATGGTAGCTGATGAAAAGATTCACACACATTCACAAACCCTAATTTTGTAGACAAGCTAGATCTTTGCCAAATGATAATTTTCTTCTTTTCTCTACCTTTTTAAAGAAAATATTCAAACATGGCAGAAAAGTATAATGAATTCCTGTATTCTTTCCACCTAGATTGGTGTGCTTTTCACCTAGATTGCCATATTTGCTTTTTATTTCAGTAATTTTTGTTGAACCATTTGGAAGGAAATAGACTTAGGACAAGGACACTTAACCCCTAAATTCTCCATACCAGAGGTTTTCACAGTAACCATTTTGTTTCTCTTATTAGCATTGGTTTTCAGTTATATTTGAAATAATAGATCCTTCTATTTTTTTTTTTTTTTTTGTATGTTCATTATTTCTGTATATTGCATATGGTCTTGTTTTAGTTCCTGGTCAAAATTGAGGTTATGAAGTAATTTTGAAGTGTTGACCTTGATTCTTTCCTTATTGAAAACAGTCTTTTACATATTTCTAATGCTTGTTTAAGAGCCTCGGTGGCACAAGGGTTAAGTGTTTGGCTGCTGCCTACTAACCGAAAGGTTGATGGTTCAGACGCATCCAGCAACTCTGGGAAAAAGACCTGGTAAAGATCACAGCCAAGAAAAGCCCTCTGGACAGTTCTGCTGTGTCACATGGGTTCACTCTGAGTCTAAACCAACTTGACAGCACCCAGCAACAGCAATGCTTGTTTGATCCTTAAAGGTTTAGGAATTCATTTCCAATAGTGAGTAAATGTTGTTTGCTGATAGGGAGTTTTGCTACGTAGGAGAGAAGCTGCTCTAGTTAAGAATTATGACAGGCTCTAAAATGCTGTTCTTTTTTTTTCTTGAGTCTGATGCAGCATAGAAACACAGCACTAACACTAGCACAGGTGACTTTGAATGTTGAGGTCTGTTCTTTGGAGTTCTGAATGACTAAGAGACCCTAAATTATGAAGTACAATATTCAGTGAGAATTTGGAGTTTCACTTTGTTGTTAGGTGCTGTCGAGTTGGTTCCACCTCATAGTGACCCTGTGTACAACAGAGTGAAACACTGCCTGGTTCTGTGCCATCCTTACAATCTTTGCTACGCTTGAGCCCATTGTTGTAGCCACTGTGTCAGTCCATCTCTTTAAGAGTCCCTCTTTTTTGCTGACCCTCCACTTTACCAAGCATGATGTCCTTTTCCAGGGACAGTCCCTCCTGATAACATGTCCAAAATACGTGAGACGTAGTCTCAACCATCCTTGCTTCTAAGGAGTATTCTGGCTTCTAAGGAGTATTCTTCCAAGACAGATGTGTTTGTTGTTCTAGCAGTCCATGGTATATTCAGTATTCTTTGAAACACCGTAATTCAAAGGTGTCAATTCTTCTTTGGTTGTCCTTATTCATTGCCCAACTTTATCATGCATGTAAGGCAATTGAAAACACCAGGGCTTCAGTCAGGTGCACCTTAGTCCTCAAAGGGACGTCTTTGCATTTTAACACTTTTAAAGAGATCTTTTGTAGCAGATTTGCCCTATATGGGTCATCATCTGATTTCTTGGTTGCTATTTCCATGGGCAGTGATTGTCGATCCAAGTAGAATAAGATGTCTGTTTCCTTGCATTCATATAGTTCTGAATTGCCCTAAATTTCCAACTTCTGCTTAGGGATTTATAGAAATACTTTGCTGACTCTAGGTCAACTGTACATTGTAATTATAAATTCCAAAGTAGCATTCAGCTATCTTTTCAGAATGAAAATTTTTAATTTTTCTTCTGTTATGCGGGCAATATGTGTCATTAAAGAAAAATTGGGAAATAATATAGAATAAAAAACAGTAGTTAAAAACTTCAGTCTCACCCCTTCTTGAGATGTCTGCTAACATTTGCGTATAACCATATAACTTGTATATATGCTTCTTGACATACCTTGAACATTTTTCAGTGTCAGTACAGTGTCATTTTAAAATAATTGCTTGCGTGCCATTGGATTCATGTAGTGAAATTTATTTCACCAGTCTCACAGTCATGATCTGTTTTATAATTTTTCACTGTTAATATATTCACATCCTTGTTTCTTTCTGATAAATTCTCAAAAGTGAGACAATCGAGTGAAAGAATATGCAGTTTTAAAGCTTTTAATAAAATAGTCAGATTGTCCTTTGGGAATGTAATACCAGTTCATACTATCAGAAGTATAAAAACGACCATTTCTGTTGACCCCTGCCTACAGTAGATATTATACTTAAAGGTTGTTTTTGCCTGTTTGTTAGGTGAAGTGTGGCATTTGGTTTAATTTCTATTTCATTTATTGTGCTGTTGATTTTTTTTTTTTAGTCTTCATGGATTTAACGTTTAGTAGTATTTGTTAATCACTCATTCATTTTGTTGGCTCATTTTTTGTGACATTCCAATAATAGTAAATGATGTAGCAGCAGCAGCAGTGCTTACTATGTGGCGGGCATCATATTCAGTGCTTTCTGTATCTTCTTTCATTTAAGCCTCATAACTACCCTGTGAGACAAGTACTATCAATCTGGTTTTTAAAGAGAGAGGTTTCCTGAAGGGAAGGACGTATCACTAGTAAGTGGTTGAGCTTGAAGTTGAAACAGATTCGTCTGATCCCAAAGCCTCTGCGTTCTTAACCATTAGGCTGTATTTATTATTTTCATAAAATTTAAATACAATACTAAGGACTTAAATTGTGGATAAATACGTATTGCAGTTCTTCATTTATGGTGTATTTGGGGTGGGATGTTTTGTATTTTTATGTTCTATTCAGCAGGTTCCCATCTCAGGGTTGTTAGAGTCTAATTCACTATTTTAAATGAAGTTTAGTCGTGGAGGATTTGGCTTGAATTTGTGGAGATAGATGTCTTGGAATCTACTTTTTCAGTTAAAATTTTTTTGAAAGTACATACTAAATTTTAAAGCTGTTAACTTGGATCCTGTTTAAAATACAGTTAAAGTGGAGCTTTTTAAGATACAGAAGATAGGCAGAAGGGCATCTCAGTTGGAATATAACATGAGAAGAGCTTTAGCTATTGAAGAAAATGTGTTTTAATTTTATTAAACTTTTAAAAATGACTTGGATGAATCTCCTGAGGACAATTTGAACAAATCAGTAAAGGATATTTGAGAGGGGTTGTTAATACTTTGTAGAACAGAATCAAAGTCTCGGATTTTCTTCAGGATGGAACCAGGGACTATGAACTGAGTATCAAAAGATAAAATATTATATGGAATGTAAAGCCCTTGGTGTAAAGAAACCCAACAAAAAAGTTGTCTGAGTGCAGGAGAGAAGCATTATAATAGAACCAGTGACTAAGAATTAGGGCTTTTACTTAACAGTGAATTCAACATGTCTTGATAATGCCAATGTTAGAAATAATAATAGCAACTGGATAGCATCCAGAGTTTGTACCACTCTTAATCATCCAAGAGCATCTAAATTTGGACTACTGTGTTGAAAAGGACGTTCACAGATTGTTATACTTGGTAAAAGGCAAGTCTTGTTTTAATATAAGATGGCCAGAATAGGGGACAGTTTGAATAAGGTATTTTAGGACAAAGGAAAAAAAAATTAACTGGATCGGTAATGAACGGACATTAAAGAGAATAGCTGTGGGAAGAAATCTAGAAGAGTGGAATTAATTTTTAGAATTAGCTTTTGGTTCTCAGCACCCAGACGTTGGTTCAGAGACTTGGTCATTGTGGGTTGTCCCGGACATTGTAGAAGGAATTTAGGCATCCTGTGAGAAATTTGGGGAGAAAATGATTTAAGTTTTTTCTGTTGTTGAGGTTGTGGGAATGTATTCTTTCAGACCTTCGTTAGATAGTTTGGTGCATTATGTTACCAGTTTATACAGGAGAACGTACTTAATAAAGAAAACTTCAATAAAATGAAGAAAATACATCAGTACTCAAAGATAACTGCTGTTATCATCTTGGTGTTTTGGTCCAGTCTTCTCTATCTGTATATATTATTGTATGTCGTTTAGAACCTCCATAGTATAAACAGGAAGCCCTGATGGTGCAGTGGTTAAGGCATTCGACTGCTAATCGAAAGGTAGGTGGTTTGAAACCACCAGCGGCTTTGTAGGAGAAAGACGTGGCCATCGGCTTGCTTATGAGATTTACAGCCTTGGAAACCCTTTGGAGTCACTATGAGTCGGAATCGACTCAATGGCAGTGGGTTTGGGTTTTGATATAGTGTAAACATTTTCTAGTTTAAGTATTTTACAACATCATTTTGTTAAATGACTAGTATTTTGTCACAGGCATCTTCTTCAATACCAAGCATAGGGTGACCTGAAAATTAAGGTTTATTTGCTTAATTAATATAAATAACGTAAACCTGCCATTTGCTTGGCACCTATCTTTTATTACGAATTTTCGCTTGAGCCTACAGAAACATGTACCCTGTTCAGTATAGCAATGGACGTGCTAGTTTTCTCTTCCGCCCTAACTAGTGCTGATCATTCCTATATTAGCAAATGTGACAGGAAAAAAAAAAAAACCCACAATTTTGCTTTTCTATAGGAACGTGGCAAAGTATGTGACCTGGTATGTATCAGTTTTTCATGTCTTATATAATAGAATCTTTAAAAAAAAAAGATTTTGAGCAGATAGAATACCTCACCCTTACATCAGCTTTTCTATTCCCATTCTGGTAGCAAGATTGCCTTGTTTGCTCCCTGCACACTTTTTTCCCTGAATGATTTGAAAGTTGTAACATGAAACTTCGGTTAGGGACATCAGCTGCATTTTCTAAGAGTAAAGGTAATCTATATCACCAGAATGTTATCATACCAGCAAAAATTAACATTAATTTCATAATACACTGTCCATATTAAAATTTCCTAGTTATTCACTACCCCCCCCCCCCATGTCTCTTTTCCTTTAACTCAGGAGCTAAAGAAAGAAGGCTAACATCACTTTTAATATAGAAAAGTCTCTACTTTTTTGGGGGGGGGGGAGTCCCAGCCAGGTGTGTTATATGATGTACTATAAAGTTGAAATTGAATGTTTCCTCATGTATAAATTTAAGTTCAATGTTTTGCAAAGAATATCGTGTAGGCGATGTGTGTTTCTTAAGAGACGGAAAATGTCAGGCTGTTTACACAATTACTGACTCTAGATTTTGATTATTTGGTTTAGGTGGAGACCTCCAGGTCTCCATTGTCAAGGTATAGTATTCTCTTTACAATTAGTAATTTCGTTGGGTGATACTTTGAGAATGTAAATATGCTGTTCCTAACCCAGCAGACTTTCACCCAGTGGTTTTAGCATACATTGAGGACTCATCTGAATCAATTGGTATGTTGTTAAACCTTCTGATTTTCACCAACCAACCAGTTTAAGAACAGTAGTATCTTTAAATCTTTTAGTTTTTAATATGCTTTTCCTAAAACTTTTATGTTTAAGATCTATTTGCTTTACATTTTCTTTGAACAGTTAACCCCTTTGCTATTTTTTTTTAATAATTTTTATTGTGCTTTAAGTGAAAGTTTACACATCAAGTCAGTCTCTCACACAAAAACCCATATACACCTTGCTACACACTCCCAATTACCCTCCCCCTAATGAGACAGCCTGCTTTCTCCCTCCACTTTCTTTTCATGTTCTTTTCACCAGCTTCTAACCCCCTCCACCCTCTCATCTCCCCTCCAGGCAGGAGATACCAACATGGTCTCAAGCGTCCACCTGATCCAAGAAGCTCACTCCTCACCAGCATCCCTCTCCAACCCGTTGTCCAGTCCAATCCATGTCTGAAGAGTTGCCCTTTGCCATTTTTTAATGTTAGGTTGTTATTCTTTTTTCTTATTGAGACTGTTGAGTTCTATCATTTAGGTGTCTGACAGTTCTTACTTGATAAACAGTTCTGTTTTTCTCTAGCACGTGTAATTTTTCACATTACAAAAATTTTGATCCATCTATAATTTTGGTGCATAGAGTGAGTTGAATTCACTCTATGGACATTCATTGAATTGTTCATTTCTCCCATATTTACAATATCTTATAAGTATCCTTTTAGTTTTACTTCTTCGATATAGCAGCCAACTTTGTTTTTTCATGGCTTGCAGTCCTTAAAAATACCACCAGTGCCAGAAGTTTTTACATGATAAATCTCTATCTTGAGATCATGTCTACATTTTTGATAAACAAGTGTTGGGGATGGAGCAGGTTAATAAACACACTGTTCTTTTTGCAGACAAATGGGCAGTTCATTGTTGGCCTTTCTGCAGAGGCCAGAGGGAGATAGTTGGTGAAAACAATAAAGAGCCACAGTAGTGAGAGTTAAAAAAGAAGGTGGCCAGAAGAAATAGTAATCTGAAAGTAGTGTGGAAAAGGGTACCAAAAGAAACAAGGGGCAAAATTCCTGAAATTTGGTGAAGGAAAGCAACCTGGACCAGATGATAGTTCTATAAGTAGGCAGAGAAAATTTGTTTATATTATCCAAAATGGGACAGAAGAACTGCTGACAAAGTGTGAAAGACAGACTAAAATAGGAAAACTCTGGAATCAAGATTGTTATCCCTTAAAAAAAATGCCAACTCATTGCTGCCATCTAGTGCCACTTTATCTTTAAAATTCTGCAAAGAAATAGAAATAATTTCCACATATAACATTAGGCATCTGACAGTTGAATCTAACTTTAGCTAATTAAAGGGGCAAGTTTAATTTTTATGGGTTAGTAATAAAAGAAATTCTAAGATAGGACTCTGAATTTCCTAATTTGAGATATTTTCCTTGTTCTTTATTATGATTTTTCATCTAGTAAACTGTGCTGGCTCCATCTTTGATTTCCCACCCCTCCCCTTTTTTTCTGGACCAGTACATAAGGTGATACCAGTAAGTATAATAATGTGATTAGCCTGTGTGAATAAGGTGTGGGTGTAAAGAAATTGCTGAAATGCCCAGTAGAAACATCTTGCTGTGGTCTATTTTCTGCTTCTGTTTGTACTAAATACACATAGAGGAGACACTAGAAACAGTCTGAATTAGTGGCACTAGAAAAGCTGTCAAGTATCTATTCCCTTAACCCTTTCCATTAACGGTGGAGTTCTGTTGCTTAGACATAAAAGCAAGAGAGTTAAAGGCTTGACTCCAATTTTAAATTGATTTTGGTCCAGCTCCCAGCAAATGCCAGGACTTCCTTAACCTTCAGTTTCAAGACAGTTTGATCATCGGATGGTGCTGCATGTCTTTTCCACCTTGCTATAGCAAGGAATTCACTTAAGATTTAATGTTAACATAAAAGAACTTAGAGTAGTTGTTAATAAACATTTAGAAAAATTCTAGCTACGTTGACAGTAGTGGGGTTTGCTGCTTTAAAAATTTCAAAGAGGTAAGATAGAGAATCTCTAAGTTCAGGTTCCTTGTAGCTCAAACTTCAGAATGAATAGCTAGAAATAAAATTGTCAGGTTTGTTTATATCCCAACCAGATGGAGAGTTAAGCTTTTCTTTCCATTCTTTTTTGTTACAGAATGGGATAATACAAGTGGGA
Source organism: Elephas maximus indicus (assembly GCF_024166365.1). Lineage (NCBI taxonomy): Eukaryota > Metazoa > Chordata > Mammalia > Proboscidea > Elephantidae > Elephas > Elephas maximus. Next base: position 31,603,215 of record NC_064828.1, on the reverse strand, counting down.
ATAGAGACAAATTTCTGTATCTGAGAATCTTTTAAGCATTTCTTGTTCTTTACACTGCCAGTAAATGTCACTACAATCTCTTGTTGTGTTTATTGCTTCACAATAAAGCATATGATCAAACAGATCGATCCTTTGTTATAAGGCAGTAAAAGGAATTTAATATTCCTAGTTTTGACATAGCCACCATAGTGATACTTTGATGGTAAAAATCATGGGAAGTCCTTTCCTTATTCTACTCTTTGAAACCATGTTTAGGAAAGAAACAATGTAGATTTTCTTTTTTAATATTCCATGTATTTTATATACATAGAGCGTCTGTATTATTCTGTGAAGTTTAAAACTGTCTTTGACTTAAAGAGCACTTGAAGATTTCATTTTGCTGACAACTTGTAAAGGATGTGACTGGAATAGTTTCATCTTTAAGGAATTATGGAGTGCTTAGTGTATGCCGGAGCCCTGGTGGTGCAGTGGTTAAGACGTTGGCTGCTAACTAAAAGGTCTGTGGTTCAAATCCACCAGCCGCTCCTTGGAGACCCTATGGGGCAGTTCTGCTCTGCCCTATAGGATTGCTGTGAGGCAGATTGAACTCAGTGGCATCAGGTTAGGGCATGTCAGTTGGAATTTATAAACTGTGGACCCATGAACTGGATGGACATGGTTCTCCAGCAAGATAGTAGGATAGATTATTAAAGTTAAAACTAAAGCATGTAGATTAATATTTGATTATTTGACAGGATTACTGAACTGGTAAATTCTAGTTAATGTGGTAAAGATGGGGAAACTGAGTTAGCTTAGGAAAAGGCTAGTCTTGAAGTAGAGAAGGGGAATTAAATGGAAGACAAAGGGAACTGGTGTTCTCAAAACATTTGAATGGTTGTATACATGTTTTAAGACTGGAATTGTTACTACTAATGTATCTGATTTTATTTCTTTCAAATTCATATCCTAATTAAGGAGTATGTACTTAAACAATCAACATTTTTCTATACCCACCTCCCCCCCAAAAAACCTACCTGTTCATTATGGAAAATTTGGAGAATATAGAAAAACTCTGAAGGTGATGACAAAGATTAACCACAAGTAGAGTATCTACAGAATGTTTTTAATATTTTGACATATTTCTATCCTGTTTTTCCTAAGCATGTAATTTTTTAAAACTATGTACATTTATTTATTTTTAGTTGTACATAAGCAGCCTCAGCAGCTGCTATTATTGTTGTTACTGTAAATATATCTAACACACTTTTGCCAGTTCAACTTCGTAGAGTTGTACCACTTATTGGCAGCAGTTACAATAATAGGCTGTGCCACCCTACTCTTACTGTGATTTTTTCATCACTCTTAACCCCCCCCTTTTCTGCCTCCCTTCCACCCCGGTAACCACTAATAAACTTTGTTCTGAATATTGGTCACGGCAACCCCTCCTGTTTCGTTATTCCCTATCACTTAACATTAAAATCTATGAGTAATTGACCTGTCTTAATTTACCTTTAACAGGATTATTCAAAGTGTAAACCTCTATCACCAATAAGGCAGCCACAAATACATTCATTTAGGCCTGTTTTATTTCTGTTAGTCTGTTAGAAATAGTTTAATGAGTTATAAAGTTAAAGTCTTTGTACCTACCATCCAAGTCAAGAAGTAGAACTTTGTCAGGAAGATTTACACTTTGGAATAATCCTGTGACAGCGAAAAAAACCTTCCAGAAGTAAATGAAATAAGGTTTAAGGAAAGAAAATGTGATCCAAGGATTTTATACCTAGCAAAACTGACTTAAAAATATTAAGGACACAGGCAAACTGATAACAACATGCAAGAACTGAGGGACTACTCTTCTCCTGAGTTCTAAATAATCGAGCTTGAGACACCGAAATAGTTACAGAGACAAGGTGGAATTTAAACATCAGTAACATTGCAGAAAAACAGTGCAACCTAAATCCATAGCAAACCCATTGCTGTAGAGTTGGTTCCAACTCATACCAACCCTGTAGGACAGAGTAGAACGGCCCCATAGAGTTGCCAAGGAGCACCTTGTGGATTCAGAATGCCAGCCTTTTTTGTTAGCAGCCGTAGCTCTTAACTAGTATGCCATCAGGGTTTCCATGCAACCTATAGTCTTGCTAAAGAGTTGAACCACGCCATTGGGCCCAGCTCCCAATTTCAGGAAATAGAGAAGATGCAGAAACACATGAAACTCTATACTATGAGGATGAAATTCTGGAAAATCCTCACTGGAAAATGTTACAGGTTAAATACCCTGGATTCTTCAGTAGTTATTTTAAGCTAAAGAATAGGAAAGAAGGAAACTTAAAGATAACGCATTTGTTGTAACGGGCAAGACTATAGTATCTAGTGTTAGATGCTGTTCAGTCAGTCCTGACTCATAGCGACCCTATGTACAACTGAAGGAAACACTGCCTGGTCTTGTGCCATCCTCAGTCATTGTTATGCTTGAGCCCATTGTTGCAGCCACTGTGTCAGTCCATCTTGCTGAGGGTCTTCCTCTTTTTTGCTGACCCTATACCAAGCATGATGTCTTTCTCCAGGGACTGGTCCCTCTTGATAACATGTCTTGTGTACTGGAGATGAAGTTTCATCATCCTTGCTTCTAAGGAGCATTCTGGATTTACTTTGTTCTTCTGGCAGTCCATGGTATATTCAATATTGTTAGTCAACACCATAATTGAAAGGCATCAGCTCTTAAGTCTTCTTATGCATGGTCCAATTTTTGCATACATAAGAGGTGATTGAAAATACCATGGTTTGGGTAGGGTGCACCTTAGTCCTCAAAATGATATCTTTGCTTTTTAACACTTTAAAGAGGTCTTTTGTAGCAGATTTGCCCAGTGCAATGCATTGTTTGATTTCTTGACTGCTGCTTCCATGGGCATTGATTGTGGATCCAAGCAAAAAGAAATCTTTGAGAAGTTCAGTATTTTGTCTGTCTATCATGATGTTGCTTATTAGTCCAGTTGTGAGGATTTTTGTTTTCTTTATGTTGAGGTGTCAGCCATACTGAAAGCTGCAGTTTTTGATCATAATCAGTAAGTGCTCCAAGTCATCTTCCCTTTCAGCAAGCAAGATTGTGTCATCTGCATGTCTCAGGTTGTTAATGAGTTTTCCTCCACTCATCTTGCCAAATTGTTCATATAGTCCAGTTTCTTGGATTATTTGCCCAGCATACAGATTAAGTATGGTGAAAGGATACGACCTTGACACACATTTTTCCTGATTTTAAACCATGCAGTATCCCCTTTTTCCGTTTGAATGACTGCCTGTTGGTCTGTGTACGGGTTCTGCTTGAGAAAAATTAAGTGTTCTGGAATTACCATTCTTCACAGTGTTAATGGTAATTTGTTATGATCAACACAGTTAAATGCCTTTGCATAGTCAGTAAAACACAAGTAAACATCTTCCTGGTATTCTCTGCTTTCAGGCATGATCCATCTGACATCAGCAATATATCCCTGGTTCCATGTCCTCTTCTGAATCTGGCTTAAATTTCTGGTATTTCCCTTGTCTATATACTGCTCCAACCATTTGTGAATTCTCTTCAGCAAAATTTTACTTTTGTGTGATATTAATGATGTTTTTCGGTAATTTCTACATTCTCTTGGATCACCTGTTCTTGGAATGGGCACAAATATGAATCTCTTCCAGTCAGGTGGCCAGGCCACTGTCTTCCAAATGCCTTGGCATAGATGCATGAGCACCTCCAGTGCTGCCTCTGTTCTTTGAAATATCTCTACTGGTATTCGTCCATTCCTGGAGACTTGTTTTTCGCCAGTGCCTTCAGTGCAGGTTGGACTAATTCCTTCAATGCCATTGGTTTCTGATCATATGCTACTTCCTTATATGGTTGAACGTCAACCAGTTCTTGTTGGTACAGTGACTCTGTGTATTCCTTCTCCTATTGATGCTTCTTCATCATTCAGTATTTTCACCACAGAATCTTTCAGGATGGCAGCTCAAGGCTTGAATTTTTTCTTCAGTTGTTTCAGCTTCAGGAATGCTGAGTGTGTCTACCCTTTTGGTTATATAACTCTAGGTCTTTGCGTTTGTCATCATAATTCTTTGTCTTCTCAAGCTGCCTTTGAAATCTTCTTTTCAGCTCTTTCATTTCATTGTTTCTTTCTTTTAGCTAGTCTATGTTTAAGAGCAAGTGCTGGCAGTCCCCAGGTTACCAATGTCTAACTTAACATACAGCCCATAGTAAAGCCTATTAATATTAAAAACATGGTGCCTAATAACAAATGGGCAGTACTTTGTGACATGCATAAAAACATTACTATTGCTGTCTTACGTTAAACATGTTTTAGTTTATCTGGAAGTGTTTCTTTAATGTTTTTGTATCCATAGAAAGGTACACTGTAGAGTACCTTTCTAAGAACAACATTTGACAGACATTAGACATGAAACAATTCAACTTAAAGACAAACTTGGAAATCGAACTCATTTCCTAATCTGGGGACTGCCTGTAGTCTCTTTGTATTTAGGCTATTAGTTATCTCTCTTCCCTTACAGAGATCACACAGGGATGGTATGTAAAAGCTTAGAAGTAGGGCAAATGTGACCTGAGACCATTCGGTTATTTCTAAAATTTTGAGGAATCCTCTTCAATAAAATTTTCTGCAGCACAACCACTGGAATATAAACTCTGAGGACCATATTTGTGATGGTTTGTCTTTAGAAGGGGCCCTGATGTCTGGTAGTTAGCAGACACTCAAATATTCAGTGAAAAAATAAATTTGTGGTGACTTTTTATTGATTCTTTAGATCTTGTCTAAATATACTGTGTTACATATCTTGATTCAGCTCAGCTGCTAACCAAAAGGTCAGCATTGGAATCCACCAGCTGCTCCTTAGAAACCCTGTGGGGCAATTCTGCTCTGTCCTGTGGGATAGCTATGAGTGGGAATTGACTCGATGGCAACAGGTTTGGTTTGGTTATTAACTCTTTGATAGGATATGTTCCTAGGATTGGAACTAAAGGATCTTATCTCAGTATACTGTTACAAATATCCAAACTTTATATTACTTACAAGCATTGAAAGCTATTCCGTTGACTTTAAGATAAGCATGAAGTTAGTCATTTTATCATTTTTCCTTTTAAGAACAAGTTCATGATTTTTGTACCAAATTTAGAAATCTTACATAAAGAAAATGAGAAAATTGTATCCAAAACTCTGATGATAACTGTCATTAGCATCTTTTTACTCGTATAACTGAATGTTTTTTTTTTTAACCAGCATTTTCAGACAGGGTTTCTTGAGAGAATTAAGTCATCCATTGTAAGCAGTGAATTCTGTGCATCCAGATTGGAACTAGTTATGTAACATCCTTGGGAGGATGGAGAAAGTAGTCATTTAAATGCATTTCTATTTTTTGGTTCAAAGGAGAACCTCTTGAAGGGGACTATTTTTTTCCCCCATACTCAACATGCTAGTGGTATATAGAGAGCCCCCTCACCATGGACAATTTCTTAAAGCTAGGAAATTTTCACATATATGCTATAGATATATTTACTCAGAAAAAACATTTGGTGAAAATTTTTCAGGTTGCCAAGTGTTAAAATAGCAAACTGTAATAGCAGTAGTATCTGAAACGGGTTAGGCCTTTTTAATAGATTTCGGTCTTAATTTTTCTCTTGTTGTACTCAGGATTTCTGGCACTCATGGTTGAAAGGCAAGTGGCTACTGTTTCACTAGTTAACCCTCATTGCTTAAATGTTTTAATAAAGGGTTAAATGAGAACTTTGGTTTCTAGAGAGGTAATTTAGAAATCAAAAGGGAATGAAGACAGTTTCTTGAATTTTAGAACAGTAGGGAAGAGGAGGAGCTATCGTTTTTAAATCAGTACTGGCTGTTAATGACTAAGCATTTTAAGGGTCAAAATGGTGTGGGATCATGTAAAAATATTATACTACATGTTTTATTGTGTACATACATAAGATTTTTACATAATCCACAAAAACTAGTTGGTCATGAGTCTCATGAGGATTGGGAGGATAATAAATATTAGATACTGTTTGGGATTTGTCTTAACTTGAAGTTCTTCAGTACTTTTCACAGGGTTAAATGGGAAATAAATTATCTCAAGAATAGACACTAACTTTAAGATGGGTCCACTGTAAGCCCTGTTCAAGGTTGAGTGTTAGAATGAGAAGGGCAGCAGACTCACTTGAAAGCTAAAGGTTGACATCATGAATCTCTGTGTTATAAGATTAAGGGTCCATAACATACGTAAAGAAAGATGATTTTGGTCTTAAGCAGTCTGAGGAAAATTGTTTTCTCTTCCTTGATTCCCCTGATCCTCTTGATGTGTAGTGTTCCACTGGCTACTTTTAGCATCATCACCATCCAGTATTATTAAATGACATGTATATTCTACATCAGCACATAGATACTAGGTTAAAAGTCATTGAAATTTATAAAAGGTGGTATTGGTACTTACATGGTATCTACAGCATATTACAAATGGCTTGAAGTACCTCCAAATAGGTATTTCCAGAGTGAATGGATTGTTTATTGCTGCTGTTTGCATATAAGGTTGTCAGTTATCCACATTCATCTAGCTTAAGAATGGTTTGGGACAGAACTTGTAATTTAGTATTGGCAGAATGAGTGAGACTCATTTTAGTAGAAGCAGTGTGCAAGAAGATGGAGCTAATATCAATTATTGATAGATGGCAAGGAATGGTTAACATGACTGGGAAAGTGAAAATATGAGCAGAAATTGGTGGTAGAGAGCCTAGGGGCTCCTAATTTGCCTGACAATTTCAAAACAAAGAAGGGACACTTGGACTTAGAGGATTGTGTTGCCAATAGTAGCCTACGAAGAGGATTTTTGTTCCTTGAGAAATGATAATCTAATGCTGGTAAAGTAGGTGAGAAGAGGAATTTGAATTTAAGGATATATTCAAGGTCTCTAGTTTCTGAATAGTAATATATTCTATCTGATCCATCTGCTGCTGTTAGATCCCTTTAAAGTTGATTGATACTCTGGGCATTCATAGTAGTTCAAGATAAGAATACAGAGTTTTATTTTGTTTTTAGTGTTTGTTCACCTGAACGCATTTTTTTCCTTCCAGTTTTTCAGCTGTGTAACGAATCTCATCAGACACCATGGCCAGCAATGTTACCAACAAGACAGATCCTCGCTCCATGAACTCCCGTGTATTTATTGGAAACCTCAATACTCTTGTGGTCAAGAAGTCTGACGTGGAGGCAATCTTCTCGAAATATGGCAAAATCGTCGGTTGCTCTGTTCATAAGGGCTTTGCCTTCGTTCAGTATGTTAATGAAAGAAATGCCCGGGCTGCTGTAGCAGGAGAGGATGGCAGAATGATTGCTGGCCAGGTTTTAGGTAAGGTCTGGGTTGAATTAATTTTTTGGCCTGAAAGTTTTTTTGTTGATATTTATCTCTCTTACTCCTTCCTTTCCCTCTGTAAAAATAACAGCCTGAGATGCTCTGGATATTGTAGGTATGACTTTAACCTAATGAAAATGTTAGACTGGTGATGCAAATGGTTAATGGCACAGCTGCAAATGGTTGGTGGTTGGAACTTACCCAGTGGCTCCCCAGAGGAAAGTCCTGGTGAGCTGCTTCTGTAAAGATAACAGCCAGGGAAACGTTACGGGGTAGTTTTACTGTCACATGGAGTCATTGCGAGTTGAAATTGACTTGACAGCACCTAAATGAAAACAGCAGGCTTATAAGTATAGTAAAACCTGTGAAAGCTGGCACCTGTGTAAGGCTCAAACACGTCAGAAAGGAAAAACTAAAATATTTTACTCTAAAAACAAATGAAAGTGATAGGACTGCATTCTGTCAAGGGCAAAAATACTTGTGAGACCTCGGAAAACAAAGCAGTCCTGTTCCAGCACTCACAGGTTTAGCTGTATGATGAGTTATTAAATAAGGATTTTATTACTCTGTTTTATATAATATTGTACAAATAACCCTCAGTTGTTAGTCTTCACTAAGATAGGGGAGGTAGGAATGATATCTCATAATGTAAAAATGCTACCTAAATGGCTCTTTTCTCCTGCTCAGTAGACCCTGGAGAGACGTACAGCTTTGTCATACATGGGCTGTGCAGTTAGACTGCCTGGCTGTGCACTGGGATAAGTACTACCTGTGTGTTAGACAGGCTACATAGCCTGGTTAAGCCTTAAATTTTCTCATCTGTTAAAATGGAGATAGTATAATAGTACTTAAGGTTTTAGAGGGTTTAGATTGAGAGGACTGAGATGATTCCTGAGAAGCCTGTAGTATAGTACAACACATTTATACTTGATAAAAGGTAGTTGTTAACACCGGTTTCAGCAGTATAAAGCCTTTTTATGTTGTTTTGGATACTTCTTTGACCTAGCATGTTCAAGCTTTGAGAAACAAGCACTGAATTCTGTTCAGATAATAGTTGGGATTCTAAATTTTATAAGATTGTATTACATATTAAGACTATTAGAACACATAAATGTGTTCTATATGACTGTAGAATTTTATCTCCATTAATTTTCTAAATGCTTGTCGGCTTCTAGGATTTATTGTCCAGAGTCATAGTAATTTGATGATATTAATGTTTTCTTGAGTCCTTTCACTCTGAGTACAGAGAAAACTGAAGAGTTTATAATACAATCCATTTATTTTTACTTTTTAGGAGTTAAAAAATGAGCATGGATCGCCTAAGTGCTTGAATGAATAATTTCTTTTTTTTCGGCACACACCTGGTTCCCATGAGGTAGAGGTTAAATATGTCCCAAGTGGCCAGCTTTTCCAAATTACCATCCCACTCTGTCATCTCTAACATCAACTCCTCCTCCTCCCCTCAATACTCTCTCCCTGGTCTTTCGGTACTATAATTTGCAGCAAAGTCTCAGAGAATTCAAGGAAATGGCTTTACATGGTTGTTGGAGGCTGGCAAGTGCCAAATCTGTAGGTGAGGTGTAGGCTTCTCCTGACTCAGCGTGACCACAGGGGCAGTTGAACCCAAATTGGCAGGCCAGATGATGAGGCTGGTGGCCCACCAGTCTTTGGAAGCTGGCAAATCAGGTCAGGCGATAGACTGCTGGCCCATGGGGCTGAGAAGCTGACGAACCCCAGAATCTGTAGGTTGCCTGCTGGGTTAAGTCCCAAGAACTGAAGTTCAGAGAATGACTAGCTGAAAACAGAATCCGAATGCAGAGGGAGCCCCGCTAGAGCACCCACAAATATACACTGGATGTAGGCCACACTCCATGGAAGTATGTGACTCGAGTAAGGGTGGGATCCTAGTCACACTTTCTCCTGTAGGTCTGTGACTCAAGATACGCTCCACACTAATCCGTGCCTTATTAACATATAGAGACTGGAAGAGATCCATATTTATGCCTATTCCCAAGAAAGGTGATCCAACCGAATGTGGAAATTATAGAACAATATCATTAATATCACATGCAAGGAAAATTTTGCTGAAGATCATTCAAAAACAGCTGCAGCAGTATTTTGACAGGGAACTGCCAGAAATTCAGGCTGGTTTCAGAACAGGATGTGGAACCGGGGATATCATTGGTGATGTCAGATGGATCCTGGCTGAAAGCAGAGAATACCAGAAGGATGTTTATCTCTGTTTAATTGACTATAAAAAGGCATTCCAGTGTGTGGATCATAACAAACTATGGATAACACTGAGAAGAATGGGAATTCCAGAACACTTAATTGTGCTCATGAGGAACCTTTACATAGATCAAGAGGCAATTGTTCAGACAGAACAAGGGGATACTGATTGGTTTAAAGTCAGGAAAGGTGTATGCCAGGGTTGTATTCTTTCACCATACCTATTTAATCTGTATGCTGAACAAATAATCCGAGAAGCTGGACTATATGAAGAAGAATGGGGGGCATCAAGATTGGCGGAAGACTCATTAACAACCCGCGTTATGCAGATGACACAACCTTGGTTGCTGAAAGTGAAGAGGATTTGAAGCACTTACTGATGAAGATCAAAGACCACAGCCTGTAGTATGAATTACACCTCAACATAAAGAAAACAAAAATCCTCACAACTGGACCAATGAGCAACATCATGATAAATGGAGAAAAGATTGAAGTTGTCAAGGATTTCATCTTACTTGGATCCACAATCAACAGCCACGGAAGCAGCAGTCAAGAAATCAAAAGACGCATTGCATCGGGTAAATCTGCTGCAGAGGACTTCTTTAAAGTGTTGAAGAGCAAAGATGTCACCTCAAAGACTAAGGTACTCCTGACTTAAACCATGATATTTTCAATTGCATCATATGCATGTGAAAGCTGGACAATGAATAAGGAAGACCGAAGAAGGGTGGGACGCCTTTGAATTGTGGTATCGGCGAAGAATATTGAGTATACATACCATGGACTGCCAAAAAAAATGAACAAATCTGTCTTGGAAGAAGTGCGGCCAGAATGCTCCTTAGAAGCAAGGATTGCGAGACTGCGTCTTACATACTTTGGACATGTTGTCAGGAGGGATCAGTCCCTGGAGAAGGACATCATGCTTGGCAGAGTACAGGGTCAATGGAAAAGAGGAAGACCTTCAACGAGGTGAATTGACACAGTGGCTGTAACAGTGAGCTTAAGCATAACAATGATTTTAAGGATGGCGCAGGACCGGGCAGAGTTTTGTTCTGTTGTGCGTAGGGTCGCTATGAGTCGGAATCGACTCGATGGCACCTAACAACAACAACAGTCCTTGCCTCATTAACATATAGAGATTAGGATTTACAGTACATAAAATGGAGGATAATTTGGATCACTACATCAGGTCACAAAATGGATGAGAGGCATATAATGCTGGGAATCATGGCTCAGCCAAGCCAGCATACAGTCTCAACCATTACAAGTTCCTATACACCCTAGCATACCAGTCCCACTCAATCATTGTGTGTGAGTACAGAAACTATGGCTAGAAAGGGCCCTATTAACCCTTCCATGGATGTTGGGGTTTTTTGGGGGGAACTTTTTGTAATGCCATGTTTTTTTTCCACTAATGAAATGGATGCTGAGTCATTGTTTTATGGTAGTTTTTTTTTTTTTTAGTTTTTATTGTGCTTTAAGGGAAAGTTTACAAGTCAGGTCATACAGAAATTTACATACACCTTGCCGTACACTCCTAATTGCTCTCCCCCTAATGAGACAGCACGGCCCTTCCCTTCAGTCTCTCCTCATGTCCATTCGGGCAGTTTCTGGCCCCCTCTGCCCTCTTATCTCCCCTCCAGACAGGAGATGGCAACATAGGGTCATGTTTCTACTTGATCCAAGAAGCTCATTTTTCACCAGTATCATTTTCCATCCCATATTCCAGTCCAACCCTTGTCTGAAGAGTTGGCTTTGGGAATGGTTCCTGTCTTGGGCTAACAGAAGGCCTAGGGACCATGGCCTCTGGGGTCCTTCTAGTCTCAGTCTGACCATTAAGTCTGGTCTTTTTATGAGAATTTGGGATCTGCATCCCATTGCTCTCCTGCTCCCTCAGGGGCTCTCTGTTGAGTTCCCTGTCAGGACAGTCATCGGTTGTGGCCAGGCACCATCTAGTTCTTCTGGTCTCAGGCTGATGTAGTCTCTGGTTTATGTGGCCCTTTCTGTCTCTTGGGCTTATAATTACCTTGTATCTTCGCTTGTGACAAATCATAATGTGTAGAAGAGTTGTAACAGCTTTTGAGACTATTTTGGAAGTTTATGGTTTCTTACTGACTATGCTAGCTGTTTTGTGTAGCTTTCATGCCAGCTTGATCAAATGATATTTCTGTGTAATTTGTATTTCAGTTATGGGCATTTCTCAAATGCTGATTGGTTTAAAAATCTTAAGTGCAGAAGGCAATGAATTGGGAAGGAAAAATATTGGATGTTAGAGATCTAATAATCCTTAACATTTAAGATAACACAAAGGAGCTGTAATTGAGAATACACAAATTTTTGTGTTCATTTGTCCTATACCGAAAGTACTAGAAAACCCAAAATATATTAAGCTATGCGGTTTTCCTTTTTTTAGAGTATTTTACGAGTGTAGTATATATAGAATATAAAGACTGTATAAACTACAGTACCGTTATCACACTTAACAAGTTCGCGATAAGTTTTTATTACCATCTAATATTCAATCCTTATTGTCTCAGACTTTTTTTTAATAACTTGGCTTATGCAAACCAGAAAATCCAGTCTATGTTCATAAATGCATTTTGTTAGTTGTCCCTTAGATGTAAAATCTAAGTTTTGTGTCCTTTTCTTTTCCCCATATTTTTAGAATTCATGATATTTAATTTGTTGTTATAATTTCACACATTCTGGACTTGGCTGAGGAGTCCCTGGGTGGCAGAATCAATTAAATGCTTGACTGCTTACTGAAAGGTTGGCCATTCTAACCCACCCAGAGGTGCCTTGGTAGAAGGGCCTGGCGATAATGCTTCTGAAGGGCCGTATCCTTGAGAACCTTATGCAGTACAGCTCTACTCTGCACACATAGGGTCGCCATGAGTTAGAACCAATTTGATGGTAACTTTGGTTATTGGAGCCCTGGTGGTGCAGTGGTTAAGAGTGCAACTGCTAACCAAAAGGTTAGCAGTTCGAATCCACTAGCTGCTCTTTGGAAACCCAATGGGGCAACTCTGCTCTGTCTTACAGGGTCACTATGAGTCTGAATCGACTTGACGGCAATGAGTTTGGTTTTGTTTGGACTCACCTGATTACTTTTTTTGTGGTGTCATTTAACTTGTTCTTTTCTTTTCCTACAGCTGCTAACCAAAAGGTCAGCAGTTCATATCCACCAGGTGTTCCTTGAAAACCCTGTAGGGAAGTTCTGCTCTGTCCTGTAGGGTTGCTATGAGTTGGAATAGTCTCAAGGGCAACGGGTTTGGTTCTTCGGTTTGGTAGATTTAGAGCAGTACTGTTCAATTAAAAAATAATTTAAAACATTATATGTTATTTAAAATTTTTGACTAGCTACATTAAGAGCGGTTAAAAGAAACAGGTGAAGTTAATTTTAGTAATATAGTTAACCTCATTTACCCAATGTGTTTCAACATATAATCAGTATAAAAAATGTTGAGGTATTGTACATTTGCTGAGAAAATCAAATCTCATTTCTCTGAAACCAGATGTTTGATCAAATTCAAGTTACCATCATTTCTGTTCCCCTCTGCCCCGATACCAGCTGCACATGCAGCACTTTTTCGTCTTATCCTAAGCGCCTGGTAATAGATCAGACCGCACAAGTTAAAGGAGGCAGTCGTCTGGACTGCCAAGTCTTTTGAAGACCTCAGACGCCAACTACAAGCTTGGAAGTCCCTATGACGCCCTCACTTTTGGCCTACTGGCTAAAAATTCAGGGTTTTCCTCCTACCCCTCAGAATGCCAGCTGTAAGGTCAAGGTTCCCCAGGCTTCCCCCTCATTTCTGGCCTACTGGCTGCCACTACTCCTTCAGCTTTGATGACTAGGATGACTCATAGAACGCTGGGAACCACTCTACAGCAAAAAAGATACAAAATGAAGAGATGTATAAGAAAGGTTCCCAGTGCAGAGCTTCCATGTCTTATAAAGGTACGTGCTACCCTCCCATATGCATCTATGCCTGGGAACTTCCCTGTCTAGAACCTTTATTGGGGGTTTCACGATGTAATTTTAACTCCAGTCCTTCTCCCCTGAGGTTAGTTGATACCATAAAGTCAACATGAGGTTGATATTATGCTGGGTGGGTCTTTCTAGGGCATAGACAGTCTGTACACAGCATAAGTTATAAACCCTTAGGTATGGCCTGGAGTCTCCATCAAAGACACTTCAGTCATTAGGGAAAATCCAAGGTTTTAGAGGTTTACTCAGGAACCAAGGACCAAGACCAAATTGTTTGAGTCAAGTTAAATTCTCTGCCCTACAACACACACTCTTTTTTTCTTAAAAAGCCTTTGAAATTCAGTATATGTATTGCACTTAAAGTACATCTGAATTCAGACTAGCCACATTTTAAGTGCTCAGTAGTGACATGTGGCTCTGGTGGCTTACCATATTGGACTGTGCAGATACAGAGGCTTGCTTAAATTCCGGTTCAATTTATTTTGGTGAAAATACTTCATGGATAGTGTTATGCAATTCATATTGTATCACATCAGGTGGCCTAATAGGGTCTCACTTGTAGTGATGAATCATGGGGAATCACCCTCCCTCCATTGATGATCATTGCGTAGGTATCTCATTAGAGATCGCAAAACAATGGTTCCTAATTTTTTCTGCATTTATTAGCTATAATTTTTCTATACTTGATTTTCCTGAAGTTCTGTTCACTTTGGAAAGGCTAGACATGTCTTGATTCCTTTTTTTTTTTCTTAATTTTGGTATAATGAGTTGATACTCTTAACAACTTCCAAATATAACCATTACTTTTCCTCAGTGTCATTATGAATAATTCATATTTTTATCTATAAAAATATTTTTATTGTAAATATGTATAATAAAAAGGTTGCCATTTTAACCACGTTTAAGTGTACAATCAGTGACATTACATTCATTATGTTGTACAACCATCCCTTTTGTTTCCAAAAGCTTTTCATCATCTCAAACAGAAACTCAGTACTCCTCAATTAAGCAATACTTCTCACACCCCCTTCCCTCAGCCTCTTTAACCACTAATAAACTTTTTCTGCGTTTGCTGTTTCTAGTTCATGTAAGTAGCATCACGTAATTTGCCCTTTTGTGTCTGACTTAGTTCACTTAGAATGTTACTAGAGTTTAATATGTCATAGCGTTCGTCATAAATTCATTTCACTAGATGACTAAATAATAACCCATTGTATGTATATACCGTATTTTGTTCATCCATTCATCTGTTGGTGGACACTTTGGCTATTGTGATACATGGTTTCCACCTTTTGGCTCCCGTTAATAATGGTACAGTGAACAAGTATCTGTTCAGAGTCCCTGTTTTCAAGTCTTGAGTGTGTACGTAGGAATGGAATTGCTGAGTAATAGAGTAATCCTTATGTTTAACTTTTTGAGGAAGCAGCCAAACTGTTCCTACACAGGCTGCACCAGTTTACATTTTAACCAGCAGTGCATGGGAGCTCCAATTTTTCCTTCTATATCAAAACAAAAAAAAAACCACAAAAACCAAACCGCTTGCCTTCAGGTTGATTCTGACTCATAGCGACACTGTAGGACAAAGTAATGCGCCCCATAGGGGTTTCCAAGAGTTGTAGTTCTTTATCCATTCTGGATATTGAACCCTTACAGATGTGTTGTTACCAAATATTTTCTCCCGTTCTGTATTCTTGATAAGTCCTTTGATGTATAAAAGTTGTTAATTTTCAGAATTCATATAATTTTAATTGATTGCAAATCAGCCGAGAGCTCAGTATATTTTGTCTTTGGCCAGTGGATCATCATCCTGTGTCCTTGAGACCTAACCCTCATAGTTTTGTGTTGCTTTCTGGATCTGGAACCGCAGGATACCCAGGTGATCTGGTACATGCCTGGATCTAAATTCACCTCATTTTCCTAAGGTCCTTTTTCCTTTTTAGTGGAAAGTATTTGGAAATCATAATCTGGGCACTAGGAGTTTCGTGGCTAGTGAATTTTAATTGTGTCTAGCCAGTGTTAGTGGGCAGAATAGGAAGTATCTTTTTTTAATTGTATTTTTGGTAAAAGTTAATACGGCACATTAGGTTACCACTTAACAGCTTCTATACATACTGTTCACTGACATTGATTACGTTTTCCTTTTTTAAAAAAAACAGTATATAATGAGTTATAATGATAATTTTAAATTAAACTCAAGATTACTGGGTTTTTATTTAACTTTTCATTTCATACATGCTTTGTGCCAAGGTTCAGAATAACCATAGTAATATTTTCACCAAAATTAATATTACTGAATGCCGTGTTAGACAAGGCTATTTTTATTCTTAGTATATGTCTCACTATGGATATTGAGTCTAAATACTGTAGCTTAGAGTCACATGTAATAATTCTTCTATAAGGTAATGTAATCAAGTTGAAATATAGTTTGGTTCTGTTGTTTAATTTTGGTTTTACATTTTATGAATTTTTCAGAAATTTAATTTTATAGAAGTTTATATGCTTCCAAAGTCTAAATCATAAAGCAAGGTTGATATAAACTTTAGATAAGATAGAAATGAGTTTTTTAAACAAATGACTCGTAAGGTTATTCATTCATGTAATAGTGTTTAGCAAGTAGACAATACTCAATCTCTTTTTCAGTTGGTCATTTGATGTTTTGAGTTTTTGGAGAACCAATCTAAAGTTAATGGGGTTTATTGTTAGACAAAGGAGAAGTATGAACACTTTTTTGGTAGGTGATAAGTGACAGGGAGAAGTCCTGGTTGCCCAGGGTTAAGTGCTACAGCTGCTAATCAAAATGTCGACAGTTTGAATCCACCAGCCACTCCTTGGAAACCCTATGGGGCAGTTCCGTTCCGTCTTACAGGGTCACTATGAGTTGGAATTGACTTGATAGCGGTTAGCTAGGTGACAGGATAAGTAGCTGGCTGTCCTAGGGTAGGTGTTTAATTTAAAAATAATGTTCACAGAACCTTTCCTGGAAAGGGAACCAGTATTACTAATCTCTGCTTTTCTCTATGGTTGTAAAAATGGGCAAACTGAGTGAGCAGAGTGAGTGGCCTGTGTTTTGAGAGTTGAAAGAGAAATTTAACATTCTATTTTTACTGAGTAGTTTTTGATGCAGAACAGAGTACAAAAGAAAAGATGAACTAGCCTTGTAAAATTCTTAAGCCTTTTTTATGTAAGAGACAAGTAGATATGTTGTTAGCCCTTAGTTCATTTTTGACTTTGTACCCTTTTAAAAGCTATAAACACTTGAAATTTTTTTTCCACAAGAGACTTGTCATTAAAATTTGTGTATTTATGTTTTTCCAGATATTAATCTGGCTGCAGAGCCAAAAGTGAACCGAGGAAAAGCAGGTGTGAAACGATCTGCAGCGGAGATGTACGGGTCAGTACCAGAACACCCTTCTCCGTCCCCTCTACTCAGGTCCGGAACTTTATTATTTATAACTGCATTGTGTCCATCAGTGGGCATCTTCTCTATCTGTTTTCTGGATGTTGGGAGGGTTAAATGTGGTTTGTGATTAATCTTTGTAAAAGTAATGCTTTATTAATTTTGTGTTTATATGCCTCCTTTTTACCCATTTTGCAGAGAATTACTAGAATTCTCTGAGATACTTACTCTTAAAGCATAGTTGGGTGTTTATAGCATAAATTGAAATCCTTTAAAAGGGGTCGTTTTACCTTCTAAGAAGCTGGGGAGTAAGAAAAGGAAAGGAGGTAGTATAATAGTGCCTAGTTGACTGTTGTATTTTTCAGTGTTCTTATTCTTTCACCTGTTATGTTATGTGTTGAAATTTTAGTAAACTTTGATGTGAATTATCAGTTTGGCCACTGCATGTCCAGTGGCCTAAGATGAATTCTATTGAGGAAAAGAATTTGAGACTGTGGTTTATTGTTTGAGTGTTTGGGGGAATATTCCATGCTAATCTTGGTTTGATCTGTTTGTTGTGGTTTTTTGGCATAGTTTTTTTTTTTTTCCCCCATCTGCTGTTATGAATTTATATCAACAGCTTCAAAATTAATCCTCTTTGGTATTTATTTTTTCAGCTCTTCTTTTGACTTGGATTATGACTTTCAGCGTGATTATTATGACAGGTATGTTGAAGGAATTTTATTTTCTGTATGCTGGCAAAAAGCCATGTAGTAAGAATAAGAACCATTTTGTTGTATTTTGTAGTAATGAACTTTCCTTTTTATAGTAATGAACAGTAAACGTGTTTTAAACGAAGTCTGTCTCCTTTTTGCCAAAACAAATAGTACTTCCTCCCAAACCATCAGAGGTAGACTAGATACGGTGATATTTCTGTTGATTTCAAACAGTCAGTTAATATATTGTCAGGGCATATGGGGCTGTCTGTTTTTTCTAGACTATGGTTTTTATTTTCCACTCTTGAGACAAATCAGTTTTGTCTTTATTTTAACTTGCATACCAAATAAAAGTAAGGTCTATCTGCCTTGCCTAAGGGTGCAAATGGAACTCATTAGTACTTCTGTGTTGTCTTCATTATTTCTGTTGTGTACTTGCGACTTGGTTGGGGAAATAGTCGTGTGCTTGTTGGGCATGTTTGTTCTTTTTCTTTTTTCCCTTCTGCTGTTAGGAATTTGTTTTAGGGGAATACAGAAAAACTTACCAGAGATGATCCTTTAAAAATCATATACCTTCTTTTAAGCAAACCATCTAATACACACAAAATTGAGTACAGTAAGCAGTATGAATTAACAATACAAATTCCTTTGGTAAAGTGTTAAGAGCAGTATTGTAGGTTGGTGAGTGGTGGTGGTACAGTTTATAAGGCAGGGAGGTTGGAATAATTATCGTTTCTTCCTGTGCCTTTAGAGCAGCCTTGGTGCTTAGAGAATCATGAGAAATAAAATTGGAAGATGAGTGGATAGGACTGGGTGGTAGATGGCTTTGAATGATGGATTTAGGTATGATGGTGAACGAATTTGTCATTGGAGACAGGAATGATATGCTAAAAAAAGTTACTGACATTTGTATTCATTCTGGTAACACTAGTCTTCATTGACATTAAGTAAACATTTGGTTTTTCTGGTTTACCGTTTTAAATAACACAGTATATTAAAAATTTATTGACCATACTCAGGTTAGACTTGATAAACAGTTAATTATTTTTCTTTGCTTTTTTTCATCTTGGAGAGCTAATATTTCTATGATCCGTATTTTTATGTTATTAGAACATCAATCTCTGCTTTTGGAGTAAAATCAGTATCTTGTTTAAGTAAAAAATGCATCACAGAAGAGAAACATGTGAACTGAGTTCAGCAATCATGAAAGTGGGTTAAGAAAGAGATTGAAGTCAGCATGAGCAAAGAACTGAAAACGTACACTAATGTGTTTGAGAAATAGCCATTAAAAGGACAGAAAAATAAGACTGGAAAGATAGTTTGGATCTACATTGTATGTAAATGCCTTGAATGCCATATTACTATTATATGCTTAATATGTCATTAATGTCATTAAAGTGGATATTTCATTTGTCCCTAGTGGCTTGTTAAGGTTTTTATGCTTGCTTATGTTTGAACGGAAACCCTGGTGGCACAGTGGTTAAGTGTTACGGCTGCTAAGCAAAGGGGGTCGGCAGTTCGAACCTGCCAGGCGCTCCTTGGAAGCTCTATGGGGCAGTTCTACTCTGTGCTATAGGGTCGCTATGAGTCGGAATCGACCCGACGGCCCTGGGTTTGGTTTTGGTTTTGGTTTTTGGTATGTTTGAACACATCTTTTGAAAATGGCATGGTTTTTGTACTTCAAAATTAAAAAAAAAAAAAAAAGACTGTCTTCAAAGTTGAGAGACCAGATCTGGATATCACTTTGCCACTGAAAAACTTGGTCACTGATTGAGTGACTTGCAGGCACTGAAACCCGGTTTGTGTGAAGCAGCTGCCCTTTGTACCCTTTCTGCACGTAGGAATCACTTGGCCACATTGTGATGACACTTACGCCTTGTCATACTTGCTGGGATTCTTAAACAGCTGGTCTAGACAGACTCTTACATATTGGCATATATATTTTAAAATTTCCTAAGAGATTCTAAAGTCCAGTCAGATTTGAGAATCCGTATAAAGAATTAAGAGTAGTTCTCTTTCTGTGGTTATTGTTTCTTTGTTAGTACTCCTTTCAGAAAACTTCTAATAAACACCATACTTTTTTGATATAATTTCTGGGGGATCACGGACTTTTAGGGGTAAGATATACTTAATTACCAGTGTATTGAAAATTTACTGCTCTACAGTTTCTTCCCCCTTAATAGTCTTCTAAAGTTTTACTTCTGTCTTTTTGATGAGGCAGATAAAATTTTTTTGTTGTTGTAATAATAACACAACATTCACCAATTCAACATTTTCCAGGTGTACAATTTAGTAACATCAGTTACATTAATCATACTGTATAATCACCCATAAGAAGCAGAAAAATTTTTGATTACTTCTATTATCTCATAAATAAGAAGGAGAAAAACTTGTTTTAAGTGAGAGATTTGGAAGGCACTGGTTGAAAACGGGATACATACAGCAAGGAATGGTGGAGATGTTTATATGTTCGCAGAAATAACTTCAGATTTCTTACTGCCACTCTTTGGTTCTAAAAATGGGTGGCCATACCACTGTTGGTCTCACTGTTTGGCATATAGAATGTTAATGAGAAGGAATCTTTACCCTTCCATTCTAACCTCAGTCAGTAGGAAAAGATCCCTAATGACTAGTGGAGCAACAACCATGTAGTAGCAATGAACAACATTTTTTTTAATCAAGAATTGTAGAAGATGAGAACATGTTGGGGACTTTACGTGCCTCAGGTTGAGTTGAGGAATTCGCTTCATGTGTTGTATGATGTATGTGATGCTGATGAGGTAGAGTACGTCGTTAAGTTGGAAAGTAGCAAATCCATTAGATTGCTGGTTTGGGAAATGTGCTTTCTTAGGTAGGAGCTGGTAGAGGGTGGAAAAGCTACTCAGGAAAATGGTATTGCTTTTCCTTCAAAAGTCATCCTGAAGATAATTTATTGGCAAGGTTCAAATTTTTGTTCCTATCCTAATGAGTAATTTAGTAATCTGGATCAACTATGTTAGTTAGGTTACTTAATAAGAGATGCGAAATTGGGTCCGAGATGTGCTGAAAGCTTTGGATCTTCCTATTTAAATAGGGTTAAATCCGTGTCTGCTATATAATCACACCCTTAAAATGAAATTAACATAAATGTTTCAAATATAAATTTGGTATTTTTTTAAGGCCATTTCTTTACTATCCAGGTTTCTGGGACTTTGAGTTCTACCTGTTGTTATACTGTGGTAGGGACATAATAGTTGCTGTGCAACAGAGAAGAGTAATTGAGGAATCCAAGAACATGTCATTTAGATCAGGTTATGAGCAAAGCCATTACATAATGTATTTCCCTAGTCCCCTCCTTTTTCTTATCTCTAAAATGTGAATAATATACCTACTCTTATGGTTGCTAAGAATACTAATGGAAACGTGAAAGATATGAAATTGCATTATAAATGATCCAAAAATATTATCATAGTGTTTACAATCAAGGGTTTCCCCTATCTTTTTAGTGCCTGAGGATTCTTTTTTACTATCAGAGGTTCCACGGATTCCTTGCATGTTAAAAATTCCACTTCTGAATTTGTATTTGATTAACCATATTAACATTGGCATACAATATTCCTACTACATATTTTGTTAACACTAGATAAATAACTAAATGAAAGGAATCATGGATATCTCCACCCCCCAAATAGCATCTGTAGTATGTCCTAGGTCTCTTTATGTATACCTGACAGCAGTATTCCAACTAAAGCATAGTAAAATGAAGAATTAGCGTTTGCTTTCTAGAGATTGTTTTTATTTCAACTGTTTTGATTTTAGTCCCTTACGGGATATTTCAAATATATGTAAAATAAGATGGTATAATGAATCTCTGTTCATCACCCAGCTTCAATAATTAATTCTCCCATGGCCAATCTTGTCTTATCTGTTCTCCCTCCCTGTTTTGTTTTTTTTTTTAATTGTGGATATACATCAGAAAGGTTGCTGTTTTTAAGTATACAGTTCAGTGGCATTAATTACAGTCACCATGTTGTGTTAACCATTCCAAAAGTTTTAATCACCACCATACAGAAACTAGGTACCCCTTAAGCAGTAATATCCTATTTCCCACTTTTTCCTGGCACCTTTTATCTCTGTGCATTTGCCAATTCTAGATATTTCACCTAAGTCACTCCTGATTATTTTGAAGTATTTCTCTGAATTATTTCCGTATATCTGTAAAAACTGCTTTTATAAATATAACCAAAATACCATTTATAACTAAAATCATATAATTCCTAAGTATTATCTAGTACCTGGTCAGTTTTCCACAGACTGTTTTGCTGATTGCATTTTATGTCATTTAGCATGTTCCTTTGCCATTCATATTTCCTGTGAATTGGCGGAGAGTTTTGAAGGCTTGATAAGGCTCAGATTCTATTTTCTTGTTTATTTCATTATTTCTTTACTGTGTATATAAAAAAAAAACCAAACCCATTGCTGTCGAGTCGATTCCGACTCATAGCAACCCTATAGGGCAGAGTAGAACTGCCCCATAGGGTTTCCAAGGAGTGCCTGGCGAATTCAGACTGCCAACCCTTAGGTTAGCAGCCAGACCACATAACCACTACGCCACCAGGGTTTCCACTGTGTGTATAGGGAATGGAAAAGAAGACCAGAATGATTCATAGAGGTGTGTTAAGCATGATCATGACGTTTGACAGGAACTGTAAGAATGTAGGCACTGGGTCTTTTGCAAGGACAAACATTTTATTTATCAGGAAGTAGGTGATTTAACGTTGATGTCTTATGAAAATTTAAGAGATTTGTATTCTTACTTGGGTATTCGTTGTTGTTAGTGATAAAGTCCCAAAGATTATATATTCGTTACTTTTCAAACTGGAGCATAGTCAAAATTTGAAACTTATCCAAGTCAACTGGTGTTCTATTAAGCTGTCTTCTGAGGAGACAACAGAGGGTTAGATTCTGTAGCTTTAATGTTGTACCCTGCTCCGCGTGTAGTAAGATTACAGATTTTCATCCATGGGATGGGAATAAAAGTTAAGAACTCTTAACTGTAATCATAAAAGATAGCCTTGATTTGGAAGAATTTTTAGTGCAAGATTTAGCTATATTCCATCTTGTTCTTGTAGAATTTTAGGTTTTGAGTATTCCAACGGGACTACCAGGAATAGTGCTGTATGCACAAAGATAACTAAATGTACTACTAGCCGAATGGTTGGTGGTTCAAACCCACCCAGAGGTACCTCAGAGAACAAGCCTGGTGATCCAAGGGATCATAGCCTTGAAAACCCAGTGGAGCAGTTCTTTGCACATGTGGGATCAGCATGAGTGGGAATCAACAGGTTTAGAATGCTACAAAGTTGGTCTTAACTGTGTCAAATGAGTCTCTCATGCTCAGTATCAGAATTGTAACTACTGTGAATCTTGCTCCTTAGGTAGGAATTAGAGAACCCAGATTGCAGTTTTTGCACAAAGCTTACAAATAATGATAATAACTAATATTATTTTGCAGGCAAAGGAAAGATAAGCTATTATCTCTTGGTAAATAGGACAGGCTGCATATACTTTTATACCTTCTTAAGACTGTAATCCCAGGAACAAGAAACAGAACTGACTTGTTATCTTACAGTGATAAATGTCCTATCACAATTGAATTAGTGGAGTTCAGCAGAGGGACAGATCTCTAGGGCACAGAATATATAGTAGTAGCAGGAGAAACTCATTTGTGGAGATTTGTTTGTGGTATTCTTACAGCAGTCATGAAATGATAGCATTCCCAAATTACATTCATTATAGGCAGTAGGTCTGATTTTTATTTTGTAATAGCCTGGAAAAGAATTCAGTTTTTTGGTATGTTCTTACAGGCAACTTAATTTTGTTTGATCTTCTCATGGGAAAGCTCTCCAATAGTTTTTATCAAGCTAGAAAACCCACTATAGGGGTAGGTTTAGATTTGTTACCTGTTGCTTATAGGTGCTTTGTGAGATAATTGTAGATTGCCATATAGTTTTAAGAAGTAGCAGCCCTTGTACACTTTGCCTAGTTTCCCCAATGGTAACATTTTAGAAAACTGTGTATAATATCATAACCAGGATATTGAAATTGATACCATCCATAGATCTTATTCAGATTTCCCCAGTTTTAATTTACTTGTAGTTGTGTGTATGTTTCAAGTTTTACACAATTTTATCACCTGTTTAGGTTTACGTATTCACCATCACAGTCAAGATACTTACCTGTTCTAATACCACAGGATCTTCTGTATCACAGTTTTATAACCACCCCATGTTAGATTAGCCAGTTCCCCTCTATTCCAGTCCCTAACCCCTGGCAACTATTAAATTGTCTTCCATTTCTAAAATTTTGTCACTTCAAAAATGTTACCTAACTGCACTCATAAAGAACATGTAATCTTTTAGAATTGACTTTTTTTGCTTGACATAATTTCTTGGAAATTCATCCATGTTGTTAATGTGTGTCAATAGTGTGTTCATTTTTATTGCTGGGTGCTGTTCCACAGTATATATACACCACAGTTTAACCATTCATCTGTTGAAGGAATCTGGGCTAATTGTAGTTTTTAGCTATCACAAATGAAGCTGCTATGAAAATTCATGAACAGATTTTTGTGTGAGCATTGTTTTCACCTCACATGGGATAAATGCTTAGTTTAATTGATGTGTGATTGTTGCATGTTTAAGGAGCCCTGGTAGTGCAGTGGAAACCCTGGTGGCATAGTGGTTAAGTGCTATAGCTGCTAACCAAAAGGTCAGCAGTTCGAATCCAATAGGTGCTCCTTGGAAACTCTGTGGGGCAGTTCTCTGACCTATAGAGTCGCTATGGGTCGGAATCGACTTGATGGCAACAGGTTTTGGTTGGTAGTGCAGTGGTTGCCTGCTAACTAAAAGGTTGGTGAATTGAACCCAGCGGCTGATCCTGTGAAGATTACAGCCTTAAAAACCCTATGGGGCTGATCTGTTTTGTCCTCTAGGGTCACTATGAGTAGGACTGGACTCAGTGGGAACGGGTTTGCATGTTTAGTTTTTTAAGAAACTGCCAAACTGTTTTCCAGAGTGGTGGTATTGTTTTATATTTCCACCAGCAATGAATGAGTGGTCCAGTTTTTCTCCATTCTTGTCAGGATTTGATACTGTCACTTTTTATTTTAGCAGTTTTAATGGGTGTGATTTTAATTTTCATTTCCCTGTGGTTAATGATGGAACATATTTTCATGTACTTATCATCTGTATGTCCTCTCTGATGCATATCTGTTCATTTTTTTTTTTTGGCCCATTTTGTATTTGTGTTTTTTACTGTTGAGTTTTGAGAGTTATTTGTATAATCTAATAATAATCCTTTGTTGGATATATGGTTTGCAGATCTTCCAGTCTGTAGGTTGTCTCAGAAGAAAAGTGTTTTAGTGTTGAGGAGTAGGTGACGTTTGTGTCAAGACCTCTTGGAAGTAAGAGAGTGGCTTTGAGTGTGTCTGTGGGGACAGCTTTACAGGCAGAAATATTAAATAGCAAGTGCAGTGGCCCTGAGATGGAAAGTTTCTTATTGTATGTAAGGAACTACAGTAGGCCAGTTTGACTGGAGCAGCATAATCTAGGGGAGAAAAATAGATGGCCTGGTAGAAGAGGGATGGGTTGAATACACATTTTATAGAGCATGTTAAGGCATTGTTGGTCTTTAGCTTTTAACTCTGAATGAGATAGAAAGCCATTGGAGGGTTTTGAACAAAGAAGTGAGAGAATCTCATTTAAATTTTAACAGTCATTCTGATTGCTTTGAGAATAGATAATAGATGGCTGCAGAACAACCCAAGCAACCAGTCATTTTGTGTTAGACCAAGGAGGTGACAATGGGTGGAGAAGTAGTTGGATTTTGAAGTTAATGCTGACAGATTTCTTTACACGTCAGTGAGAGTGAGGGCTGGAGGAATCAGAAGGTGTTACTGAAGTTTTTGACTTGGACAAGTAGAACATTGGAATTTACATTAATAGAGATGGAGGTGGAGGAAGAACACAAAAGGAATTAGGATGATGGGTGAATATCAGCAGATTAGTTGTGGACATAGTAAATTTAAGCTCTAATAGACATTTATATTGAGAGATGTTAAGTAGGCTGTTGTTTATGTAAGTCCAGGGGAGTCATCGGTGTATAGGTGGTAAAACTGTTAGGCTGGATGAATGGATAGAAGAGAGAGATCCCTGGGGCACTGCAACTTTTAAAGAGTGGGGGAAGGGGAGAAGTGAATGCTCATCTGGCTTGATAAAATGAGAGTATAGGAATGAAGGGACTTACATGTTGTTATTGTATGACCTGTAACCAGTATTCTTGGTAAATAAAAATATTATCACTTGGATGGAAGGCTCTTTATACACTTTATACAGAGAAACAAAACCAGGGATTTTTTTTTTTTTCCTTAAAACAATTTTGGATCCTATCCTGTTTCCGAATGAAGAATCAATCCAGTTCCCAAAGAAACCTGCATATTTTTGGCTTAGAAAGCTTTCAGGTGGATTTTCAAATTATCTTCTCATGGAACATGTGTAACACGGCTTCCCAATGAGTCCGTCAGGATAAATCACTATGTTTTCTTACTTGTACGACTCAGTTTTTAGTATTATAAAAGTTAGAGAATTGGATGCATCTTAAAATGAGTATGTACACTTGAAGTAGGGGTAAAATGTTTTGTGACACAGTTGGCTGTGAGTTACATTTTGAACTTGTGAAAATCAATAATTTTTTTCTGATAAAAAGTTGTCATTGGTTCTACATATTTATAGGGGCTATTGATTACTTTTTTTTTAATAGTAGGGATGCAGTAAGTGTTCCCAACCTAGATGTGTTCTTTGGGGAAAAGTTTTAAACCCTTAGAGGTAGTAATAAACAGTTTCCTTTTTTAAAAAAAAATAAATTATTTTTCCTTGTATAATTAATAGTTTGAGTGATTTTTGTATATTAAGTGAGCCTGTACAGGTTTGACTATCAGATAGCCTACTGGTTTATTATTTAATTCATTTATCTTTTAGATGAGCAATGTTTGCTGTTCTTATTTTTGACTGTTACACAGATGACATTGTCTTTAATCTGTCCATAATACACCATTAGTTAAAGACAAAGCAAAGAAAGTTAAAGAAAATGAAATGTAACTATGCAGCTTTACCTAGATAATTTCTATTGTTATCCATAAACTATATCATTAAAACTAGTGATAGTTATTTTGACTGTATTTGTTCGCAAATAATGTCCCCACGTAAATAATGTGCCCACACATGTAATGCGTACAGCATATAACATGCCTGGGAAGGTAACGCCTGATGGATCGGGTGGTTGGCAGAAACGTATTAACACACGGTTATTTGTGTAAAAATACCCAGTCATCTTCCCCTAGGTTCACTGAGGCAGTATGTTTATGGTAGAGTACTCACAAATAGCATTTAGAACTCTTCAAATATAGAAACAAAAAAGGTAAAGATCTAGCTAGTTGATTTACTTTTAGGACAAAAGCAAGAATTTTAACCTAGGTCATGAAAATGAGCTTTTTGGTTTGGGTCAGTTTTTGCTGTTATAACATGGCTTCATATTTACATTTTAATGGAAACCTAAATTAGACATGCTACATTGCAATTATTTAGTAATCCGGTTTTTCTTACATAATTTAAAGCAAAGTGAACAGCCTTCTTATAAAATAAAGCTTTGAGGAATAATATACAATCTCCAGATTAATAAGCCTGTCTTTAAGTTGAATTTGTGCATAACTCGGAACAGTTAGCTATGATTCGTGTCTAATGTCAGTTAATCAAATGTCTTAGTATATAGTGTATAGTGTACCTTTTTATGCATAAAAAACATGAAAGGAACACTTCCAGATACACTGAAACGGCTTTAACATCGTAAAACAGTAATAATAATGTTTTGATGCATGTCACAAAGGAGCACCTGTTTGTTATTGGGAACAATTGTGTGTACCTCGGATTTTTAATATACAATGTTATCAATAACATTAAAATGAATTAAAAATTTTAGTTTCTAATTGCATATAAATTATTCAGTACCTGTTTCCTTTTTAAATAAGTTTTTCTATATATTTAAATTAACGTCACATAGTTTTTACTAATATATTTGAAATAGTTTTCCTTTTGTTATTTACCACATTAGAAAAAATGTGATCAGAGTCCTGAAGGGCTTGTAAGAACTGTATAGTCCAGTGAAAAATTTTTGTTTGGGGTTTTTTTTTTCTAAATACCTAAATTTAGGTATTTAGAAGAAAAAAAAAAAAACCCAAACAAAAGGCATTCACAGAGAGAGAGCGAGAGGGAAAGAAATATTCAAAAATACATGTTATGATGTTAAAAGGTACCTATCCATGTTTCTTGAACAGTTATGGAAATTCTGGTATTTATGAGGTTTAGTAACTGATATTTTATGTTTAGCTCATGTAGCATAACCCTTAGTTTCAGTGCATAGGTCTTCTTGTCTTTTTCCACACACAAAAAAGTCTGTAAGGTCTTATTCCACAAAATTGTACAGAATAATGTTTGTAATAGGTGTTTTCTGAAGGTTTACTCTGGATGACATGTTGATAAAGGAAGTATTCTTCCACTAGTAATTTTTAGAAAAGGAAATTATGCTTTTTGAATAAGGGGTATAGCTAGACATGAATCATAGCCAAGGAATTATTTTAATTAGGGTGACTAAGTTGGAGCACATTATTAGGAACCAAACAGAACAATTATGTCGGCAGAAAATACTCACTCAGGGCTTTAGTGTGCTTATGAGTTAGTGTGCTGGCTTCTATCTCTAGAGAGTCCCATTGGCCTACAGAGTTTGAGGCAAGTTTCTGTTTGTTATCAGTTTGGGATTTCAGGGCCAAACCTAGAGCTGTGACAGGAAAACCTACTCTTTGGGCTCTTTGGTCCCCTGCATCGTCTGCATCTGTTTCCTCTAGATACATCCCAAAGACTGCATTTTACCATTATTCATTCTTTGGGGTCTTGTTCATCTTCACATTCTTAAAATTGTTCTTTTTGATTTTTATCATTCTTGGATATATACCTATCTTTCTTTACTCCTCCAAATGTAAAGCATGATTCTCAGAAATGAGCCCATAGTATTCTAGATTTGGTCTCGATTAGCTCAGATAGAACAGTATCTCCTAAACACTTCAATGAAATTATAATATGGTTGCATATTTAAATGGATTTTGATAAAGACAGTGTTGTACTAAAAAGTAGTTTTATAATTAATGATACTCTTTTAGTTTCTTAAAAAATAATTTGTCAGTGCAAAAGGGAGCTATTCTTAAAATTCCTAAATTTTACAAGATCGCTGTCATCCGGAGAATTTCATTGTTGTAGCTGTTACCTTTTTAATGTACTTATAGTACTTTTCTGGGCAACAGTATCTGAAAATTAGTTGGTTTCCAAAATTACTTGCTATTTGACAATTAATATGCCTAAAACAGGTTATTTTAATCTATCCTATTTTTTTGTACAGAGAGCAGCTATAGTATATTAAATAAGTATATTCAGGGTAATACAGAATTTACTAATAGATTAACTCTAGTTTCTACTTTGGTAGTAATTGAAATGTATTATCATTAATCATTGAAGAGCACCATGTTTTAATTTTGACCTCTTTTGGACAGAATTTCCATTTAAGAAGCTTGCTTTTGAAAACCTGTGTTTTTAATAAATGCCTTATAATGCTTACGTTTTAGCTTGGAGGTTGGGATGGAAGGCTCTTTGTCTCATCTATATGTTCAAGTAGTTGGCTAATTAATATGTCTATAGGAAAGTTTTAACTTTTTGTCAAGTGATGTTTTCTTTGTTTTTTATGCTAATTAGTCTTATTTTTAAGTTGTTAGGATAAAAACATATATAATAAAACATTTTCTAATTCTACCTTTTTTTGTATGTACAGTTCAGTGACATTGGTTACATTCTTCATGTTGTATAATCATAACTACTACCCATTTCCAAAATATTTTACTACCATTAACCAAAACTCATTGCCTTCTGAGCTAGTGTTCAAATTTCTGGTGTAGGGTGCAGTCATATTCTTAGGATTTTAGTGTTAGTTCCTCTGCTAATAATGAGATTTTTATCAAGACTTTTAAAAAAGCTACCCTTGATCAATAGGGCAGTAGCAGCTATTGTTGCCTCATGTGATTAATTGTATGTCTTTCCCACGGGGAAAATGGTTATTTAATTTGTTAGCAGGCACTTGAAGCTGTCATACTGAGGTTCCTGTTACCTATTTTATTGCCGTGGAGGCTTACCATAGTACGTATGGTTTTTCACTTCCGCCTCCTCTCCTTATGTATTCACAATCATGGGCTTTAACTAATTTTATAAGGCATGGCTCATTTAAACTTCCTTAGGAATCTTTGTAATTGAGAGTCCCATTTTTGCTTAAGCAGCGGTTAACTCCTGTGGCACTCAGAGCCCTTTAGCACTACCAGTTGATGTTTATAAATACCTTTTTTTTTTTCCCCAGAGAACTGGAGCATTAGGCTCCCCAGTATTTATGGGGCCATTCCACAGATTCAAAGCAAACTGCATTTTTGTTTTGTTTTGCTTACGGCTATTTACCTGGGTCAGATGAAATGTGACTCAAAAGAAAATTTCGTTTGCTGTGAACTCTAGGGTATCTGGAACGGTAGCTCATTTGTTTACAGATTGGTACCAGTGAAAGTGAGTGGGTTGGGAGGATGGTTCAATCTCTAAAACCAACTGGACCGGACCATTAGCTCTGTTTCACGCCCAAAGATACAAATAACTTTGACATGCCTCCAAAAATTGTCAGAATCTTAGTTTCTCAACACTGACATTTTACAGTTTCTGACTCATACATTGGAAAGTTTGGGGCCCAGAGACCAAAAGCTTTATGTAAATGGAAGATTAAAAAAAACAGTGCCATTGAGTCGATTCCTACTCATAGCGACCCTACAGGACAGATTAGAACTGCCCCACAGAAATGGAAGATAGTAGTAATAATTAGAAGGTTAATGAGTAATTTTTGTCTGTCTTAATTCCCATGAGCAGATGGAAACTGACCAGTATATTAACTAAGTTAGTACATGTCTACTGAGAAAAAAATTCTGTAGAAGGACTGAGGACTTCTGGATCATAAATTTTTGTTTCCTAATTTATTGGAACTCAAAGTTGAAAGTTCCTTATTGAAGCTTAAAATAAGCCACATAGTATGAGTGCTCTGGTAACTTGTACCCACATGATTGACTCTTTGGCACATGGCAAATGAATAACTACTGTGCTTCAAGGAGGAAATGTGCTGAGGTGGTCTAGCACTGAAAATTGCTTAAAATGAAGTTCAGTATAACTTGTTTGTCAGTTTTTATAAGCTTTTAGGAAAAAAAAGTCACACCTATGAAGAGAGGAAATACTAATTTCTTAAAATAGCTGGAGGCATTTAGATGGATTTATATGGGAGGACCTCTTAAAGCCAATGTTTACAATACCAAGAATATTGAAGACTATGTTATATACTTACAGCCATATAAGAAGGGACCCTGGTCACACTACAGATGATTTATAAAATTGAAAAGCTGCTTAATGTGTCACACTTGTTCCTTAAAACCTTTGGATTTAGGCATAGCAGTGATTTTTTTAAAAATAATTTACTTTTTGTCATTGAATATACACAGCAAAAGCATAGCCAATTCCAATTTCTGCATGTACAATTCAGTGACATTGATTACATTCTTTGAGTTGTGCAGTCATTCTTACCCTCCTTCACTGGTTGTTCCTTCCCCGTTAACATAGACCCTAAGGGTTCCTATCCTTTGGAGTTGCTGTTGTGAATTTGATCCTGTATGGATAGATTTTTAAAGAGCATAATGCCGAAGGCAGACACTTTTTACTAGTTAAGCTAAACTATTGTGTGGTTTTAAAAAGTCTTCAAAGGATATTTTTGGTTTAACAATTATCTTAGGGCCATAGTTTTGGGTTTTTTTCCAGCCTCCACATCTCCAGAAAGACTGGATCCCATGAGAATTTGAAATTCTGTTCCACATCTCCCCCTGCCCCCTCCAAGTCAGGATTCGTATATTGACTCTCTGATCAAAATGTTCAGTAATGGTAGCCTGGCACCACCCAGTTCTTCTGGTTTCACGGCAAAATGACAGGAGGCAGTTTAGCCACACGTTCTGTTTTCTCCTCCTATTGCTGACTCTCCTCCTTCCTCTGTTGCTCCAGGTGAATAGAGACCAATTGTTTTGTCTTGAATGGCCACTCGTAAGCTTTTAAAGTCCCCAGGCAGCAACTGACCAGGAGGTAGAACAGAAGCAATGAACATGTTATTAGACTAAGTAACTGAGATGTTCCATGAAACTATGACCCTAAACCTCCAAACCAAGGAACCAAATCCCATAAGGTGTTTGGTTGTACATAAGCAGCCTCAGCAGCTACTTTTTTTGTTGTTGTTGGTCAGTGTTGTACATAATCTGTCACACAGCTTTTGCTGGTTCAACTTGTCTCAGGTATACAGCTTACTAACAGCAGTTAATCAGCTGTGCAGCCCTACCCTTCATCAGTGTAATTTTTTCCTTCAGTGTAACTCAGTGCTTGATAACTGATATCCTCCTCTTCTCCCTCCCCTCACCCCTAGTCACCACTGATAAACTTTGGTCTCTACTTATTTGCCTTTTCTTTTTCTATAAGTGAGCTCATACAATATATATATATATATTTTTTAATAGACTTTTAGAAGAATACCTGGGCCTGTTAGGGTTGAGTTGACAAAAAGCTGCAGAACTAGATTTTTTTTCTACTGCTTATCTTCTTACATTGTATGAGCTCTTTTACATACAAATGATAGCATGAAAAACGCAGAAACTTAATATAGAACTGATGACCATGTAAACATAAAAGTTTTTTTGTTGTGTTTTTAATTTGTCTTTACAATTGTAAAAGAGGCAGATCCAAGTCATAACTCTGTTTCCTTATCAGTCACTAAAATACTAAGTATTTTCTTTTTTTCTTCATTTTTTTTTTTTTTTTTACTGTACTTCAGATGAATTATTTATTTATTTATTTTTTAAGATACAGAACAAACTAGGTTCTCATCAAACAGTTAATACACACATGGGTTAATAGCCCCACAATATGTCAGTACTCTCCCTTCTCAACGCTGGGTTCCCTGTTACCAACTTTCCTGTTCCTTCCTCCCTTCCAGTCCCTGCCCAAGGGCTGGTGTGCCCCTTTAGTCTTGTTTTGTTCCATGGGTCTGTTCAGTCTTTGGCGGAAGGGTGAACCTCAGGAATGTTCTCATTAGTGAGCTGAAAGGGTGTCTGGGGGCCATACTCTCAGGGTTTCTCCAGTCTCTGTCAGGCTAGCAAGTCTGGTCTGTCTTTTTGAATTAGAATTTTGTTTTACATTTTTCTCCAGCTTTGTCCGGGACCCTCTACTGTGATCCCTGTCAGAGCTGTTAATGATGGTAGCTGCACACCATCTCGTTGTACTGGACTCAGTCTGGTGGAGGCTGTGGTAGATGTGGTCCATTAGTCCTTTGGATTAAATCTTTCCCTTGTATCTTTAGTTTTATTCATTCTTCCTTACTCTCAGAGGGGTTAATACTAAGTATTAATGTAAGACATTTGGAATTTAGATTTCTGGTAGAAACAGTAGTTAGTCGGACAACCAGTATTTATTGTTTGCTAAATATGTGCTGGGTAGTGAGTTTAGGCGTTAGAGAACAAGATAAAAATAGTTTCTGCCTGTCGGAGCATTGAATGGAGTTTATTCTTAAAAAGTAGTTAAGAGTTGATAGTAGCATGTTAGAACCCCAGTTAACCTGTTTTGCTATGATTCCTTCAACTGTATGAAATGTTTTTATAGGTAAATAATGATCAGTATTGTTAAAAAAAAAAAAAAAAATGTGATGGCACTACTAATAGTGCCTTAGTACAGAGGGACCTTTGATGTCTAGTGTTTTAAGGCCAAATCATATCACTGGATGTATGTGTGTATATAAAATATTTTCTTGAAGAAAAGTTAACTGCAGTGTTGAAAACATACCATTAAAGAATGGATAGTTTTGGTGGCTTTTTGAGTGACATTAAATTAACAAAAGTAGAAATGATTGTGAAACAGTGAATACTGTTTTTTAGATCTTGCTGACTTATGACTTAATGTTGGTGTGAAGGAATTCTGTTTTCCTTTTCTCCAATAGGATGTACAGCTACCCAGCACGTGTTCCTCCTCCTCCTCCTATTGCTCGAGCTGTAGTGCCCTCAAAACGCCAGCGTGTGTCAGGAAACACGTCACGAAGGGGCAAAAGTGGCTTCAATTCCAAGAGTGGACAGCGAGGATCTTCTTCCAAATCTGGAAAATGTATGTATTATTGCAGTATTCTGTTTCTGATGTTTTTCCTGTGACAAAATGAGAAATTAATAATGCAGTTATAATGCTTAGCTTTTCTGCACGTGGCTTTGCGTAATCAAAATGTTGTAGAGAAGACAGTGATTAAGGAGCCAACTTTAGACTTCCTTCTATCCCTAAAACCAAAAATCACACCTGTTGCTGTCGAGTCGATTCTGCCTCATAGTGAACCCTATAGGACAGAGTAGAACTGCCCCATGGAGTTTCCAGGGAGCGTCTGGTGGATTCAAACTGCCGACCCTTTTGGTTAGCAGCCGTAGCTCTTAACCACTATGTCACCAGGGTTTTCTTCTATCGCTAAGAGCTTGGTAATTTGAAGAAAACCATTGGACTTTAGAGAGTTGAGGCACTTGTTAAATTGTGAAAGTGTTCCTTTGTGTAGTTCCAGAAGCAAATTCATACAGTATTTATCACATATGAGGATTTTCCTTTTTTTATATTGAGCTCCTTGTAAGGTAAAAATAAAAGTAAAACATGACAGGTGCTTTAAAATAGAATTGAGGTCTTTAGCAGGTCCTATGGGCGTCTCTGGAGCCCTGGTGGCTCAGTGGTTAAGCAGCTGGGCTGCTAATCAAAAGGTCTGCAGCTCGAATCCACCAGCTGCTCCTTGGAGATCATGTGGGGCAGTTCTACTCTGTCCTGT
This sequence comes from Elephas maximus indicus, assembly GCF_024166365.1. Lineage (NCBI taxonomy): Eukaryota > Metazoa > Chordata > Mammalia > Proboscidea > Elephantidae > Elephas > Elephas maximus. The sequence goes on along the minus strand of NC_064828.1, from coordinate 31,568,507 downwards.
GGGGTCTTTATGAGTCGGAATTGATGGTAACAGGTTTTTTGTAGGAGTCCCCAGTTGGCACAAACGGTTAACCATTTGGCTCCTAATCGAAATGTTGGCTGTTCGAATCCCCCCAGAGCTACTTCAGGAAAAAGCCCTGATGATCTGCTTCTTAAAGGTCATAGACATTGAAAAACTTATGACATGCAGTTCTACTCTGAAACACACGAGTTCACTATGAGCTGAAATTGACAGCCAGCTGGTTTGATTTTTTGGTTTATATAAGTCAGGAGGCTGTACTACTAAGGGGGACTAACCCTATTAGATTTCAGTTTTCAGCTACCAACTAAAAGATTGAAGGATCCCCGTTAACTGGCATCACTGATTTGCTGGCTCCGTTTCTCCACAGGGGTCTCCTATTGCCTGCTGGTGTAGTCTAGTGGGAATGTGTTTGGTCTGGTAGTTTCTGTTTCATTTAATTCTTATCTAGGGTTTTGTTTATATTAAAGTGAAAGGAGATGACCTTCAGACCATTAAGAAGGAGTTGACCCAGATAAAACAAAAAGTGGATTCTCTCCTGGAAAGCCTGGAAAAAATTGAAAAGGAACAGAGCAAACAAGGAGGTAAATCTTTATGCTGTTTAATGGGTATAAAGTTGGGTTAGTTACCGAAGATAGTTGAAAATATATGTTGGAATAGTGGGGTATAAAGCAATTGAGTTTGAAACTTGGGGAGTTGAATTGGAAAGGGAATTTGTGTGGGAGGATTTAGACTTGTGCTGCAGTTCTACAGTCATTTGTGGGGATTGTCTACATCCTGTGGACGTTACTTGCCCCTAGACAGACTTGTCCTTCTCATCCCCAGTAGAGATGAAGAATGATAAGTCAGAAGAGGAGCAGAGCAGCAGCTCCCTGAAGAAAGATGAGACTAATGTGAAGATGGAGTCTGAGGGGGGTGCAGATGACTCTGCTGAGGAGGGGGACCTACTGGATGATGATGATAATGAAGATCGGGGGGATGACCAGGTGAAAACCACGGGAAAGGAAAGAAAGAGGTGGTGGAGGGGGGATCAGGGACAAATGGAGTGCCTCTAACTCCATCCTGTTTGTGTCTGTTTCTCACAGCTGGAGTTGATCAAGGATGATGAAAAAGAGGCTGAGGAAGGAGAGGATGACAGAGACAGCGCCAATGGCGAGGATGACTCTTAAGCACATAGTGGGGTTTAGAAATCTTGTCCCATTATTTCTTTACCTAGGCGCTTGTCTAAGATCAAATTTTTCACCAGATCCTCTCCCCTAGTATCTTCAGCACATGCTCACTGTTCTCCCCATCCTTGTCCTTCCCATGTTCCATTAATTCATATTGCCCTGCGCCTAGTCCCATTTTCACTTCCTTTGATGCTCCTAGTAGTTATGTTAAGTCTTACCCTGTAATTTTTTGCTTTTAATTTTGATACCTCTTTGACTTAACAATAAAAAGGATGTATGGTTTTTATCAACTGTCTCCAAAATAATCTCTTGTTATGCAGGGAGTACAGTTCTCTCCATTCATACATGAGTTCAGTAGTTGCTTCCCTAACTGCAAAGGCAATCTCATTTAGTTGAGCAGCACCTCAGAGCAGCTTTGAGTTAGAGGTATGTGTGTTATACCCCACGTAAGAGTGCTGTGTGGGGTTGTTCAACACAAATGTAACAGTGTATGTTTTGTGAATGAGAGTTGGCATGTCAAATGCATCCTCTAGAAAAATAGTGTAATAGTCTTAAGATTTGTTTTCTAAAGTTGATACTGTGGGTTATTTTTGTGAACAGCCTGATGTTTGGGACCTTTTTTTCTCAAAATAAATCCTTATTAAACCAGGAATTTGGAGAAAAAAGAAAAAACCCTGGTTTTTTTATTTTTGTATTTTATAATTGTTGACTTCGCATTCTTTGTTTTCAGCTGGCCTCCACAAAACCCCTAGAAAATATACTAGATGTATTTTGCTTGGAGTCATAATCATTGTGCATATCAACATACACTACTCATTCTGTTTCACTGGGGGAGGATGTTTCATTAAGGAAACAAATAGCTTTAATGTGAAATGTAGGTTGTTTTGCAAAGTGGCTTTTACACCCTATAGGAAAGTTTGTGAACTCTAAATCTGCATTTTCATCAATGTTGTGTGGTCTAGCTGACACCTTTTTTGAGGTTTTTGTTGTGTGCTAATTTGTCAAGATTTTAGTAAAATTGAAACAGCTGCAGAATGAAATGTTTGTTTTCTTCCATTTTGCCCCTTTAGTTATTATTTATAAGCTTTCCAGTTAGCATCTTAGTCTCTGGCTCAATGCTACTGAAAGCAGGAAAGCTCTTTTCTGATCTGTAGCCAGTGCCTTCCCAGGTGACTGAGAACATAGTGAGGGCTATAAATTTATTTTGCTTTCTCAATCTGTTAATGACATTTCATCCATATGAATTTTTGCCATTCCATACCACCTTCATTAATTACAATGACTTTTAGGCATAATATTTCTTAACTAAGGACGTATTTATTAAACAGCTGCCAGAGCTGTGATCTAGTCCTAAAAGGCCCAGTTTATTTTGTTTTATAGTTCAGCTTTTCTAGTCGGGTAGGAGAAAACATGGTTAGTTTGACTATTTTCATGCACACAGGATTGGATCCCTCAGATAGTTGCTGTTGTTTGGTAGCATGCAACAAAATCAGTCTTTGTATCCTACCTACTAAGGGCAAGGATAGCTCTGGAATAGCTACAGCCTGTAAAAGTCATGGAAGGAAAATGGAGGGCAGAATGGAAGAAAGTGGCTAAGCTGTGAACTACCGGTTGGAGCTGAGATCCACAATATAAGTAAACTTCTCTTGTATGTTAGTTCATAGTCAAAATACTTCTACCCATCTGGTAATCTGACCTGATCTCATGTTACACAGACTCACTCTCAGCACATAACGCATGACAGTGTAATGAACCTGGGTACTTAGAAGAAAGTATAAAAGTTCTAAATTGCTAATAAAACCTGCCTGTTGAAGATTATAATGTTACCAGTGTTTAAAAGGTAGTGGTTAAGTTAGACCTGAACTGAAAGTGTCTGTTTCCCTTCAATATAGAGATATAGAACCCCCTTTCCAGCACAGAAAGTTACGTTTTGCTTTTATTTCTTAGAAATTCTATGTATATTATAGGACTTTTGGAAACCCTGGTAGTGGTATAGTGGTTAAGTGCTATGGCTGCTTACCAAGAGGTCGGTAGTTTGAATCCACCAGGCGCTCCTTGGAAACCCTCTGGGAGCAGTTCTGCTGTGTCCTGTAGGGTCACTATGAATTGGAATCAACTCAGTGGCAATGGATTTTGATAGTCTCTAAGGGGGCAACACACTCTTGAAAGAAAGTAAGATTTAAAACATGAAGATGTGTTTGGGTCTAAGAATCAGAATAGTGGGGTTTTTAAATGTGCCATCAGATCTAAGAAAATAAGCCTTGAAGCTTATAGGAGTGCATTTTCCTGCCAGTGTTGGAAAGCAGGAGGAAGGTGGGATGACTAAAAGAAGTCCCTCCACACATTTCTTTCTGATGCTGCATGATCTGTATTGGATAAACTATTCTTTGGGGCTCACTGGCTTAGGGTACTTTAATGTGCTGCTTTTACCAGTGGAAGGAGCTAACTGGAAGCTCTCAGATTGGAGTGGAGGGTAGATTTGTAATGCTAAGTAAGAGGACCATCACTTGATTTACATTTATGTGACTAGACATTAACCCCAGTATCAACTGTGAGATTGGTACCATCCAGTTATAAGCATGTATTACAAAGGGAAACAGGTGTAACAAAAGGAAATTAATACAGACTGGAGGAAAAAGATTGTGATAATTGGAAGGGAATAAATGGAGTCAAATGTGGATTTTGAAGAATGTAATGGAGGAATGGAAAAAAAATACAACCAACCGTTTAGTAACATGGTAACTATAAAACATCAGTAAGCAGATCCAGTAGACCACTTAGCAGCAGTATGTTCTGTGCAAAAGGATAAGCTATAGGAAGTAAAGCCCAGGGGCAAGAGGTGAAAAGTAAAGAAATGGGACAGATGCTAAGAGACACTAGCAAGTACTATTCCAGATAACCTATATGAGTTGACAAGATGTTTTGTGGAAGTAGTTGGGGAATAGGGAAATAGCTATATATTTAATGAGATCGGTCTAAAGATGTACTTCGTTTTGGGGACGCATGACTGGCCTGGGACAGCATTGACCACTTATAACCTAGCTGTTTGTTCAGGAAAGAACCTATGAGGTCTGAGAGACAAAAAGTCAGCCACATACTCTACTTGACAGTTGAGTATGAGGAAAATTCAGCTGCACAAACGTCAAATAGGGTTTGAGTTTCTGGACCATAATTTAATGATCACCTCAACTAAGAATAGAGTGCATTTCACTAATTTAGAGGATCAAAGAAAAAAATACACAACTCCAAGAAACCAGTTAGCAATAATAATAAACATAGATTAGGACACTGAAATGAGTGAGTGGAGTGTTGTTAGTTGCTGTGGATTCTACAAAGTCAGTTGAAAGAACTTTATCAGTGGTGTTCCTCACAGCAGTAATCAGTTGTAGGAATGGTGTTTGTTCTGACTAATAAGCAGCACTGTGTTAGAGAATTTTAATGTTTGGAAGGACCTTGGAATAAAGTAAAAATGTGGCCAGTTAAGCACAGGGAAAAGTTGGAAAAGCCCCGAATTTGAATTTCCGTTAATCAAATTCTAATGAAGTAAGAGAAATCCTCAAAACAATATGTGGTTGCGCTAGTAACTTTACAGTTACCAAAAGAAAAAAATCCAATCATGGAAAACCTATTTCAAGAGTGCAAGCCGGGAAATCTCTCCCACCACTTAGGTGGTTATTTTTAGCTGCCTCCAAGTTGACTGACTCGTGGTGACCTTACATACAATGAAATGTAAACTGGTCCTGCATCATGCTCGTAACCAACATGCTCCTCGGGTCCATCATTGCAACTACTGTGCCAATCCATATCACTGGGGGTCCTCCCACGCCCTCGTTGGCCTTCTACTTTGCCAAACATGATGTCCTCTATGGATCCCTCCTGATGACGTGTCTAAACCAAGCGCCTTGGACAGTGTTGTATCGCGTTCCATAAGGGTTTCATTGGCTAATTTTTGGAAGTAAATTGCCAGGCGTTTCTTCCTAGTCAGCCTAGAAGCAGCTCTGAAACTTGGGTGACCCTGCTGGTATTTGAAATATTGGTGCCATAGCTTCCAGTATTATAGCAACGCGCTAACCACCATAGTACAATGAACTGACGCGTGAATGGTTGATCACTTGGGTTAGAGCTACAGAAAATCGTGGAAAGAGGAAAGGAGATAATGGGGTGAATACCAAAGATAAAGCATTTAATAGGAAGGAATTGAAGCCCAAGATGGATGGAAGAAGGCATGTTGCTTTTTTTTTTTTAACCAGTCCTGATTATATCAGATTATTTTTTAAAGCACCACACAGGAATAGAAAAGATTTCAGGGAAATCTCAAACCAAAAAAAAAAAAAAACCTGCTGCAATTAACAGTAATTAAAGTTATTTGTATGTTATCAAATCAGTGGAGCTGAGTGGTTCTCAACCATGGTTGTCTGTTACAGTTACCTAGGGGAGCTTTCATAGGGTCACTATGAGTAGAAATAGACGGCAGCGGGTTACGGGTTAGGGGAGCTTTTAAAATCCTGATGTCGAGGCTTGCATCCCACACAAATTAAATCTGTGGTTGTGACTGTGCCACCAATATTTTTAAAGCTTCCGTAATTCCTGTGTGCTACCACGATGAGGAACCATGCACCAAGGGGCAAAAACTGCTGTGTGTAGGAAAGAGTGGGAGGGGCAGGTTAGGGAAGGATATAGGGCTTTCAGAGAGGGTGCTTCTGGGTGACTATGGAAGTTAGTAAAATGCCAAAATGCCGATGCACTTGTGTGGCAAAGAAAAGTGTTTGTAATATGGAAAAGGTGGGTGGTATGTTTTATGAAGTAAAAGCAATCTGGCGAGAGTACCTGCATTGGAATCCATGCACCAAAGGATGGAAAGGTGAGAAGAAAACTAGGGTGGAGGGATGGAGACAAAAATCCATGTTCTCTGAGGTTGCAGCAAAGCATGCTAAAGTAAACCTACCAGCGTTTCAACTACAGCACTGACCACTAGAATTTTCTGTGATGATGGAAATCTTTATAATAAGCTAATCAACATGGTGGCCACTAACTAGTCGCCGAGCCCCTTGAAATGGTGGCTAATGTGACTGAGAAATTGAACGTTAAATTTTATCTAAATTTAAGTGTGCAGTTCCATATTTGAGCCCTGGTGGCATAATGGTTAGAAGCTGTGGCTGCTAACCAAAAGGTCAGCAGTTGGAATCCACCAGATGCTCCTTGGAAACCGTATGGGGTAGTTCTACCCTGTCCTATAGGGTCCCTATGAATCAGAATCAACTTGATGTCAGCGGGTTTTTTTTTTGTTTTTTCTATGTGGCTGGTGGCTGGCTACCTTACTGGATAGTGCAGTGCTAGAAAATACTGAGCAGCTTCTAAACAAGTACAAATTTGGTTACCAACTCAGAAATTTTCGTGAATAAATGTGAGTGCTTCCAAAGTGTTTCATGTCTTGATTTCATTGACAACACATACTCCTAGGCTTTAGGTCCTAGACCTTATCATTGGAAGTTTCCCTAGTATGACGTTTACACCTGAGGTATTGCAGGCCTACTCCATGTTGCTCACACCTTCATTTAGCAGTCCTCTCAGAGGTTAGACTATGTTTAAAATAGGATAAATTATACATGTTGCTCACACCTTCATTTAGCAGTCCTCTCAGAGGTTAGACTATGTTTAAAATAGGATAAGTTATATTTAAAATTGTCGATCGGGTTGCCCAGGCTCCAGGCAGATACCATTCACAGAATGTTTTATGTGCATCCAGAATGTTAGCGTCTCACAGCAATCCTGTTATGTATGGAAGTAGTTATTCCCATGTTCCAAACAGATTAAGTGTCTTGTTCGAACAGTTTTTAAATGGTGGAGCCAAAATTTCAACCAGGCAGCATCTGTGGATTTTAGACCTAAGGAGAAGAAATGGTGCCTCTGAACCCACGTTCTGAATCCTAGAAAATGACTAGGCTATTTCCAAACTACAGTCTCTTTAAAATCTTGGCAGCTTCTGAAACTTAACAAAAGGGGAAAAGTATCTCCATACCGTTTTCCTCTCCATTCTGTCCACTGAAGTGGTTCATAGTTGGAAAAGCCCATTATTGAAAAATGCTTGGCTAAGAGCTGAAGTGCATCAGGGTTGGGCTTCAGAAATGCCACAATAATTTCAGAGAACACAGCCTCTTTTCTAGCTCTTTCTGGGGCACCCAGAACCTCTAAATCATTTCTTCTAGCTCAGACAATGTAAACTTTCTAAGTGTCCTACAAAAAACCACACTTCATCAGGGCAGTACTATGATGACAATTTTCTGTTCCTTGACACTTGCATGGCCTGTTACAAGTACCTGGTAGTGTCATTGCAAGAATATCCTAAAAGACTGGTCTTGCGCAGAGGGGCTTCTTACTGTGAAAGGGGTATGCAGATTGAGTCACCTTTCCATACCCACAACAAGCCACAGTAATGAGTTCCTGGTGTAAATGTGGGACATAAAAAAAAAAAATGGTACGCCCTGGAATCTACCTGCCAAGTTCAATGACAAACTCCCAACCATTTCCTACTTGGCCATTTGTTGGTTTTATTAGTTCCGGTCCAGGCTTAGGAATCTTCCTATGGAACATAAGCCTGGGTTCCTACTGTGCTTTTTGTCTATTCTGCCCATATCACAAAGGATACTTCCTCCAGAGAAGCATGAATTACCCTGCCAGGAAATTCGAGGGCTTGTGGGTTGAGGTAGTCTGCTAAATAGCCAACAGGAGCCAGGCACCAGCCCAACTTCACCCAAACCCGTAATACTCCTCTCCCTACTTGGAACTTGTGGGGTTTTTTTGTTTGTTTGTTTCCTCATTTAGCCAAACTTGCACTTCTCCCAGAACTTCAACTATATACACTCTACAAAAGCTTCTTTTGTAGCAGCAGCTAGGGCAATCTCACCCAAGCATTCTCATCCAAGGTCCTAGTTGCCAGATAGTTGTCTGCATAACTCCTGGAAATGGTGCAGTGGTCTGCTCTGTCCTTGCCAGGTCCCCCATTCTGGACTCACCTTTGGCATTCTCCCTGCTAGGAGTGTCCCAGTTCTCTGCCATAGGCATTGGGACGAGCAGCCTTTGGAAGAATCTGGCCCCCTGGGGAATTACAGACGGCATCCTCACTTTCTCACTGTTCTCTGACCACATCAGGAGACAGCATCAGTGTTTGCTATTTCTATTCCCTTTCAACTGGGTATACAGCCCTCATTTTTTCTCCTGGTGGCACCCAGCAACTGTACCTAGGTACACACCTGCTCTTGTTGGTTGCCCTCGAGTTGATTCTGACTCATGACAACCCCATGTATGCAGATTAGTACTGCTTCCTATGATTTTCAGGGGTGTGACCTTTCTGAAGCAGATTGCCAGGCCTGTCTTCGGAGGCACCTCTGGGTGGGTTCAAACCGCCAACCTTTTGGCTAGTAGTTGAGTGTTTAACCATTTGTGTTCCCCAGGGGCTCCCCTAGGGCTTTCCTGTCTCCCCCTCAGCCTGTGGACCAAGCACATGGTAGTTCTTCTCACTGAAGGTTATGCTTCTTATCCTTTAAAGTACCTACTTGAAGATAAGGCTATGCCTCTGTTCTCCAAAGTATAAATCTCCGAACAGTTTCTCTTTCCTTAGGAATCTGCTGCCTTCATGCAATTGACGTGAGGGCTAATTTTTCCCTAAAAGGGAAACATGTTGTTACAGTATTAGATCTCTACAGGTCTTGAGAAGCATTGTCCTAACTTTAAAGTATCTGAGGAGTCCTGTTCTAAAGTTTTCCCACACAGATGATAGTTTCCTTTCCTGCTCTGTATACTTGTTTTTCATTTTTCCCTCCTTCCAATGTCCCTTTGGGGTTATTTTTCACTGAAGGTTCCATAACCATGCCATCCCGTCCCCCCCCCCTTTTTTTATTTTAACAACTCTGGTCATTCTCAGTTCTCTCCTTGAGCAATAGTTGTACTTAGCAGCTTCAGAACATCCTAGGCACAATCCAGGTGCAACATGGTCACACGCCTTTCCGGAGAAGAAATGTAATCAAACAAGACTAGCAGCCAAAGTTAACAAAAAGCACAGTCCTATCTAGCTGCTGTGAACACATGATTATATTTGCTCTGGTGAGAAATAGAGGGACACACTGTATTTTATAACTACTGTTATAGCCCACGTGCTTCCTAAATATTTGTTGAATTGTTCTCTCCATCTTGCCCGCCACTGTCACAATCCAAGCTCCCAATACCTTGCTCCTGGATTACTTCAATAGCATTTTGTCTACCCGAATCCATATGATCCTTTTCCAGTCACTTCACACAAAAGCCATAGTGATCTTTTCAAAACACACGTGTATTCCTGCCATTCCTCTGCTTAAAAGGTTTACTTGCCTTTAGGATAATGACAAAATTTCTTAACACAGCCTACAAGGCCTTGAATGGCCTGACCCTTATCCACATGTCCAGCCTCTTCTACCACATGCTCCCTCATTTTCCTGGCTCCAACTACATTAGACCTCTCTTCATCCCTCTTACTCCCCCTACTCTTTCCTTTCACGGAAGCTTTGCCCATTTAGCTCCCTAGTTAACTACTATTCATCCTTCTGATCTCAGCTCAGGTGTCACTTGCCCGGACTTTCTTGACCAGGCCAATAGGCTTTCACAGAACCTGGAATCCCTTCTTTGTAGCACTGATTATAGTCACACTCATTAATTTGTGTAATTATTAGATTAATGTGTTTTCCTTGTTAGAGTGAAATTCAGGGAGAACAGGGACCACATCTATTGTTATTCACCAATATAACTCCAGTGCTTGGCACAATGCCTGAAACAAATACTTGTTGAAGCAGACTGCCACATCTTTCTCCCATGGAGTGGCTGGTAGGTTCGAACCTCGACCTTTTGGTTAGTAGCTGAGCACCTAACCACTGTGCCACCAGGGCTCCTTGAATGAATGAATGAGAAAGGGAGAGGAAGAAGTGAGAGAAGGTTAGTGCTGGGTGAGGCAATCTTGGAAACAGGCAGCAGGAGTGCCAAGCAAGAATGAAGAATTGACTCTACATCACACCTAGAGGAGTGTTGTAATGTCTTGTGCCTGTCTCAAGGGGGTGCATTTTTACAAGTGTATTTCATTGCCTCCATTTTCACTATAATTTTCAGTCCTCTCCCAATGTCAACATCCAACCGTCTCCTCAATAATCTATATCTGATGCCAAGGAGAAGAATGGGCACTATCCAAAAAGATGAATGTGCCCATTGCAATTGGAACTTTGGAACTTTCAACACCGTTAAGTCCTATTCCCTTTACAAAACCCACTCCTCCCTTAGTGGATAGCTCTCCTATTCCTCAACACCTGTGCTCTTTATTTGTTGAAAATTAAAGTATACATTCATATAAAATGCACACATCTTAAGTATACTCTTAACGAAGATTTACAAAGTGAACACGCCTGGTTAAAACACCAACCAGAGCAAGATCTGGAACATTACCAGCACCCTAGAAACCTCCATCACGCCCCCCTCCCATTCCTACCACCACCAGGTAACCACTATTCCGATACCTGTCACCATAGAGAGGGTTTGCCTGTTTTTGAACTATATATAAATGGAATGGAAACCCTGCTGGTGTAGTGGATAAGTGCTACAGCTGCTAACCAAGAGGTCAGCAGTTCAAATCTGCCAGGCGCTCCTTGGAAACTCTATGGGGCACTTCTACTCTGTCCTATAGGGTCGCTATGAGTCGGAATCAACTCGACGGCAGTGAGTTTTGGTTTATAAATGGAATTGTGTTGTTGACGTTTGGGATCCCCCTAAGAGCAGAGGTTGAAAGATGGATGTAGTAATGTACTTGAGAGATGATCCCAGGAAGCGGGAGTGAGGAAGTGGGGAGACTGAGACAGTGAAGGAGGGAAGTGCTGATTAATATAAAGGTATACCGTTGAGGTTGAGGAAAACCTGGTGGTGCAGTGGTTAAGAGCTATGGCTGCGAACCAAGAGGTCGGCAGTTAAATCCACCAGGTGCTCCTTGGAAACTATGAGGCAGTTCTACTCTGTCCTATAGGGTCGCTGTGAGTCAGAATTGACTCAACGGCAATGGGTTTGGTTTTTGTTTTGTTTTTTGGTTTATTGAGGTTAAATGCATAATGCTTCCCAGAATTGTCTGAAGGATGGGAGAAAGGGGGGCTTATCTTCTGGCCCCTGTTCCCCATTGGTTGCGGGATGATCAAAGGAAGTTAACTCCCCTGCCATTCTGGGCTATGAATGGTCTTAGTAGGCTCTGGCAAAATTGGTGTACATTTGAACTGTTTTCAGTTTGGAATAATAATAATATATGAACAATCTTGTATGTGTCTTTTGAGAGCACATATGTACATTTCTGTTAGATTGTAATCAGAGGTAGAATTGTTGGGTCATAGAATATGTGTATATTCAGCTTTAATAGATATTGCCAAACACTTTTCCAAAGTGATTGTACTAATTTATATTCTCATTAGCCTTAAATTAAAAATTCAGCGGCTCCACATCCTTGCCAGCACGTGATATGGCCAATCCTTAAAAGGACTAATATTTTAGGCTTTGTTTCTTTAATGGATGTGCAGTGGATCTCATTTTGTGTTTGTCTCATTTTGCTTTTTGGTAAACTTTTTATTGAAGTATAATTTTGCATATAGAAAAATGCACAAGTCTTAAGTGTACAGCTTATTTACTTTTCACACACTGAACACATACAAAAAACCTGCAAGAAATCAAGCAATGGAATCTCACCAGCACTCTGAAGCCCTCCCTGTACATGCCCGTCTTCCAATCACCATACCTCCATCCCAAGGATATCTGTCATCCTGACACCACAGATCAGTTTTGCCTATTTTTGAAGTTCAAATAAATAGAATAATATGTTGTCTTTTGTGTCTGACTTCTTTAATTCAACATTATGCTTGCATGATTCGTCTGTGTTGTTGCATGTTGTAGTTCATTCACACTGTTGTATTATTGTGTATAAATATACTACAATTATTCATTCTGTTAATAGGCATTTGGGCTGTTTCCAATTTTTACTATTATGAATAAATTGCTGTGAGCACTCTAGAATGTGTTTTGGTGAACAAATGTATGTCTTTCTGCTAATCGAAAGGTTGGCAGTTTGAACCCACCAGCGGCTCTGCAAGAGAAAAGACGTGGCTATCTGCTTCCACAAAGATTACAGCCTAGGAAACTCTATGGGGTAGTTCTACTCTGTCCTATGGGGTCACTATGAGTTGGAATCAACTTGATGGCACACAGCAACAATGGAGTATCACCCCACATATTTATTGTGTTCATTTTTACTTTGGAATAATGTTACATTTTATTTTGGAATAATGTTACATTTACAGAAAAATTGCAAAGATAGTACACAGAATTCTTATATACTCTTCATCCAGTTTTCCCAATGTTAACATCTTAGACCACCATGGTTCATTTGTCCAAACAAACAAAAGCAACCTACATTGTTACGCTACTATTATATAAATTCTAGATCTTATTCTGATTTCAACAGCTTTTACATGCACCGGTGTGTGTGTGTTGTTGTTGTCAACTGCTGTCGTGTCAGCACGCTACTCATGGTGGCCCCATGTATTACAGAGTAAAACTGCTCCATAGGGTTTTCTTGGCCGTAATCTTTACGGAAACAGCTTGCCAGGGCTTTTTTTCCCCACAGAGCCGCTGGATGGATATGAACCACCAAACTTTATGTTAGCAGCTGATCTCAAACTGCTTGTGCCAACATTCTATGCAATTTTATCACATGTGTAGATTCATGTAACCACCACCACAGTCAAGATACAGAACCGTTCCATCACCACAAAAGATCTTTTGTACTACTCATTTCTTGTCAAATCCACGTCCCCCATCCTTCCAACCTCGTTCCTAACTCCTGGCAACCACTAATCTGTTCTTCACCTCTATAATTTTGCCATTTTGAGGATGTTATATAAATTACATTATATAGCATGTAATTTTTTTAGGAATGGCTTCCCTCCCATCCCCAGCAGTATAATGTCCTTGAGCTCCATCCAAGTTCTTACATGTATCAATAGTTCATTCCTTTATATTGCTGGCTAGTATTCCACTGTAGAGAAGTACAACATTTTGTTTAATCATTTATCCGCTCAAGGACATTTGGGTTGTTTCCAATTTTTGACTATTACAAATAAAGCTGTTACGAATATTTGTGGAAATCCTGGTGACGTAGTGGTTAAGTGCCATGGCTGCTAACCAAAAGGTTGGCAGGTAGAATCCACCAGGTGCTCCTTGGAAGCTCTATGGGGCAGCTCTACTCTGTCCTTTAGGGTTGCTATGAGGTGGAATCAACTCGAAGGCAACGGGATGAGTATTTGCATAAAAGTTTTATTTCTCTGGGATAAAAGCCCAGGAGTGTGATTGATGTATATTTTAAAAAAAAAAAAAAAAAGAACAAACAAAACCCATTGCTGTCTAGCCAGTTCTGACTCATAGCATATGTAGTGAGAGCTCATCATGCTTTTAATTCATATTTCCCTAATGATGTTGAACTTCTTCTCATGTACTTATTTGCTATCCATATATCCTTTTGGTGAAATGTTTTTTCATGTCTTTTGCCCATTTTGTAGCTGGATCTATTTTTTTTCACTTGGATGATGAGTTCTCTATATATTCTAGATATAAGTCCTTTGTCAGGTAGGTGGTTTGCAAATATTTTCCCCCACTCCGTAGCTTGTCTTTTCATCTTCTTAACAGAGTCTGTTGCAGAGCAAGTTTTTAATGTTAATTAAGTCCAATTTGTTGTGTGTGTGTACCATACTTTTGGTGTTATTTCTAAGAACTCTTCATCAAGACCTAGGCCCTGAAGATTTTCTCCTGTGTTTTCTTTCAAAGGTGTTATAATTTTACATTTAAATATATGATCCATTTTAATTTTTTTGTTTGTTTTTGCCTATGGATGTCCAATTACTTCAGACTGTTTGTTGAAAAGACTATCCTTCCTCTGTTGAATTGTTTTTGCACCTTTGTCAAAATTCAGTTCAGCAGCAGGCACCAGCTGTGCCCCCACAGAAACTCCAAGAGTCAAACAGAAACTGGCAGAACCAACTTTATTGGAAAGGTCCAACTTCATTTGAAAATGGAAACCAGTCAAAGGCTTACAGCAATGAAGAGAATGATGACTCAAGGAAAGGTAACCTCAAAATGTTAGGAAAGCTTTGTGGTGTTTTCTATTTGCCTGTGCCCCACCCTCTCCCCTGCTCAATGGTAGTCACAAAGCTGCAGTGGCTCACATTCCCAGAGTGGAATCCTGGTCTCTGACTCTCCGAGGGAACAAAACAGACTATATTTGCAAATTATTGTGTGTGTCTCTTCTAGCCTGTCTGGAGGCTACATGAAGGACTGATGTAAGGCGCTCATCTTTCACCTATGTCAAAGATCACACAGGGTGCAAAAGTGGCAAACATTTCCTAAACACTGTAGCTATCTGAAGCTAAAGATTGTGGTTGAGACATACGAGAGATGCTGTCTTAGTCATCTAGTACTGCTATAACACATATACCACAAGGGGATGGCTTTAACAAAGAAAAATTTATTTTTTAACAGTCTAGGCTAGAAGTCTAAATTCAGGGTGTCAGTTACAGGGGAAGACTTTTTCTCTCTCTCAGCTCTGGAGGAAGGTCCCTCTTGTCAATCTTCTCCTGGACTGGTAGTTTCTTCTCTCAGGAACCCTGAGTCCAAAGGATGCACTCTGCTCCTGGTGCTTCTTTCATGGTGATACGAGGCCCCCAACTCTCTGCTTGCTCCCCTTTTCTTTTATCCCTTGTAAAATAAGAGGTGGTGCAGGCCACACTCCAGGGAAACTGCCTTTACATTGGATCCAGGATGTGACCTTAGTAAGGGTGTTACAATCCTGCCCTAATCTTCTTTAACATAAAATTACAATCACGAAATGGAGGACAACCACACAACACTGGGAATCATGGCCTAACCAAGTTGACACATATTCTGGGGGGACACAGTTCAATCCATGACAGATGCCTAAGGACTGAGGGAGAATTTGGGGAGAGAGTTTCTTTAGGAAATTAGGACATTCAAAAGCACCTAACTATACAGGGGAATTTGGAAAGGCACATACATTCCCAGGGCAAGATGCATGCTCAGAAAATACCTCAGAGGGCCCTATGATTTCATCTCAGAATGATCCCTGCAACATCATCTTGGACTGATAGCTAGCCTCAGTGCAAACTGGATAAGTGTTGAAGAAGTGTCCCAGCATAAAGCCAATCTGCAAATGCTGTGAAAGGTGTCTTTTTTTTCTCTCTCTCTCTCTCTCTGAGGAACACTAGCTGAACACATGCTACGAAACATACTTCAGTGACCACACATGTCCAGGAAGGCAGTCTTCGCTACACACACGCACACACACACACACATATTGGGAGTGGGAGAGTCACTAAACAGATTGTTCTAGCCTTCAACAATTAAAAAAAAAAAACCCAGGGAAATGGAAAGATTTGAATTTCCAGATTACCTTACCACATTATATTTAGATGTTCGGTTTTCAGCAAAAATAAATAAATAAATAAAGCATACAAAGAAACAGAAAAGGATGGCCCATTCAAAAGAGAAAACAAACTGACAGAAAACATTTCTGTAGAAGCCCAGATAATGGATTTACTACTATACAATGACTTTAAAACAACACTATTAAATATGCTTGAAGAGCTACAGGAAAACATGGGCAAAGAGCTAAAAGAAATCAGGAAAATGATGTATGTATGAATAAAATGAGACTATCAATAAGCAGACAGAAGTTATAAAAAGGAACCAAGTAACATTCTGGAGCTGAAAATTCCAATAAATGAAATAAAAAATTCACTGGAGGGGTTCCAAAGTAGATTTGAGTGGGCAGAAGAAAGAATGAATGTGTTTAAAGAGGGAACAATTGAAATGATTGAATCTGAGGATCAAAAAGAAAAAAGAATTAAGAAAAGCAAACACAGCCTAGGGACTTATGGGACACTATCAATTGGACCAACATATGCATTATGAGGATTCCAAAGGAGAAGAGAAACAAAGTGGCAGAAAGATTATTTGAAGAAATAATGGCTGAAAACTTCCCAAATTTGATGAAAGACTGAATCTACACACTCAGGAAGCTCAATAAACAAAAAGTGGGATAAACTCAAAGAGATACATGCTGAGGCACATTACTATGAATCTGTAAACAACCAAAGACAAAGAGAGAATCTTGAAGTAGCAAGAAAGAAGCAAAACATCAACTAAATACAAGGGATCCTCAATAAAATTAATATGTCATTTCTCGGCAGAAACCATAGAGGCCAGAATGCAGTGAGATGACATAAAAGTGCTGAAAGAAAAAAATGTGTCAACCAAGAATTCTACATTTGGCAAAACTATCCTTCAAACATGAGGACAAAATTAAGAATTTCACAGAAAAGCAAAAGCCCAGGGAGTTCATTACCACTATACCTTAGCTAAGAGGAATGCTAAAGGAATTCTTCAGATTGACATGAAAGGGAATGAGACAGTAACTCAACACCATATGAAGAAATAAAGATATCCAGTAAAAATAATTACATGGGCAAAGGCAAAAGCCAGAATTATTGAATTTCTGGTTTTTAAATCTACTTTTTAAGTCTTACATGATATGAAAGACAAATGCATAATAATAATAGAAAATTGAATTGGGGGGCACACAAAGTATAAATATGTAATTTGTAACAAAAACAATATAAAGGAGAGGGGCAGAGCAGTATAGTAGAAGAATTTTTGTGTGCTATGCTATGCTAAGTAGATTAGTATCAGTTAAAACTAGACAGTTATAAATTAAGGATATTAAATGGATTTCCCATGGTAACCACAAGGAAAATATCTTTAAAAAAATACACACAAAAGGAAGAGAAGGGAATCAAAATGGTTCACTATAAAAAGCCTACTAAGTACAAAAGAGGGAAATGAGAAAAAAAAATGGAGTTAATGAGGGACAAAACAGTTAGACACATAGAAAACAAGTATCAAAATGGCAGAAATAAGTCCTTCCTTATCAGTAATTACTTTAAATGTAAATGAATTAAACTCTCTAATCAAATTGCGCAGATTGACAGACTGGATTTAAAAAAAACAAACATGATCCAAATATATGCTCTCTGTAAGAGACTTTAGATGCAAAGAGACAAAGAATTGAAAGTGAAAGCGTGGAAAAAAATATTCATGGAAATAATAACCAATGGAGAGCTGCAGTGGCTATATTGATATCAGATAAAAATAGACCTTAAATAAAAAACTGTTACAAGAGTGTCATGAATATCGACACAAAAATTCTTAACAAAATTCTAGCCAAAATAATTCAGCATCGTATTAAAAAAAACAATATACTACAACCAAGTGGGATTAATACCAGGTATGTAAGGATGGTTCAGCATTAGAAAATCATTCAACATAATCCATCACATAAAAAAAAAGAATCACATGATCATCTCAATCAACACAGAAAAGGCATTTGATAAAGTCCAACACCAATTCCTGAAAAGACTCAGCAAAATTGTAATAGAAGAGAAATTCCTCAACATAATAAACAGCATCTATACAAAACCATCAGCTAACATCATTCTCAGTGGACAGAGGCTGAAAGCATTTCCCCTGAGAACGGGAACAAGACAAGGATGCTATTTACCACTACTCCTATTTAACACTGTGCTGGAAGTCCTAGCTAGATCAATAAGACAAAAAAAAAAAAAGGAATA
This sequence comes from Elephas maximus indicus, assembly GCF_024166365.1. Lineage (NCBI taxonomy): Eukaryota > Metazoa > Chordata > Mammalia > Proboscidea > Elephantidae > Elephas > Elephas maximus. Next base: position 31,550,578 of record NC_064828.1, on the reverse strand, counting down.
AAGGTCATCCAAATTGGAAAGGAAGAAGTAAAACTATTACAATTCACAGATGATAAAATCCCGTCCGTAGAGAACAGCAAAGATTCCACAAGAGAACTACCGGAACTGATAGAAAGATTCAGCAGAGTAGCAGGATACAAGGTCAACATACAAAAATCGGTTGGATTCCTATACAGCAACAAAGAGAACTTTGAAAAGGAAATAAAAAAAACAATTCCATTTATAATCACCACTAAAAAATAAATAAATCTGACAAGGGATGTAAAAGACCTATACAAAGAAAACTACAAAACGCTACAACAGGAAACCAAAAGAGACCTATATAAATGGGAAAACATACCATGCTCATGGATAGTAATACTCGACATTGTGAAAATGTCAATTCTACCCAAAGTAATCTATAGATATAACACAATCCTGATCCCAATACCAACAGCCTTCTTTAATGAGATGGAAAAACTAACCACTAACTTTATATGGAAAGGAAAGAGGCCCCAGAGAAGTAAAGCATTGTTGAAAAAGAACATAGTAGAAAACCTTTCAGTACCTGATCTCAGAACTTACTATACAGCCATGGTAGTCAAAACAGTCTGGTACTGGTACAACAACAAACACATAGACCAATGGAACAGAACTGAGAACCCAGGGATGACTCCATCCATCTACAGTCAACTGATCTTTGACAAAGGACCAAAGTCCATTAAATGGGGAAAACAGAGTCTTTTTAAGAAACGTTGCTGGCAAAACTGGGTGTCCATCAGTAAAAGAATTAAACAGGATGCATATTTCACAGTGTACACAAAACTAATTCAAAATGGATCAAAGACCTAAATATAAAACCTAAAACTATAAACATCATGGAAGAAAAAATAGGGACAACAGTTGGGGCCATAATACCCAGACCCATTAACCCAGTGCCTTATGGCATAAATAGGATACAAACCATAACTAACGAGGCACAAGCACCAGAAGATAAACTTGATAACTGGAATTCCTAAAAATTAAACACATATGCCCATCAAAAGATTTCACCAAAAGAGTAAAAAGAGAACCTACAGACCAGGAAAAAAAATTTGCCAAGACATATCTGACAAGGGTCTAATCTCTAAAATCTACAAGATACTGCAACACCTTAATAACAGAAAGACAAAGAATCCAATAAAAAAAAAATGGGCAAAGGATATGAACAGACACTTCACCATAGAAGACATTCAGGTGGCTAATAGACACATGAGGAAATGCTTGCAATCATTAGCCATTAGAGAAATGCAAATCAAAACTACATTGAGATACTATCTTACCCTGACATTACTGGCACTAATCAAAATAAGAGAAAATAGTGTTGGAGAGGTTACAGGGAGATTGGAACTCTTATGCACTGCTGGTCGGAATGTAAAATGATTCAACCACTATGGAAAACAATATGGTGCTTTCTTAAAAAGCTAGAAATAGAAATACTGTACGATCCAGGAATCCCACTTCTAGGAATATATCCTAGAGAAATAAGAGCCGTGGCATGAATAGACATATGTAGAGTCATGTTCATAGCAGCATTACTCACAATAGCAAAAAGATGAAAAGAACCTAAGTGCCCATCAACAGATGAATGGATAAACAAATTATGGTACATATGCACAATGGAATACTACAAAAAGTTAAAGAATAATGATCAATCTGCAAAACACCTAACATCATGGATGAATCTGGAAGGCATAATGCTGAGTGAAAAAGTCAATCACAAAAGGACAAATACTGTATGAGCCACTAGTACAAAAACTCAAGAAAAAGTTTATACACAGAAAAAAGCAATATGTGATTGTTACGAGGGAGGGGAGGATTACGGAGGCAAAATCATTAACTAGATAAAAAAAAACAAACTCAAACCTGTTGCTGTTGAGTCCATTCCAACTCATAGCAACCCTATAGGATGGAATAGAACTGCCCCATAGGGTTTCCAAGGAGCGCCTGGTGGATTCGAACTTCTGACCTTTTGGTTAGCAGCCAAGCTCTTAACCACTTTGCCACCAGGGGTCCTCATTAACTAGAAAGTAGATGAATATTAACTTTGGTGAAGGAAAAGAGAGTGCACAATATAGGGGAAGTCAGCACAACTTGGCCAAGGCAAAGTCATAGGAGCTTCATAGACACCTCCAAACACCCTGAGGCCCTGAGTTACTGGGGCTGAGGGCTGGGGACCATGGTTACAGGGGTCATCTAGGTTGATTGGCATAACAAAGTTCATAAAGAAAATGTTCTACATCCAACTTTAGTAAGTAGCATCTGGGGTCTTAAAAACTTACGAGCAGCCATCTGAGATACACCTACTGGTCCCATCTCCTCCAGGGCAAAGGAGAATGAAGAAAACCGAACACACAAGGGAAATATTAATCCAATGGGCTAAATGACCACAACTACCACAGCCTCCACCAGCCTGAGTCCAGAACTGGATCGTGACTGGCTACCACCACCAACTGCTCTGACAGGGATCACAATAGATCATCTCAGACAGAGCTGGAGAAAAATGTAAAACAAAACTCACACACACACACACAAAAGACAAGACTTACCAGTCTGAGACTGGAAGAACCCCTGAGACTATGGCCCCCAGACACACTTTTAACTCAGAACTGAAGCCACCCCTGAAGTTCACTCTTCAGCCAAATATTAGACAGGTCTATAAAATGAACGGAAACTCTGGTGGCATAGTGGTTAAGTGCTACGGCTGCTAAAAGTTCAGCAGTTCGAATCTGCCAGGTGCTCCTTGGAAACTCTATGGGGCCATTCTACTCTGTTCTATAGGGTCACTATGAGTTGGAATCGACTTGACGGCAGTAGGTTTGGTTTTATAAAATGAACAATAACACACATGAGAACTGTGCTTCTTAGTTCAATCATATGTACAAGACTACAAGGGCAATACCTGCCCAAAAGCAATGATGAGAAGATAGGAAGGGACAGGAAAAATGAACAGATGGAAACAGGGGACTAGGGTATGGAAGGGGAGAGTGTTGACATATCACGGGGATTGTAACTGATGTCAAAAAAAATTTGTGTATAAATTGTTGAATGAGAAACTAATTTGCTCTGTATACAAGAGATAAAAAAGGTCATATAATGATAAAAGTGTCAATTCATCAAGATGTAGCAATTATAAATATATATGCTCCTAACTGTACATGCCCAAAAGTATATGAAGCAGATAGTGACAGAATTGAAGGGAGAAATAGACAGTTCTATATTAATAGTTGGAAACTTCAACACACCCCTTTCAATAATGAATAGAACATCAAGATAAGAAATCAATAAAGAAGGGGACATCTAAGTCAATTGGCATAATAAAATCTATTAAGAAAACATTCTGCATCCCACTTTGAAGAGTGGCGTCTGGGGTCTTAAATGCTAGCAAGCTGCCATCTGAGATGCATCAGTTGGTCTCAACCCACCTGGAGCAAAGGAGGATGAAGAACACCAAGAACACAAGGTAATTACGAGGCCAAGAGACAGAAAGGAACACATGAACCAGAGACTACATCATCCTAAGGCCAGAAGAACTAGATGGTACCTGGCTACAACCGATGACTGCTCTGACAGGGAACACAACAGAGAACCCCTGAGGGAGCAGGAGAGCAGTGGGATGCAGACCCCAAATTCTCATAAAAAGACCAGGCTTAATGGTCTGACTGAGACTAGAAGGACCTTGGTGGTCATGGCCCCCAGACCTTCTGTTGGCCCAGGACAGGAACCATTCCTGAAGCCAACTCTTCAGACACAGATTGGACTGGAGAATGGGCTGGAGAGGGATGCTGGTGAGGAGTGAGCTTCTTGGATCAGGTGGATGCTTGAGACTATCCTGGCATCTCCTGCCTGGAGGGGAGATGAGAAGGTGGAGCGGGTAGAAGCTGGTGAATTGGACATGAAAAGAGAGAGTGGAGGGAGACAGCGGGCTGTCTCATTAGAGGGAGAGTAATTGGGAGTATGTAGCAAGGTATGTATAAGTTTTTGTGTGAGAGACTGACTTGATTTGTAAACTTTCACTTAAAGCACAATAAAAATTATTAAAAGAAATCAATAAAGATATAGAGGACTTGAATAAGACTATAAACCAACTAGACGTCAAGACATGTATAGAACACAGTATCCATCAACAGCAGAATACATATTCTTCTCCAGTGCATGTGAATAATTCTTCAATATAGACCGTAGTTAGGACACAGAACAAGTCTCAATAATTTAAAATGATTGAAATCATACAAAGTATCTTCTGCAATCACATAGAATTAAACAAGATATTAGTAACAGAGGGAAACTGGAAATTCACAAATATGTGAAAATTAACACCACACTTTTAAAAACCAATGGGTGAAAGAAGGAATCACAAGAGAAATTAGAAAATACTTAGAGACCAATGAAAATAAAAGCATAACATACCAAAATTTATGGGATGCAGCAAAGGCAGTGCTCAGAGGAAAATTCACGGCTGTAAAAAAAGAGCAATCTAAAATCAATAACCTAACTTCACACCTTGAGGAACTAGAAAAATAAGAGCAAACTAAAACCAAATCCACCAGAAGGAAGGAATAATACAGATCAGAGCAGAGATAAATGAAATAGGAAAAAAAAAAATAGAATCAATGAAACTAAAAATTGATTACATGAGAAGATCAGTAAAATCAATAAACATTTAGCTAGATTGACAAGGAAAAAAAGAAGTAAGGCAAATAACTAAAATGAGAGTGTGGGGACATTACTACTGATTATACAGAAATAAAAATAATATATAAGAGAATACTATGAACAATTGTATGCCAATAAAGTAGATAATCTAGATGAAATGGATATATTCCTAGAAACACATAAATTACCTAAATTGACTGAAATAGAAATAGAAAACCTCAAAAGACCTATAATAAGTGAAGAGAATGAATTAATAATTAAAAATCTCCCAATAAAGTCCGGGACCACATGGCTTTAATGGTGAACTCTACCAAGCAATTTAAAGAAGAATTAATACCAATTCTTCTCAAATTCTTCCAAAAATATAGAAAAGGTGGGAGCACTTCCTAAATCATTCTCTGGGACCAGCATTATCCTGGTACCAAAGCCAGATAAAGACACAAAGAAGAAGAACAACAACTAAAGACCAGTATCCCTTAGGAATATAGATGCAAAAATCCTCAATATTCACAAACTGAATTCAATAATGTATTAAAAGGACTGTATGCCACGTTGTTGTTAGTGTTCTTAGGTGCCACAGAATCGGTCCCAACTCATAGTGACCCTATGTACTACAGAACCTACCACTGCCCGGTCCTGCACCATCCTTATAATCGTTACGCTTGAGCCTATTGTTGCAGCCACTGTGTCAGTCCATCTCTTTGAGGGTCTTCCTCTTTTCCAGTGACCCTGAACTTTATCAAGTATGATGTCCTTCTCCAGGGACTGATCCTTCCTGACAACATGTCCAAAGTATGTAAGACGCAGTCTCGCCATCCTTGCTTCTAAGGACCATTCTGGTTGTACTTCTTCCAAGACAGATTTGTTTGTTCTTTTGGCAGTCCATGGTATAATATTCTTCACCAACACCACGATTCAAAGGCTTCAATTCTTTTTCACTCTTCTTTATGCACTGTCCAGCTTTCACATGCATATGAGGCAACCGAAAAGACCATGGTTTGGATCAGGTGCACTTAGTCTTCAAGGTGACATCTTTGCTTTTCAACACTTTAAAGAGGTCCTTTGCAGCCGATTTGCCCAATGCAATGCGTCTTTTGATTTCTTGACTGCTGCTTTCATGGTGTTTATTGTGGACACAAGTAAAATGAAATTCTTGACGACTTCAATCTTTTCTCCGTTTGTCATGATGTGGCTTGTTGGTCCAGTTGTGAGGATTTTTGTTTCCTTTATGTTGAGGTGTAATCCATACTGAAGGCTGTGGTCTTTGATCTTCATCAGTAAGTGCTTCCCGCCACGTGTCTGTCAGTTTGTTGTACTGTAGGGGCTTGTGTGTTGCTGTGATGCTGGAAGCTATGCCACCGGTATTCAGATACCAGCAGGGTCACCCATGGAGGACAGGTTTCCGCTGAGCTTCCAGACTAAGACAGACTAGGAAGAAGGACCCGGCAGTCTATTTCTGAAAAGCATTAGCCAGTGAAAACCTTATGAATAGCAGCGGAACATTGTCTGATATAGTGCTGGAAGATGAGCCCCCCAGTTTGGAAGGCACTCAAAAGATGACTGGGAAGAGCTACCTCCTCAAAGTAGAGCCGACCTTAATGACGTGGATGGAGTAAAGCTTTTGGGACCTTCATTTGCTGATGCGGCAAGGCTAAAAATGAGAAGAAACAGCTGCAAACATCCATTAATAATCAGAACGTGGAATGTACGAAGTATGAATCTAGGAAAATTGGAAATTATAAAACATGAAATGGAACACATCAACATTGATATCCTAGGCATTAGTGAGCTGAAATGGACTGGTATTGCACCAGTTTTTTGGTGCCTAAAACCAATGGGTAGGGTAGCTCTTACCCCTTAAAAGTTAAGAAAGCCACATTGTTAGATGGGGTGTAAGGGATTAGCAGTTCCTTAATTCTTTCTTGGTAGACAAAGAGGATTGAATTCTTATTTATAGGCCCACAATCTAATGTTTTGATTAAACTATGTCTACAATATGTTAATTCTAGGATAATCTTGGGATTTAGAGAGAGGAGTAGTAGGGGTAGAAGATGGAGGGTCATTAAGGTGTTTTCTCGGGTAAATGAAGGTTTAATAGATTTAGCGTGATGTGATGTTTCTCCTCGTTGAGTTGTGGTTATTATATGGAGAGTATATATTGTGGTGATTAACACGTTTAGTCCTATGGGAAAAATAGTGAGATTGGATCATAAAAATGATGTTGTGATAATGAGTAGTTCTCCAATTAGATTAATGGTGGGTGGTGGAGCTATGTTAATTAGGCTGGCTAGTAGTCATCATGTAGCTATTAGTGGGAGAAGAGTTTGTAAGCCTCGTGTTAAAATTATGGTTCGACTGAATGCGCTCGTAGTTGGAATTTGCTAGGCAGAAAAGTATTGAAGAAGTTAAGCAATGGGCGATTATTAGGGTAAGTGTCCCTATAAAACTTCATGGTGTTTGAAGCATGATAGCGATGATTACTAAGGCCATGTGGCTGACTGAAGAGTAGGCGATGAGGGATTTTATATCTGTTTGTCGCAAACAGATAGAACTGGATATGACCATACCTCATAGTGATAGTATGAGGAATGGGTAAGATATGTGCATTGTTAGAGGATCCAGGAGGATAGTGATTCGTAGTATCCCATACCCTCCTAGTTTTAGGAGGATGGCAGCTAATACTATAGATCCTGCGATTGGTGCTTCTACATGAGCCTTTGGTAATCATAAGTGGAGACCATGTAGGGGTATCTTTACTATAAAGGCTATAATACATATTAGTCATAGTATATTAGTAGACCATGAGTTGTTAACAGGTTCGGTTAGGTATGGTAGTATTGTTAGGTTTAATGATCCTAGAGTATTTTGGACTAGTATAAGGGTTACTAATAGGGGGAGAGATCCTATTAGAGTGTAGAACAAAAAGTATGACCCTGCGTTTAACCGTTCTAATTGATTTCCTCATCGAGTAATGATAATTATAGTTGGGATAAGCGTTGTTTCAAATATAATGTATAATAGGATTAAGTCAGTAGCAGCAAATGTTATGATTAGGGATACTTGTAAGAAGATAATTGTAGTGATGTAGGATTTTTTCTGAAAAGTTGATCCAGAGGATAGGTGAGATTGGCTGGCGATTAGTATTAGAGGAAGTAGTCAAATAGTAAGAATTAGTAGTGGGGTGGATAGGGAATTTAAGAAGAATTCCGGAGAGAGGTTTAGGCTATTATCAAGAGGTTGATAAAGAAGGTGGAGGCTGGTTAGGCTAATTATAAAGCTATAAAGAGTGGTGTTAATTCATATTATATTATTAGAAGTCAGTCAGGTAAGGGGAATAAGTATAATTGTTGGTAAGATAATTTTTAGCACTGGAGTAGGTTTAAGTTTTGTACGTAGTCTAGTCCGTAAGTGTTGGAGATTATAATAAGGAGTGCCAGACCTACCACGGCTTCGCAAGCTGCGAATACTAGTAGAATTAGTGGTACTATAGTAGATAATGTGAAGTTTATATTGAGGGATAGGAGTGCGTTCAAAGTAAATAGTGAAAGTATCATTCCTTCAAGGCATAGTAATAAGGATATTAGGTGAGAGCAGTATATGAGGGTACCAATAAGTGAGATAACGAAAGCTAGTATAATGTTTATGTAGATGTAGGGCATTATTGGTAATTATGATGTGTTCATAGTTTAATGAGTCGAAATCATTTGTTTTGTTTAAACTAAGTACCATATTTAGTTCATTCGAGACCTTTTTGGAGTCATTCATAGGCTAGGCCAATAGCTAGGAGGATGATTAATATAAATGATATTAAAAGTGTTAGATTTGGATTATTAGCTTGAATGGCTCAGGGCGAAGGTAGAAGTAATGCGATTTCTAGGTCGAATAGGAGAAACGTGATAGCTACTAGAAAGAATTTTATTGAGAATGGTAGGCGAGCAGAACCTATTGGATCAAAGCCACACTCGTATGGACTTGTTTTTTCTGAGTAAGTATATGTCTGAGGTAGTCAAAATGCGATTAGAACTATTAGTGATGTTAGTGTAGTATTGGTTAGTAGCATAATTATAAGGTTGATTATTTCTTTTTGGGTTTACCAAAGCCTACTAATTGGAAGTTAGTTATACTAAGTTAATACTAAAGAAATAGGATCC